>NW_008751752.1:129503-160765 GCF_000715545.1 Opisthorchis viverrini | reverse complement strand
ATATATATATATATATATATATATATATATATATGTATATATAACAGCCTTCCAATATCTGCAGTCGGCAGTGGAGCTCATCACGTATGCTTGATCCTCGGATAGTCGACGGTCCATTCCTCTGCTTAGAATTTTTGCTTAAAAGCCATCTCTGTGAGAACCAAAGTTAGTCCTTGACAGTCTGTTTGCTGGACAGAACCTATAGGTAAATTCGTCGCCGTTTCATAGTCAAGCCTTCATGAAAATGAAGATGAATCTGCTACTCCAGGGTACTTAATGATGACACAGGATTCGTCAGCTTGTTTTATTTTGTCCCTATTAGTAGTAGTAGTATTAGTAGTATAACAACCATGGTTCAGTCTACCATTTTCTCATTGCTCCTCTCTTCCTTGCTTTCGCAGTCGATGCTTCTTCGGCACTGTTTTCTCCAAATGACGCAGCAACGGCAGTAGCTGCAATGGCAGCTCAGTGGAATCCTTTACACGCCTCCGCCTATGATAATGCTGCCTATCTAGCTTCAGCAGCTGGTCTCTTGCAAAACAACAACTTTCGAGTAAGAACCCCGTGCTTCATCGGTACATTTTGATATGTTGCACCGTATCGGACAGCTAGGCTCATCTTATTCACCCAATGTTTTCACTATTTCAGGCGATAATCCCCGGAACTCCAACCACATTCAGTCTATCTCCCTCTACCATGTCCAATTTCAACATGGTCCAGGCAGCCATTGCACAAGCAAACGCAGCTGCAGCTTTGGGTCACGTGGGGCATCAATCGAACGCAGCGGGTCACGGCCCAGTCCTGTCAATGTCTCCTCCACAACATCAACAACAACAACAGACGCAAATCTCTCCTGGACTGTCGGCTAATCCTACCAATTCCAGTCCCACTTCCGGGTCCAGAACATCCCCTGTGAACGTGTCTCGTGGAATGGGTATCACGTTCAGTGCAACCAGTCAGACACCTGCGCAGGCGCAAGTCAATTCGTTCGTCGCCCAACTACAACAGCAACAGCAGCAGGTTAGTAAGTCTGTTGTTGATCTGGTTGTAACGTCATCAGAGGGTGACAAGTACCAACAAATGTCTGTTTTGATGAGATGTTGATGATGAGTAAGTACAAAAGTTGTGTGCACCTGATAAAAACAAATACAGTTCAAGAGGGGAATAAGCCAAGAAGTGACTTATCGTTTGAGGACAACTGTTGAGAGTTCGTGAGTGAAATTCCGGACGCGGGACGTGCCTCCTTGGCAGTATAGCTGGTACATGTGTACCGTGGTTGGCCGTGGAAACTAGTGGAGCTTGGTTGACCTACTGTCCTGTGCGCGCGTCTTGTGAGCGCGAGTGTTTTTGGGCCCAGTTGTGTGCAGTGTGATGAGAGAGGGGGGTCCATTCGTGTTTGCTAATTGCACGAACATGAATACAACTTGACCTGATGTGGTTGAAGTTCGTAAGCCTGGAGCGTGACGCAGGTGATAGCCGCGTAAACAAAAACGGATGGAAAGTGGTGGTGTCGGCTAAGGTTGCAAGTGGGAACAGGAATTGTTTTACTTGATTTGAGTGGTTGTGACGCGTGATTTAGTGAGCGACCGCTACAAGTCCGACCCGTAGCTTGATTTTCGTGCATTTCTCACAGCAGCCCACTCGACTTCCGTTAGAGTGATCGGTTTCATAAAATTCTGTCGTTTTTTCCATCAGGTTTTCGCAACTACGTGCGTATTGCTCCAAAGCCATAACATGTGTGGACTTCTTCGTTCTCGGGAGTTATGACTAGCTAATGCCGCGAAGTCTACCAACTACAATTCTCGTAGACTTGCCATTGTTAAATGGTTGTCTATTACACAAAGAGGCATGTAGATTGGGGAACGCTAACTTTCCCTCGTTCTGTCACAGATCACAGCACACGCTGAATTCAGGCCAGAGTAAGAAAAATACAGTCCGCCAACTTGCGGCGAGTTTGTTTCCCTGTCACCGCAGCGATCACTCAAACGCGCTTCATAGTCGCTTTTCACCCAACGCTGTAACACCCAGCACTCGGTTCTCTCGAACACTGTTGCGTCCAGAAAACATCTCTTAGTTTGTCTTTGTAATGTACTACTCATAAGGTAGCTGAAAATCCGTCGACAGCCCACGACCGATTTCGCCCTTCCAGTTCGGGCTCAGGTAGGCGTAGTCCCCGGGTTTCCGCCAACCTTATGTTCTACTTGAAACCGAATTGCACGAAATTAGCGAATATACACTCATTTGCAAACTAATTTGGTTTTTCGAGAGACTCACCTGGAACCCAGCTGAATCTCTCGTCTGTGATGTTCTCAGGCAGCTGAATGTGCTGCACCAGGCCGCCCCATGTTTCANGTACATGTATCGCGATATCTCAAATACCGTAGCGACTGAAAAATGGGGCGACCTGGTGCAGCATATTCAGCTGCCTGAGAACATCACAAACGAGAGATTCAGCTGGGTTCCATGTGAGTCTCTCGAAAAACCAAATTCGCTTGCAAATAAGTGTATATTCGCTAGTTCCTTAGTTTGTTTCAGGTAAACAATCGGTGCATTCCTTAGTTTTTTATTGTTCCGAATCACCTGTCGTTAGGATGGGACAGTTCCTACTCAACAGTGAAATTCAAGAAGGTGGCCGCCTTTGGGAAACGAATTTCAAACATGATTCTACCAGCCACCAACTGGTTTTTCTGGGACGTTCACTGCGGTTTCTTCTGACCACATGCACTCTACAGTTCACATTTGCCGATATGTTCACAACTAATCGTCGATTGGGCATATCCTCAACGGTCATCTATCCCCCGTGTTGTCATTCAAACTACTTACAATCATAAGTAGAATGGTAAACCACTGTCCAGGTGATAAACCTTATTTTCCAGGAAGCCGGCAGTTGAAGATATGGTAATCTGACGGGCCAAAGATAGCCCAGCAGTTAGGACGCGAACCTATTGGCTGGAAGGTCCGTGATTCGTACCCAAACCCGGCACCTCGACTGCTCCTGTCTGGGCTTGGGCAGTCCGACAGTATCTCAGCCCTCGTGCTCCCTTCGGGTGGTATAGCAGCTATGCACCGAGAAGCTATTTATTATTACTGTTAATATTATTTTGGCGAAGATAACGCTGTATTTGGCTCGCCTAATCGGGTTAGGATCTTTCCCAGATAAGCCTTGCCAAAAAATTAACCCCCGCCACCCAAAAAAATTGGTAAAAAGGATTTGAAATTTGTACTTTTAGTTTTTATTGAAGAGGGTGGGTGAAATCGGGACATGCCATTAATAATTTTTATGAAAAGGTCCATTTTTCGGTATCTTTGCCTCCGAACGAAATCACACAAGTAGCTGTCCACTAAAGATCGGTGTGTGCTGCATTGGCGTGTCAAAGAGATTCAATGGCTTGTGTGTGAACTCTAGTCGTTGGATCCACAAAGTTTTCGGTATGATTAAGCGTTTCATGAGTATAATTCATGTTAATAATCGTTTCAATTCCTTGGTATGATACCCACATATCGGAGATGATGCATGAGCCGGAAGTGATTCAGGCCTGGATTGTGTCCATCAAAGTGGCCGCAGTCCGATCTGGCACTGCATACATGAACACCTCTTTAGTTTCGCGGCAGATCCTCACGAAAATCCACTGTTGGGGAATGACTCGCCCTGCGTGGTTTTTACGGCGAGATATTAGCGTTTCATCGATCTCGACCTGTAGACCTGGGCCGCCGATAACTGTTGGAGTCTGCAAAAGCCGCCAGGCGCAAACTTCGCGAAGAAGGTTCTTCCAATCAACAGCGGTCGTGTGGCTAATGGATAATTCCTCTGAGCAGAATTTGATTTTTGCCAACTTTCTGGATCAGCAATAAATGAATAGAATTGCTGTCCTAAACTCCATACTAGACCGCTCCAAGCCAAGTCCCCTTTCGAGGACCGATATCTTGCCGACACTGTCGGGCATTACACCTCCACCTGTCAGGAACAGTTGAAAGTGTTATTTGGTGACCATTGTTGCACAAACGTTGCTGATGGATCACTCCGTGGCTTTGCGGTAAATGTATTGCCGTCTCCTTGTCATGAACGAGTGTAGAAAGCGTCAGAAAGTTCATTTAGGGTTTGACGTCCGAACGGAGAAACGTTTTGCACAATGTGATGCTAGATGCGGATAAGGAGTTGTTTTCATCAAAATAGGTCAAGGTTATGTGCGCACATTAAATTGGAGCTGGCAAACGCAGTGAGGCTTAACTTTTCACACATACACTTTTTGCATTAGTGGTGGGGCTTATCTGGAAAAGATCCTCGTGTTACGCGGAAGCACAATCAACTGCCTTGCGTACTAATTTCCCTGAAACACCTGAATTACTTGTATGCTTCGCTTAAATGAGCGGAACTATACACCAAGACCGATCAAGTTCTACCCCCCCCCCCACTTCCTGGCGGAACGAATTCATCTGGG
This sequence comes from Opisthorchis viverrini, assembly GCF_000715545.1. Lineage (NCBI taxonomy): Eukaryota > Metazoa > Platyhelminthes > Trematoda > Opisthorchiida > Opisthorchiidae > Opisthorchis > Opisthorchis viverrini. Next base: position 156,326 of record NW_008751752.1, on the reverse strand, counting down.
GCAACCAAGCTTGTCCAGTCCTGCTCTTCAGAAAGCGTGTTCATTAAGTAGTTGATATTAATCACTTGTAAGGCTATCCGACGGTGATTTTCCTCTTTTCTACATCTGCACGTCCCCTTGAGGGACATACACTCGTGTACAAATCAACAAGGAGGAAACCAGTCTGTTGAGCTTTCAGTCACCTCATGAGTGGTGTCGGCCGTCAAGGAAAACACTAAATCCTGTTTTTCGACGGCTTGTAAGCCGTTGACTACGACTTTGCCTTTACTCACCTTACTGTATCTGTGTCCATTCAACGAAGAACTTGGCTGCTTCACTTCCCACCGTCATCCATCGTCTCGTGATCCACTAATCTGTTTACTCGAGTGAAAGCAGATAACTTCTTTTTGGACTCGCTTTCTCTGAAGCAGTACGAAACAGCAGCAAAGATCGCATAAACTGTACGGTTGACTGCTGTGTCCCAATATGTGGTCGGTAGATTCATAGGTCGCGGTCTATGGCATCGGGACGAGTTCCATGAGATTCCCGGCTCGATCATTCGATGGTGGACGAGTGTGAATAGGCTGATGACACTGGTATGTTTGGTGGACCAGGTGCTCACCATTTGAGTGACAACAGCAAACGCAATTTGTATATAAGTCTGCGACCGATTCCCGGACATCGCAGTCTTTCTGAGTTTTAAAAGAAAATATCAAGAGGGCTGGGTTTTTATCCACTGCAAGGCGTTTATTCATCTGCCGTCTGTGATCTACGCCCGAGCACCAATTTCCGCGAACCGATCCACATTCTCTTGATTTCAAGCTAGTCCTCGTGAGCAGTTCAGTTAACTTTTTATTGTAAACAATGATTGCTTCAAGCACCAATCAATGTGCCGTTCCTAGTTTCAATAAGCTGGGCCGGGGGATCCAAGTTTAACAAAACAAAAGCCTGTCCAATATTTCCCCAAGTATTTCTGCTTTGTTCCAGTTGAATGAATGCTTTCATTTCAGAAGAGTCCACCCAGATGGTCTCCCTATTGTTGTCCGAACATGTTTGTTTGTTATCAACCCTTTTGTTCTACAGTCATTATTGCCAAAGCAACTGAATAGGGGAGTGGACACGAAATTGCACGTGACAGTCACGCCCTGGTGGTAATCCATTCATGCATTCGAGTGTACTTGTTTGTGCTCTTCCTATTCTCCTATTTAACTCAATAGTGAAAGGGAACTAACTCGATCGATTTTTTCCACGTGTTCCCAAGTGGTCTTAATCCAATTTGTCCATATTTAGTAGAAGTTAGCAGACGAAAAACGGGAGTTTGTCCGACGTCTAAGTTGGTGTTGAACAGGGAAAAGAGAATGAAGTCGAAAGAGAATGATATCTTTTTCGGTAAGTGACATGGAGCAGATCTTCTCCCTTTTTTAATGCATACCACACTGGTCTGTGAGGGTCTGGTACTGAATGAGTTGTATCCTCAACATGCGAATATTCCTCTTCGTTCACACTACAGTTTGAGCTGACCGTCATTCATCCGTGGTGAACACTAAGGATCTGAAGGCCGTCATACTAGCAGATTGTTGAAAGTTGTTCAGTCTGTTTTATCAGCTACGTTCACAAATGTCTGACCAGTGGTAGGTGAGCGCGAGTTTACTGACCTAAAGGTCCGTGGTTCCAACCCGACCTCTGTCTCTCGACTTTCCGCGTCTAGGCTTGGACAACCTCGCAGTATCCCAGCCCTCGTGCTTCTTTCTGGTGTCATGGTATGAACCATTAAGTTAAGTTAAGACCACGCCTAGGTCGGGAAGTATTATTGTGGATTTCACACAAAGTGTTTATTACATTTTTGTAATGTTTCACCGACCGAAATTCCTTCTCATTTGTTCAGGCCCTCGCAGCTGTTCAACTGGGCCAGCAGCAAGGCACACCATCTTCTCAGTCGCACACCACTCAGCCCCACCAACAACAGCAGCAACAACAGCAACAGTTTCACCAGGCACTGGGATTTGTGCCTTCAAGCGCTGGACTGCCACCACCTATGGCGGCCACCATAGGAATCCTCAGTGGTTATAACTCGTTGGTTAAGGAGCTTACTGGTAATGAGGCTCAACTACAGTCTGGATTACCGCCTTACCATCATCAAAATGTGAGTTAACGGTTGAAACAGCTAACAGACTTGAACCTGTGCTTTGGCGACGCAACCAATTCTAAGCGTGCAGTCCTGTTGTGACTTGCTGAACGGTCCTGCAACTTCCTGCTCCACCCAACACGATATATCAGAAGGCACGGTAGCTTCAGACAGCCCTTTATCAATAGGGTAATCACAGAACATCCCTCAAGGTCGTGTTAGAAAGGGGGCGAGAAGCATCGAGCTACAGATCCTTGATACAGATTGGCTAGCATTCTGACCAATCAGGTTCGTAGCCCGCATGTGACAATTCTGTCCAATTGACGTGCATTTCGGACAATTCCATTTCCGTTTTATGGTGGATAGACAAACACAAGATAGATGGAGCTAGTTTTTCACGCTATCCTTTATCTGCAGAAGATGCCTGGTGTGATATATTCGCCACCAACACGAACGCCAGCAACACCGGCTACTAGATGGGAGGTAGCAAATTTTACTCCCAATGGAGAATCGTGAGATCTCCAGTAAGGATCAAACAACATGGTTTACTTCTGAGCATAGACTGACTTGACTTACACCACGAGGTCTCCATCGAATATATCAAGAATAAGCATCGCTTATTCGTGCTCAAGTTAGGTAAAATTTGGTTTAATGGAACCAACATCAATGAACTCTCGTTCAGTATTTTCAGAGTCAATTCATGCTGAGTTGGTAGGCTTATTCGCGTAGAGAATACCCTGTATTCGGTTTGTGGGACTCATCAAATATTTGTGTATTCGCCTTCATTCCACAGGTGAACTTTTGAAATTGAATGCAACTCAGAACCTCTAACTCAGACTCCAACGATGGCTTGCCTTATGTTCATTCAGCCGCGTCTAAGCGAGCCTGTGTTCATCCTTCACACCGCCCCCCCCCCCCGACACAATCAACATCCGTCACTGCCACGTTTACGGATGCCCTCCTCTGGCTGTGCAAAACGCCTCGTTTTTAAGGTTGTTTTTCTTCATAACGTTTACCCTCTCTGCAAACATATCATCTTCAACCTCTTGTTTTTTTCCTTTGGTTTGTTTATCCGTATTCTTACGTAATTACTACCAGACTATAGCACTTTATGGGTGCGTCTGTTAGCTGAACTCGTCATTTTGACTTTTACTCGAATGAATCCCGTTCAGTTTGTAGTCGCGATTACTACTGTACTTTTAAACAAAATTTTGACTTATTTCCGTCCATTCCAGGCATTATGATGCCTAGACAAGAAGTGACACTTGATACCGCTTCGCATATCATCCTTTCAATTTACGTTCAAAGGTGATTTCCTCGTACATATCATTGTTTTATGTGGTTCTTGTCGATAGCAATAGTACTTGATCAGATGCAGTCAGGCCGTTCTATTTCCGTCTAAACCTCAACCCCGATAAACAATTTTGATGAAGTTTTTGACTCTTTCCAGTGTATTTTTTCTATGATAGTCAAGTCCTGGTCATTCTCTCTATTTTAAAATTGCTTATGTACGGTTCTAGCGGTTAGGGGTTTTAATTACGATGTGATGATATTCGTCACTCTGGTCGCCTTCAGCCATTTTCATGGCCTTTGTTCCCCAGCCAATTTTGCGCTCAAGTTTATCAGACGCGGTCCGACCCGCAGTTTTTTGTCATTATTGTGCATTTCTGTCTTGTTATTACATTCCATTGTTGAGCCCGCGTGCGAATCCTCAACCCTGAGTGTCTTCAAAAAGTATTTTAAATTCTACCTACTTCTAGGTTCATAAGTAGGCAAACAAAGGAAGTTATTTATACGGGCTTTGGTGAGCACATTGGTCCTGCCCTACTCAAATTTGAGATTTTGGGCTGGTGTCATCCGGCTAAGTCAAAATAACCCTGGAGACTGCTCACCGAGCACCGGAATTTAGGCTTCAAACGATGTTCAAACCTTCGTCAAGTTTTCAGTCAAAAGTGGCACATGACGCAAGTGGTAGCCGCGTAAACAAAAATGGATGAGAATTTCTAGTGTACAAGTTGTCGGCTAAGTTTGTAACTCGTGATCTGATGAGTGACCTTTACAGCATAGCGGTTGGGCACTTCTCTTTTTTTAAAGCAAGAGCCACCAATCCACTGATTACAGAAAGTCGTATTCTAAAGGCAAGTAGTTAGCTTGTACAAAACACTGGGTGGCTTTGCTCTTGTGTGCTTTAGGTCCACAAGTTTTGGACTTTCTGCATAGACTTCTAGTTTCCGAAGACTAACCTTTCTATTTTCAAATTATCGATCCTCATTTGGGTTTGAGTCAAATTTGATGAACCGTCACTGGTTTGAGGCAGCTCAGTTTATTCAGACGGTACACTCAAGTTTACTTACCACACAGGGAATGCTCAGGGTCAGGAAATTGTCTCCTCAGGTGGTTCACTTGTGTGTAACACGATGATGTCGATATTCGTCTGAGTGAGTAAGTAAGGAGACTGCCTGCAGTAGCTACTCTCTCAATCAATCGTGTTCTCGGATCTGTTCGAGCAAGGATGACTCGAACAGTGTCTTTTCATTCTCAGGGTCCAGTCATTCCGTTTTTGACTGATCACTGGAATGATCAGAAAAGCTAGGGGGTGCCAGAACTAATTGACTATGGAGCAGAACAACACCGACATTATGTGGTTGATGAAGAAGGCGCAGTACCTTTTTCATAAAAGAAACTACTCACATGGTTGCTGAAAACTCTTCGACAGCCCACGACCGGTTTCGCCCTTCCAGTTCGGGCTCATCAGGTAGGCGCAGTACCTGAGTTTCCGTCGACCTTATGTTGTACTTGAANGAAATGGTAGTGCGCTTTTCGAGAAATACACTCATTTGCAAATCAATTTGATCTTCACGAGAGACTCAACTGAATCTCTCGTTTATGATATTCTACAACTGAATGTGGACGAGAGATTCAGTTGAGTCTCTCGGAAAAACCATATGGATTTGCAAATGAGTGTATTTCTCGAAAAGCGCACTACCATTTCGAAAGTGTACATTTTCCTCAGGATTGGGAGTGGCCTTATTTTCGCAACTTATTCTCACAGTTATCGTGGTGTTCAATCACATGTGAATCTTGTTGTTAGTGCTATCATTGACGGCACTGCAATAAACATTGCATGTGCAGCATATAACAGGTAGACTTTTTTCACCCCTACTTCGATCATTCCCCCTTACTCCCCAGAGTGACGAGCGGATTTAAGCAAACCTCACGTTTCATGGAAACGGCATCCCCGAATTTCGCACAACAAAAACTCGACATAGGGTATGACAGAGTCAAAGATCCTGCTCTGAAAAGCATGTGTTTGTGAGCAGATGGCGCATGAGAGGTGGCTACACTGAATTTCTGCATCTCTATCCCCGAAACACGATGAAGGATCCCATTTCATCAAAGAGCTTCAAGTTGCCAATCAAACAAATTGCTTGATCTTCGTATTAAGGGTAGAGCTATGGATTCTGAGGGGGTTGTGAAGTTTCGTGAAAACTGAGGAACGATGAGTTATACTCAAGCCAAACTAGGCTCCCAAACTGGCCGATCATGGCTCAACAATCAGTTAACAGTTGTTGATACTTTATGCGTTTATGGTGAAGGTGTGGCCGGATCTCGAAACGCCAATTCGCACGACGACTGCTCGCGTGACTTGATAAATACGGGTTGATGAGGTCAGTCACATAAAAAAGGATTTTTAAGCTTGGTTCACATCCAACATCTAGTTGGATCCAAATCATCTTGTTTGCTGCTTATTAGACCAGTTTGTAGGACAGAAAACTATTTAGTTATGGATTTATCTATCAGATGGTCTTCAGCGACCCTATTAGTAGTGTATTACGTTTAAACAATGTATCGTGATACCTCGAATAGGGTAACATCTGAAAAATGGACTACCTGGTGCAGCACATTCAGTTGGAAAGTCTATCAGGCACGAGAAATTTGGCGGTATTCATTTGAGTCTTCAAACAAAACCATATTTGGCTGTGAATGACAGCGCTTGCCCCGACTTGGCCAGCAATCGGTCCAGCTGAACGTTCACCTCACGGCTATTTCAAAGATACAGGCACCTCAATGGTCACTTCATCAGATGCTTTCTCGAAGCTGAAAAAATCCATACAAAGGAAAACACGAATAAGTGTAGACTACTAATTTTGTGTGGTTTTAAACTATCCCGAGTAATCGAGCACACCGTGGTTGTACATTAAAAATAGTACAACTTTCGTGGGATGATATAAAACAAATAATGACTGTATTGCCTCATAAGTCATGTAAAGTAACTTGTGGTAAGCAAGCGCAGCGTTCGCGTTATCATCAAAGACCATTATCCCGGAAGCCATGCTTAGCGATGTTTGAGTAACCCTACTCAATGACTTGACAATGTGGTTAATTCAGTAATAATTAAATTAACTGGACTGGCAATTGCTAATTTGCTGGGAAATAACAATAAGCTTTCAGCCGTGACACTCTTTTGGCACCTAGGTGCCATGCCATGCCCGAAGGAAACGTGAGGGCTGAGACAAAGCAGTTGAGCTGTCGGAACCTCTGACCTTTGAGTCAATGGGTTCCCCCTCTATCCAGTGGGCTATCTTGAGCTCGATAAAAAAAGGATGACTTAACTGTGCTGCTAGTCAATCATTTTGCTATGAATGCGTTTTGGGACACTGAGAGCCATTTCAAAAGTAACTTGGTACGTCCAGGTGGATCGGATGAGAGTGAGGATAGTTCTAGGCCTCTCATACTCAGGCGCAGATTATAACCCGTAATTCTTGACGCTGAATACAGTGGCTCATCTTAATATATCGCGTAAACGGCCGAAGCAACTGGCTGGTTGACACTTCCTTCCGGTTGTCTGTAAGACTCTTAAAAGATAACACTGAGGAAGATAAAGAAGCCTGATTGAATGTCAGTCCAACGATGTTCAGTGCTGAATTGTCTGACTAGGTTGAGGAACTTGGTTGTTGGTCTGTTCGCCGAGCTTGGCAGTTGGGTTGCAAACGTTTCATCACCAACCAAGGTGACATCGTCAGTGCAGGGTTGAGTGGGTGAATTCCTCCTCTTCTGCCTGTGATTATATGGCATCTAAACAGTATCTGGTAGTTCTAAAAGCAATCTTCACGTAGTGTGATTGGCCTCCTGTGAATCTGACGTGGTCTCAATCTCCTGTGTCTGGTTGGTTTGTTGGGCGCATTCATTTCGGCGGTTCTGTGTGTGGTTGACCTCTTGTGATTCGGCCGTTTCCTTCTTGCGTTGTGGTGTGACTTTTGTTCCCTTGATTGGTTGATTCAGTTGAGGAACATTTTGACAAAAATTCGCATCAGAGCCCAGGGTACACCGGCTAGGTTCATGAAACTCACTCAGCCTCTCGTAACTGGTCTCCTTTTATTGAGTTGCTTCCTCGATAAGAAACAAATCTTAACACCAATTTTAAAAGCAAGGAGGTATCGCTTAGCGCATGACAAACCCGGGAAGTTAAAACTATCATCAGAAAGTTGAACGAGGTAGTTACAGACAGCGTTCGATAACATGTTCGGTTAAAAACTAAGTCCAATTAATTGTGCTCAATACGTTCGATATTTATCTCAATGCTGCGGTGTGGGCCCCAGTGCAGTCTTCCCTCTCGAGTCATCCGTAGGATCTTTTCCAGGACTTGTGTCTTCTAGTTTGTGATCTGTCAGTACGTTGCTATCGAATTAATACATTCTGGATTGTTGTCAGAAAACCATCAGAGGATACCGAGGTAATCAACAGCGAGAACTCCGACAACCGTCATTTGGACGCGAGTAGCAACCGAACGTCCAAAGACTCGTTCCTGATTGCACGTAAGTTGAGTTACTGTCAGGGGAACCAAAACAAGAGAGAAAGATCGGTTTCGGAAAAGTTTGGTGACAATTGGTAGATTTATTGCTGGGCAACGTTTCGCTTTTGACACAAAAGCCTCGTCAGGCTCTCGAGGTTGGTCGAAATTAAAGGCGAAAGGATAACCAATGAGCTAATTCAAGCTAAATCTCTGTTGGGTGTCAGCCGAGGGATTTTTGTGTGTTAGAATGGTTGAAAAAGTGTTGGGTTGGTGGGGAAACCTACATGTGTTTGGATCCAGCCTAGGGTCTAGTTTTCCTGGTTCGGTCCACTTGATGATTCTTCTTGAACTTCGTTTGAACCTTCTGTTAGTCTGTGTGGGTGAGCTAGTGCTGAAGGTTGTGTAGGAGGGATGCTGTGACCTTTGGTCGGTTGGGGTTTCCACCCCTACCCCCGTTTTTTCTAATGATTGACAACCACACTGTCACGTGTCAACTCGGCTTATCTAAGACCGTTTTCCATACGCTCCCCAGTTCCGCACCCTCGATTCTATTCACGCTGTGATGCTTAGTAATTTCCGCCGACTCGGCTATCAGCCGCTGTGGTGTGAATCGCAGTCCCCGTCTTGAAACTTTCACATTCTCCAGATCTATTCTATGTCCCGCGCCTAAGGCATGTACCACCATTGCTGAGCCTTTGGTATTCTTCTGCATTCCTTGGTGGTTTGTTAATCCTTCTTTTATTCTCACCAATTCTGGTGTGCGATTCCCTGGCAGTTTGTCCCATGTACACCTTAAGGCAATCGTTGCAGTTAATTTTGTACACACAGTCCCTAGTCCTTTCAGCCGGCAGGGGATCTTTTAGTTGCACCAAAACTGAGCGTGGCTGCTGTGCCACTCCTTTTCTTACTGGGTCTGGATATCGGAGCCAATATCTCTCTTAGTTGACGCCTAATCAAACTCACTGGGTATCCTATTTCTTGATGTTTGTTGGCAATCTCGATTTGAGCTGCCGTTCGGTCGATCACTTCTGTGCACAGCGCCCCGACTCGACGAAACATCGATGAGACAATGCTGGAGTACACGGACTTTGGGTGTGCTGATGAGTAGCTTAAGACGGTTCCTGGTTCCTGGTAGACAGTCGTTTTCAATTTCCCACCAACCTTATGTGTTATACAGTCCAGAAAGGGTAATATGCCCGAGGTGAATTCTATTTCCGTACTAAACTTAATATGTGTACTTAAACTATTGAGATGGTAGTGGAAGCTGTTCACGTTATCTCGTTTGATTACAACAAAGGTGTCGTCAAAATGACGCCAAAAACTTTCCGTGGACAATGATATCCGGCCAAGGCTACTTGCTAAGCTAAAACTGGGGATAGTGGAGATCTCATTGCAAGACCTTGTTCTTGTGAGTAAACAGTTGTGTCAAAAACAAACTGATCAAGATTCAAACACACTCTTATGCCCTCAACTATTTCATCCACCGAGAGCTGTGTCCGTTTTCCGAGTGTCGTGTCTGCCAGTAACAACCTCTTAGTTACCTCCAGAGAATTTGCCCTAGGGATGTTTATGTACATTGAGATTACGCCGTAACTCACGAGGACTTCGTCCATCTCCAAAGGAAACCCTGCGACCTTGCTGGCAAAATCGTACGAATTCCTAATGAAGGTGCTTGATTTTCCCGTGCGCGGTATCAGCTAAGAATCTGGCCAGTTCATGTGGTGGCGAGCATAAGCCATCCACTATTAGTCTTATCGGGACATCTGTCTTCTGGATTTTTGGTGGTCCGTAGAGTCGTGGTTGAATCGCATGTTTTCGGTACCACTTACCTGGCCCTAAATGGTTTATTACGGATCTCAAATATCTACCATTTTCAACCTTATTCCTATTCACCATTGAAGTAATACTGCTACCGGTGAAGGGAGGAAGGCCGTCACTGCGGAGTTGATTATTAGAAGACGCCAACAGTTACATACGGTTACAGACTATTGGACAGGAAAGCAAAACTCTCATATGCATCTTGTTTACAAAACAGAATATCCATCTTCTCCTTGAACGCGTCTTCTTGAACTTTGCTGGATATTCATTGACTGTTGCTCAAATGCAAGCAGATGCTACAAAGCGACTCCAAAAATTCCGTAATAGATCCCACTTTTCAAGAGTCGTGAAGCGTTTTTACGAGAAGACATACTACTCGAATGCCTCATCAGTAGTAGCCACAGTTACACCGGTAATTTGTCGATAGGGCTCATCGGCGAGGTGTTGCCCGACCTTTTGAACATAGTCACTTTTGTTCATTACTACTGTGGCTTTACCTTTATCGGTTCTGATAATGTCTCAGTGTGTTCAACGCTCTCCGCTCTGATGGTGCAGGAAAGATGCTCAACAAAAGGCTATGACACAAAGGTCAAGGCAGCAGTAGTCGGCTGCAGGCTGCCCATTCGGCCAACTTCTAAAGAAAGAACTGCCACAATTGTTCCAGGCTACAACCAAAGGGCCAGAAGACTGTGCTGGGTAGGAATCTATCCACAGACTAGCCTAGTAGGAGAGATTCTGTGGATTTTTTTGGAGATTTCGCCCTGTAAGTGGAGCCAATCTATGCTGAAAAGCCGAGAAGCACTGTACCGCTGTTTCATCCTTATTGAGAATCATCAGCAGTGCGCATCTCTCGATACTCCGGAGAGTCTCGAACCCGCAACCTTCTGTTTGAACACTTAACCGTTCGGCCACGAGTGGCTGATCAGCAGTGTGATTAACGCGCACTTAGACAGGACATAGCTCCGCTCATCCTTCAATCACGGGATTCATATCACGCGGTCACACGTGTTGATTGGCTCCTCGAGCAACGACTTCCTAGATGGAAGTTCAACTGATTGGGTGAAGTTTATTCTTCCACTGAGCTACTTATAGATTGTTGGTAGTGGATTCCGTAGATTCTGTGGATAATACACGAGCATCGTTCAGTACAGCCTAATATGTTACTGAAGTGCACAAGTCATCACACCATGATAAGTCCCACTCACTTCGCGACGGAGTTATAATCGATCGATCAGCCAATCGATCGTGTTGAAAAAGCAGTAATTGTGCCACTTTTTCATGCATTTGGTGATGGAATGCTGTTTCGGCGACCGACTGGTTACACTCGCATGAGAATTTTAGTTTTTTTCTGAGCCAATTTTGGTCGACACTTTTGTAGTCTCTTCCCAACGTAATTCTACAGTGTAATTAGGTAAAACATTTTTGGACATCTACAATACTCTATGCCTTTTCCGTCTCGATTAGCCTCGACAAAAGTGTTCAGATAGCCCGATGGAAGTCTGTACTAAATCTTTAGGGTGCGAGGTGGCTCAGTGGTTAGAGCGCGAATTTACTGACCGGAAAGTTCGCGGTTCGAACCCGAAATCTGCATCTCGACTTTCGCTGTCTAGGCCTGGAAAACCTAGCAGTATCCCAGCCCTTGTTCTTCGTTCGGGTGGCATGGCAGCTGGGCAGAGAAAGGGTGCTATAGCTGAACGATTTTTAAAAAAATAAACCTTTAAGTGAAGTGACCCTTATTTCGGGGATCGATCACCCCCAAGTTCTCATGATCCTTAACATATTGAGTCACACTTATTCTATAGGCATTAGTTAAGACAAAGAGCTTGGTGTATTGGTTTTCTCAGGACCATCGCTTGTGAATACTCCCAACACCATCGCTCGACAGATATAGACTTTAAATGAACTAGGCCTGAGTTTTACTCATATTGAATCCTGGTACTCGCCAAATATTCTTTGGTGATCGTTAAACTGGTTGTCCGACCATTTCCTAATATACAGTTTACTTAAAATGTCGATACAAGAACTAAACAAAGTCTATTTCTCTCACGTTCATCCACAACATGCCGATTTTTGTCCAGTCAACAAAAGATTTCAGCAACACTCAAGAATTCCACCACTAGTTTTGATACAATTCGTCTTAAAGTCAACAATCCTGACTTTTGTCAAGCATCCAGAACGTCCGAAAACTCACACCATCTTGATCCGGTGACCATCATTAATCCACCCCACTCGTTCTGGGATGATGTACTATTTTGGCGCAGTCAGCAGCTGGGCAGAAAAGACGTTTAGTCGCGTGGGAATGGCACAGAATGATGTCTTTAAGTGTTCCACGGCCCATGAATAATGAATACCATGGGAGGAGGAAGAGGGACGAATGCGGCCGGTGAATTGTGCCCGAGAAAACGACTACACCTTGTCCTTTCCGTTCAAATTGAGTTTGTTTGACCAACATAATTAAACTATGGCAAGTATAAGAAACGAAAAGTGAGTCCTGGGGGGGGATCCACTGTTCTTGAAGAGGAGTGTCCCGTCTGGTTGCATAAACATGTTTTCAAAACAAAATGATATTCATGCCACTGGATTTTTCCCGAATTTTTTGGCTGCTGACCGAACTGGGGTTGTCAGATTTGGGACCATATATGATTCTAGTTCTTTTACGAAGACATTAAATTTGGACTGACTAAATTTGAATGGAGAAGCTCTGAATTGCCGGACATATAAACTGAGCATTATGTCCTTACGATTGTGCCAGTAAGGGAAGCTTTCTGTGCAAAACCACTTTCAGTGGTTTAGAATCTGAACAGAGAGGGTTCTGAGTCCATAAGGATGCTGGAGAGAGGCGCGTGAATTACCGATGCTCAACTTCGAACAAAGCCAAACGGAAACCTAGATAAGACAGTTTGGATGAATAAGGTATCGTGACTCAAAGGAACAATTTAAACCTGTTCAAACCTACGTTGAGCCTTAAAATAATTTCTATACACAGCAAATGAAATGGATGTGTAAAGTAGCATGTTTTTGGGACACGACCTAAGATAACGCAGCAAGCATGGTTTTGGTGAACCTGTTTTTTACTTGGATGACACTCAAAAGAGGCTTTCCGTCCGCTGCGTACATGGGGCCAGTTAGACAAAAACCTTGAAAAAGAATCGAACAACAATGTTGTGCGACAAAGCGCTCAAATTTGGCTTTAATTCGTGCCCGGAATGGAGACGTAGAGTTCCTCTAGACAGCGGGCCTTCGTTAGACCGGCTGGAAATAAGTGCTTCGTTGCATTTACGGGAACATAGTTTTTCAAACCTGCTTTCGATCCAACTTCGTTGGGGTATAGATATAATAAAATGAGAAATGTGACTGCACTACTGTATCTCATATAAAGCACATCTACCAGCCAAGTGATGAAATGAATATGACATGAAGGAAACTACTCATAGGGCTGCTGAAAACCTTCCAACAGGTCAGCAGGTAGGTGCAGATCCCGAAGGTCTCTTCAGTCAACCTGATGTTTTACACGTACCTAAATTGCATAAAATCCACGAACCACCCTCATTTGCACACCAACTTGGTTTTGACCAGATATTGAATGAATCCAGCTGAATCTCTCGTTCATGATGTCAATTTCCGATTGAGTGAACATTACTCACAAGGTTGCTAAAACTCCTTGATAACCCACCCTTCTTCTTCATGCTCATCAGATTGGAGCGGTCCCCCAGTTTCGACGAAATTGTCGAAATACACACATTTGATTTGGTTTTGGGTAAAACTCCTTGATAACCCACTCTTTTTCTTCATGCCCATCAGATTGGAGCGATCCCCCAGTTTCGACTAATCTTATGTTCTACCGCAACCCAAATTGCACGAAATTGTCGAAATACACACATTTGATTTGGTTTTGGAGGGAGACCTCCCTAGAACCCAGCTAAATCCATCATTAATCATGTTCTTACTCTGCTGAATATGCTGCGCTAGGCCGCCTAATGTTTCAGTTTGTACGATATTGGAGATATCGCAATACATTGCATAGAAGTAACATGCTACTCAAAGGTCGCTGATATCTCTTTGACAGCCCATGACCGGTTTCGTCTTTCTTTGGGCTCTTCAGATAGGCGCGTCCCACGAGTTTCCGTCAACCTTAGGTTCTACTTGAACTCAAATTGCACGAAATTTACCTGTTCGCACACTAGCTCGGCTTTCCTGGACGACTCTCCTGAATTCAAGCCTTTCCGGTGAGCTAACCGATTTGTATTCTTCCTGTGAGGAGCACCACCATCTCGCTTTCCGGGATGAGATCGTCTAAACGTGGATAGCACAGCACCAGAAGTAACCAGCATTGACGAGAGCATCTTGAACACCCATCTTGGTACCCACGTTCCAAAGTAAATTTCACGACGTAATGCAGGCTGCGCAAGTCATGAGGCCTATCATTTATACGGAGCGATCAATCATGAGGTCTATTTTTCAGTACAAGGAGAGAACTAGGGAGTGTGGTTAAACCTGGATAGCTAAAGAGTGATAGAAGTTAGTTATTATATATATCCCAAAATAGTGGCGGCAGTTGGCGGGTTGTGTGTTCTGGTTGACAAGTAGGAGGTCTTGGATGCCAACGAATCCCAAGACACTCAGTGGAGCATGAATATTTGCAGGTCAAAAATTTCTCCGCCATTGTCATCGTGGGTCTCGCGTCTAAATCAACGTCACGATCTTGCACGAGGTGCCAGAATATGGTTTGTCAGCTACGCACAGTTCCGAATTTCGAATATGTAAGCAAAATCCTTGAAGAAGACACCTAGGTGCACTTTGATCTCCCCAGTGCCTGTCCATTTTTGATAGACCAGTGTTCGCAATCCCCCGATCAACTGACACTTGTGGTATACTCTATGGTCGTTTCAAAACTTTCCCCAAGATTACACGACATGACTCACGCCTCGTAACATCAACGCAGATGATCGAGTGCTATTGTGTCACGTGGTTCTTGGTCTTATCGAGACAGGCACGTGACACCGTTTCTTGTGCAGGGTTCGACTGATCAGAGGCAAGGATGAGCCGCGTTTAAGACAGAATAATCAGCTTTTCTTTGTAATGTGCTACTCGTAAGGTTGCTGAAAATCCGTCGACAGCCCACGACCGGTTTCGCCCTATTTGGCTCTCATCAGGTAGGCGCAGTCCCCGAGTTTCCTCAATCTTATGCTCTGCTAGAAACCAAATTGCACGAAATTAGCGAATATACACTCATTTGCAAACAAATTTGGTTTTTCGAGAACATCACAAACGAGAGATTCAGCTGGGTTCCAGGTGAGTCTCTCGAAGAACCAACTTAGTTTGCAAATGAGTGTATATCCAGCTTTTCTTTGTTTGAAAGTTGGTCCTTCCTCGATTTGTTGAAAACCAGCCTAAGATTAGATGCTCTAGCCTGAAAAAAGTTGGGAACACTTTGAATCAAATAGGAGTAAAAGGCTTGAAAACGGAGACTATGGAGTTTGGTGTTAGGTTTAGCTACTGTGGTCACCTAATGAAATATGTTGAAGTGAGGCACTTTCGAGCGAGACAATTGTAAGACGATCTCCATTATCTGGGACGTCATAGATTCCATCCTAATGTGTGGCAATCTGAGACAAATTGTTCTGGTTTGTACTACGCCTGCTCACCGCTGCTAAACCATGATTGATTCTCCGATTTAACGTGTCCAGTCAAAAATTCCTGAGCACTCAAACAATGTTCATCTTTTTTTGAAGTTCAACTTTTTAAATTGACTGTAACTCAGTAAAGACTGCGAGTTTTCCAGCTTTTCGACTGACCTGTGGTCCGATGGTGGGGCCATTTTTAATGGCTGCCGGGGCCGTACTGACCCTAGTTTTATTTCAGTAAGTAGTTGACACATAGAACCTTTGATTGCCCACTTCGTGACAGTTAACTAATCGGGTGCCACAACCCCAGTCCGGATGTTCTTAAACAATTATCACAGTTAAAGAATGAAATTATATTAGGCTATGAACGCAATTCTTCTGTGATTTTTTGTGATAACAAGTGTACCGTTGATCTACGCTTACAAACACGTTAAAACCCCCAAAAAAAACCGGCCGACCAATGCCCCAAACAACCGTCTGTTTGTCTTACAGTCAACTAGCTAATTCACCGTACATCACAACCAATGAACCGATGGATAAAACTGCCCAATGCCTAACGAGATGTTCCTTCCCCGTCGCCGTTCACTTGGACCGAAAAGTTCATGGTTATCCAAACTGCTACGGTGCTCTACAGGTGGTCTGTCAAGATAGAATGAGCACAGCGAGCACAGTGAGGACCGATATTCAATGTCCCCCCAGTTTGGTGACAGGAGAGATGTCAGCTAGTCGGCGAACTTGACGATCCTACAGACCAAAGACAACGTTTGAACTACACCTGTAAGTCTCACAGTTCGTGCTATTTCTGATGGATTCCGTGTTTTGTTTTTGAAACTATTTTTATATATCAATAACGATAGGTTTATGGGGACTGTTTTTGGTCAGTAACTTCTGACCAATCAAAGTTGTCATTGATTTTTTCGCTTAGCTGGGTGTTTTTTCAACTCTGAACTTGGGAGTGCACTGACGGCTGGCCAAACAAATAAAAAATTCGTATGCCACCTGGGCCCTTATCATGTTCCTTCAAACTGCATCGTCCTTTTATCTCTGATATACCTTATCTAACTGAGTTCACTTCATTGAGAATTATCAGCTTTTCGGGGACTACCTTCTGACGAGATACAAAGAGGCTCAGTTGCGAAGTTCTACCCCAACCTCCCGCCATCCAAAAGAAAGAGCAAGAACGCAAAACTTTTCCACTGCTCTTTCTTGTGTTCTGGAAGAAACCGGATTCATGACTACCTGCACTGATGTCACCTTTGTTCCTGTCGTAGGTTTCACCCAAAGTACGATTTGAGTTTGTTCAGCATACCGGCACATCGACTTAACCTTGTCAGCTTACCAACAGAATGTCTGAGGGAGATGGTACTACGTCGCAATGCATAGTCATGGGTCCTTTTGAGTTCCAACGCCTTCTATAGGATGGACCCGGTTTTCCGAGTAAAATATCTCATTCGTTAGTGAACAGATTTTGAAGTTTCAATGAAGGATTTCTGCCAATGAATGCGAGGACTTTCTTTCAAGATCCATAAATCAACCGCAACCTGAGGAATAAGACTAACTCTTTGTGTTACGACTCCCCTCCCAGTATCGGTTATTCAGTCACAAATCGTTACTCACCGGAAATAGATGCTTCAGTTGCCCGTCCCCTTGTTTCAAGAGATAGACACATTTCTGAGATGGAAAATCTAAAGGTTATCAGTAGCTGCACTATCCAGATAGCAGAGGAAACGAGGCCCAAAAATTCACCTGGATGTTTTAGTTTTTCTTGGAAAGCGTTTTGTCTATCTGAGTTACCTTTTTGCATGCGTGTCGCATCTGGTTGTACACCGATTAGAACCGGATGATCGAAGAGCAGTGAAACACTTCAATCATCCGAACATGAATAAAGTATGTTCCACCTTCCTTTGTTGCATTTTAAGTCTATAAAATAATCACCCATGGACTTTTTTGCCCGGCCAACACTTTCGGAGTGGAGAACAGTTTATCCGTCGAACGGATTAGCTTGGGTTTTGAGTACCACTCAGACAGATTTGTTCAAAGCCGAAATACCAGGTTGTTAAATTCGTGTAGAAGAGGAAAGTGTTTTATTCAACAAAAAAATCAATCAAGAATTATGTTCCGTCAGCGGACTCATTCATAAGATATTTTTAAACACTACTTAATTTTAACGCTATATGGATTTGCGCTGTATGTTTGTGGGGGGGGGGAGAGGATTCTCTACACTCATACCTTGTTGAGAAGTCAGATACCCAGCAAATAACATTTTTTCAAAATTAAAAATACAATCAAACCTCCGGACAACTTGCGACAATCCGCCCTCGACAACAGCTTTGGTGGGGTCGCTGCAATTCACAGCGAGACCGATATAAAGGATAAGGTTCAGGTTGTTCAAAACAACAAAGTAAAAATATGAATATGGATACACTTTAGATTACTGAAAAGTTTCGGGTTTTAATACTCTCTTCATCGTCTGACCGTCTCTAGTGACAGTTTCCAAACCGTCTCCGCACGGACCGGTGTACACAGAGATTTTACAGCAAATGTTTATTTGAGTTCGAATAAAAAACTTAAGAAGACTTTTTTGTAATGTACTACTCACAAGGTTGCTGACGTCGACAGCCCACTTTTTGCAGCAACCTTATGAGTAGTACATTACAAAATATACGTGTATCGCGATACCTCGAATATCGTGGCGACTGAAACATGAAGTGACCTGGTACAGCTCATTCAGTTGCCTGAGAACATCACAAACGAGAGATTCCGCTGGGTTTCAGGTGAGTTTCTCGAAAAAGCAAATTAGTTTGCAAATGAGTGTATATTAGCCACAGACAGATCTTCTCTATTTTGAGCCGGTTGGATGATAAGCGTTTGGTTGGCACAGTTCATGTGGCATCTTAGTCGGTCTGCCCTGATTTTTTAGTGCCATAGCAAATGATTCGTCACCATCGAACGATGGCTGAGCGTGAAATAGAATAGGTTGACCGTACAAACACAGTTATGCCATCTTGACTTCAAAATTCCCCAACCGGCCCGGACCGAATCGGAATCATGGTGCTAAAAAGCTCTGGTCAAACTTGTGAGCGTGTGCGGCTATAGTCACCACCGGCATAAAAACCCTTCCTCACGAGTTCTTTTTCCAACACTCATAAGGTTGTTTGAAACTCTTCGGAAAACTACGATCGGTTTCCGTTCTATCTGAAACCACATTTACACATTAAGTTAATGTTGACGGGAGACTTATTTGAATTTCAACTAAATCCCTCGCTTGCACTATTGTTCAGCTGAGTTTTCCGCACAAAAGTCATCTCTTGTCACACTTGCTGCAATGTTCGATACATCGCTGTGTATTTTCTTCAAGCAGTACTACTTATATGGTTGCTGATTAGCCACTACAGGTTCTCGCGTTGGTTACTAGCTATAAATATGACGACGTAAGGGAGCATTTAGAATTTCAAAAAGCACATTTCAGCATGAGCGGCAAAGTACTTTAGCCATGAGGAACAGTAATATCTGAATCGGGGAAAAATTCTTTCCGAGAAATACACTCATTTGCAAATCAATTTGGTTCTCACGGGAGACTCAATTGAATCTCTCGTTTATGATATCCTCCGGTCGTGGGCTGTCGAAGCTTTTTCAGCAACCATGTGAGTAGTTTCCTTTGTGAAAAAATTCTTTTCATTTTTGCACTGGTCTCCCTATTGAGGTCACTTTGGAGTTAAGGCACCGTTACTGCAACTTTAGCGCTTTTACTGAACAGGATAGTGTTTTATTTGTGAATTGTGTGGATCATTTTGACCTACTGAGCATCGTGATCGTGAGTAGCATAATTTCTGGATGTATGATTATCCGTTCCTTGTCACCTAAGCTACGGGGTGCCTTTTGGTGCTCCGTGTGCGATTAGTTCATCATTTGTCAAAATGACTGGAGAACGACGTCATAAAAGAGGGGGAGATTCGTACGTATTATCTTGCCTTACTACTTTTCTATCCGAAAACTGCATCTGGATGACAAATGACTGCCCTAATAAACTCCGACAAAAGCTAATCACAAGCACTGATGAAACAAGACAGTTTAACTTGATAAAGGACATTTCTCAGTACCGAGCATTTGACACACACGAGGACTGTGTTGTATCCGGGTGGGATGCGATTCGAAATCTAGCTTGGAAGGATGATTAGGTGTGATAAAAATTACCTGTGGCAGAATTCTGGCCTGCCATCGAATTTACGCACTCATTCAGGCTTCAGCTAACTGATTTTCGAATAAGACGTCCGCGGCCAGGAAGCTCACACCGTCTGAATGTAGTACAACTATCTATTGTGAAAGACCATAGTTCGTTTGGAAAATGTTACATTCAGTCAATCTTTTGAAGTGCACTACCCTGGGATGAAAAAATAAACTGGCAAAGGAGATAATAACATTTGGTCGATCTCCTTGGGTGGTCTCCCCAGTGTGACTCGCGTAATCACCACATCTTCATTCGTGCGCCTATTGTGGATGCATTGGTAAAGTGCATGATCCTACACCCTTGAAACCAGCTTATCAGTTCACGTACAGCAGAATGCCATTTGAAAAAAAACGAACGCCGTTAAACAAAAACTTTCCGCATCGTACACTTCACTACAACTGCCGTGAGAGTTAAATTGGTTATTTGAGCTTTGAAAAAGTCTCAACACCGCCGATGCTTAACGGTAATGGTGGACGAGTTAACCCAAATTTGCGCGGCATTTTTAAGGTCAAAACACTCGTTCGTCCTCTGAAACAAAGTCCCAGAATTAACTGCGTCTCAGTCGAGCAATCTTAAGCGACGGCTGTCTGGTGGCCGTCGGGCAAGGTAAATCAAATGACAGGTAAAGTTTCCCGGGAGACAACCGAAACCGAACAAAGGTCTTAGGCATGCTGGCACTTAAATAAATTACCAAGTTTTCAATTATGAGCACTAAAATTTTGGCAAAAAAAGCAAAATGCTAGTTTAAGCGAAGTGGAACAACAACGCTCAACGAATAAGCTACGGTTGATTCCAACCGGATTCCCGATAAACGCAAATTTGCGCTTTTTCGGCTAACGAAATTAGGAATTGTATGTGTTTAGTTCAATTTTCTATCCTTGGTCCTGTATACGTCACACCCGCCGGTTAACAACTTTCGGTGTTCAGCCTAGTGTTCTACTGTTGTCCTATAGTTGACGTTGTACCAACTGTCCTTGCCTAAGTATACTTCTGTGTGGAGGTATCAGCAAGACGGGGGAACAATCCGTGGTCTCTCGCTGTTGAGCGCCAATGTGTGAATGTGTTTTGTTGTAGGTTCATGTTAAGTGGAGCAAATATGCCGTTTTCGTTATGAAGGCCACCGAATCTCAACGCATGAGGAATCCATATACAGTGTCCTTCCTTCGGAATATTAGTACGAGCAGTCGTACGAACAATAACCTTTTGCAGCCTCTATCTCCATATCAAACGGTCCGCTACAAGTTGTGTGCAGTTATCCTGGAAGATACTTTTTTGTTGGTCGGCCCATCAACACCAGTTAAACGCATATTTTTACATCCTCATTGTTTAAGTCAAGTTCCGTGAACTAGGCAGAAATGGATTAACCAAGTGACACCTAATCAGTTCTCAGTTTTTCAAAAAGAATATATACATTTGTATATGAAGTTGGTTTTCGCGGGGGGCTCACCTGGAACACAGCTGAATCTCTTGTTTAGGATATATGATGTGTCGTGATATACAGAATATCGTAGCAACTGAAACATGAGGTGGCCTGGTGCAGTACATTCAGTTGCTTAAAAACGGGAGATTCGGCCGGGTTCCAGGTCAGCCTCCCGTCAAAACCGAATCAGTATGTAGTTGTCGAAATCTGTCCAATTTGGGTTCAAGTAGAACATAAGGTTGACGGAAACTCGGGGACTGCACCTACCTGATGAGCCCGAACTGGAAGAGCGAAACCGTTCGTGAGCTGTCGAAGTGTTTTCAGCATCCTTATCAGTAGTGTATTACGGTTATACTGTCCTCTGTTTGTTTGCCCGAATTTGTTCTTGTATGATGAAGATGTACGATGAACTGGGGGATTGCACATCACCTCTGCGGGATTGTCTAGGCAACCAGTCCTTTTGCTGAGAACTTCCTGGTAGAACATCATTCAGTTCTGCATCTAGAATGTTCATAATCCAGAAACAATTGCACCAAAGTTGGACGCAAAATATCTCATCCTAAAGAGAACTGCAGAAACCGCGGCGTCTAACACAGACGAGCCGTTTCAGACCAGATAAAACTGGGTTGAAACTGTTGTTTTGCGCAGAAACGTATCCAACACTGAACGAAGCTTCCGAAAACGCTTTCTGTGATTTGGCGATTATCTGGTATTCCGACTAAGAACTACTTGGACAGACAGACTGAGGAGGAATCGTGCTGTTTCAAAAACAGAGCAAAATCTGGGTGCTTTTTCATTTTGAGCTGGTGTCAACAATCGACAAAACTGACAGAATCTGTCAATGAACTTATACTGTGGACTTGACACAATGCATATGTTGACCTTAATCAGGCAATCGAACCCACTCTTGTTTGTTAATTGCAGTGTGGTCTGGAAATCCCTCACTCAGACGGTAATCGAGATACATTTTCGACAGTCCCCTACTCCTTCAGTAGGTTTTGTTCTCGAGGTTTTGTGTCATGATCTTAGTGAGACCCATGAAATTCTTACATAATTCGTCGTGAGCGAACGACCTTGAAATCTGATAAAACATACACTTGTTCGCTTGTGCTGGCGGACTGTACAAAGCCCCTGGAAAAATCGGTCTCACGTGATACTCAGCAAACAATATTGTAAAAGACGGAGACCATAATGCTTCCAAGAGAGTGAGCTGGTAAACGCTGACTCAGCTCAGTCCGAACGGGTCTGAGCTACTGACCGGGTGGTCTTTTATTGGCAGAGCCTTGTCGTGCTTATAAATTATTAAAGTGTAAGCGTTGGTGGGGAATGCACATTATCTGCACTATCCACCAGCAACCTAATCATCTGTACGTCTCATGGGCCGAGGAGCCCAGTTTCCAGACAGTTCTTCTGTTGTGGACTTTTTGAACACATGGTCCAGACAAGCACTGACTATCAGAAAAACATGCATTCCTTTTTCTCGAAGGGATGCAGCTTCAGCTGAGATCACTTAATACTAAAAACTACAGAAGAATAATCTCACGGGTCAAGGCAGTTCGGATTAGTTATTCCAGTAGTGAGTATGCCAACTACTGATAGTGGTATGCTAGTAGTAGTTTGCCAACTATTCACTTGACTCAACAGTGCACCAACTGAACGAAATTATGGCCCAAACCGAAAGCTGGTAAAAAGCACATTCTACCAACTCCTAACTCCTCGATTACAATCAACGACATTCAGTTTAAAGGGTGAATTGGATCATGGGAGGTTAGCACACTCTATCAGAAGTTGCTTAAATCCTTGGGGGTTTCCAAAATGAAGAGTAAGATAAACTTAACAAAAAGGGGAGGTTTTTGCTGGCCGATTAGGAAAGACTGTTGCCAGAGGTTCACCTGAGACCGGACGCTTAATATTGGCTCCTGTCTCGTTCCGTCCATTTGCCAGGCAAACTTGCGACTTTGCGTTTTTGATATTCCATCGAAAACAGGATGATAGCGAAAAGTTCTGAATACCCGCTTTTGAGGTAGTTAGTGCGTTACTCAGTTTCAACAACTGACTACGGTAGCTCCATATCTTTGTCAGTCGTTTTATGATTTAATGCATGGGAGAAAAATTCGTCGATAGTGCAAAGACGAGTCACTACTGGTCTGATGAGCTCAGCGCAAAACCTTACAACACGGCTGCATGTAAGGAGAGGTTTTTAGGCTACTGGTAGAAAGAATGAGATAGCAGGCTGATAAAAGTTTCCACTGAGCCTTCCTTTAGAACCCATGGGGTTTGCACTTCCGTGAAGTTGTCGAGTTGCGTCCCAATCGGTGTCCGAATAGAGAAGCCGGAGGTCACGCCTATTTGATAAGTCCCGGGATTGGTGAAGCCGCTTGTGGGCTGTCAAAGAGTTTCCATCACCCCAACAAGTATTGTTTCTTCAAGACTAACTCCGTTTCCGACAAACCAGTGACCGACAGAAAGAATACAGAACAGTAAGGATTGTGGTGTGTGAGAGAATCCGAACGAGTCTGGTCACTAGAGTTAAAATGTGTCACGGTCGACGTGTCACGGTCGAACAATCTGAGGGCGTTTGTTTCAGCCAAAAACGAGAGGCGAGATTTTACTAATTGTGGTCGGTCCAACTATGTACTTCAGATGACTAAAAATTGTGCACAAAGTTTTACCTCGCGATGTGTATAAATGATGGACTGGCCGATCGCATTGCTTTTTGATGTGAAGTTATGAGACCTCATTTTGGGTGGTGAATAGTCTGACCTTATGGCCACGTCGAAGGCACCGAAGCCCACGAGAAGAAAAAAACTGGCTTGTTGTGTGCGCGAATGAGTATCCGGTTTTTCACAATGAAGAATCGCAAAACTCTTTGAGTATCCCATCAAGTTCCCTATCCCGATGTGTCCCCTCAACATCAGTCTTTTTCAAATGCAAGCAATCGGACAAATTCGTTCCCAACTCCGTTGGTGCCAGAGCCTTCGGTGACCCCAGCTGATCAACATTTTCCTTTAAATAAACAGCTTTTGATCACAGCTCTTAGCATGATGTTCAATACCCGACATTAAATTTACGCATCCTTTTTTCTTCTCCGATGTTTTATCTACTTATCTGACTCCGCCGTAATTTCGCACACTGGACGTTCATCCTCGGGTGAACAAGACTTTGTTGGCTCAACTTGAAATTTTTAACCGACAACATTCACATATAACGGTCTGCTCAGAGTTTTGAGTTTAGCTAGTCGGTTGACAGATATCATCGAGATGGTAGGCTGAGGCCATCTTTACAGTTGTGGAGAAGTTGTGTCGAAAAGCCATCCCCTCCTAGATGCTTTTATCCGTCCGCCAGTTGCTGGACGGCTGTATAACAAACAGCAAGTGCACTGAAATATGAACAGTGCACAACGGTTGTTTCCCTATTCAGGGGTACGAAACTGTCAGAAATATAGTACCATCCTCATTCCGGTATATCGACAGATTTACTGCCACACCTTGATGCCCAGTGTGACTTATATCTGGGAAGTAAAACTTATGTTCGACAACTTATGTAGGACAACAAATCTACCACTAGCGAAATACACTCATTTGCAAACGAATTTGGTTTTGCGAGAGACTCACCTGGAGCCCGGCTGAATATCTCATTTGTGATGTTTCCAGACAGCTGAATGTGCTGCACCAGGCTGCCTCATGTTTCAGTCGCTACGATATTCGAGATATCGCGATAAATGTGTATTTGTAATGCACTACTCATAAGGTTACCGAAATTTCGTCGACAGCCCACGACCGGTTCGCCCTTCTTGGGGCTCACCAGGTAGGTGCAGTCCCCGGGTTTCCGTCAGCCTTATGTCCTAATTGAAACCGAATTGCACGAAATTAGCGAATATGCACTCATTTGCAAATTAATTTGCTTTTTCTAGAGACTATCTACCATTAGTTTATCAGCGATCACAAATGACTCCGTTTGCGGATCACACAACCTGTGGCTTCTCGCCTTGATTTCAATTTTTTTTATCTAACATATCGGGACATTTTGACGTTGTTACGCCTGAACAGAAAATATGGAGAAAATATGGAGACCTTCTGTAGATAGTATGGTTGAATTAAAATCTTTGATTCATCTGCATAGAGATAAGAAGTGATTTCTAATAGGTGCTGCAAACCTGTTTTGATGCTACCAAATCGGCCGCGGAACCTCACCCTGGATTAAGCGGTTATTTGTGTTGCTTGTGGATAACCCAGCGCAAAACAGCATAAGGCCAACAGGCGACCGAGTAGTTTCGAATTTCTTACATTCTGTTCGCAAATAAAGAGAGATACATGTTTTTTAAAGGTCAGAATCTTTGAATTCAGAGTGGAATTTACATTCAGATCAAGAAAAGCATGTAAAATGAAAACTCAGACTACGGACTTTGAATCCCAAATAATTTTTATGCTGGGTAACTTGTTGTAATCGGGGAATTATGGTTTTCAAACTTTTAGTCACTTGATTGAGTCTTTTACGCCTTTTCATTGCCCAATAATCACATCAGCTAAGCAGTTTTAAAACTCAAATTAATTTGATGTTCTCTAATTTGAAGACCGTTCAGTCGACTGATAAATACTAATCCGGAGATATGAAAAGCTTGTTTCTGTGGGCAGATGAAGTTTAAACGTCGATTTGTGTATTGGATTTCTGAATGGTTCTTTCTGGTCACACCGCGAATTTTTGAGCTTCTTATCTGGTTATAATCAATCCACAGTGGCTAGAAAAGCATTCGCTATCTCCCGCCCTTTCCGGTCTCCTCCCACGCACACACGATGCAGTCCCGGTACGCTGGAATGACCTATTTTGATTGACCTTTTTTTTTGAGATTCTTACAACTTCAGAACAACCATTTTTTCCCTAGAAAATACTGTTGATCTGAAATCAAACTGAAATGATGCTAAACAAAAATAAAACGTAGCCCGACTTAGTACGGTTCTAAGTTTGCATGCTTGAGGAGAAACGGAAATGGTTTTCTTCAACTTAGTCTTGGGTTCAGCCGGAGCTATGTACGGGTCATTGGGAAAAGAGTTCGCGGGTAATTTTTTCTCTTGGCATCCAAGTCACACAAGCTCATCAATCGCTTTTAATTATTCCGTGGTTGAGTAGACCGCCTTTATCGATTTCCAGCACACTGGATGAACCAAAAAAGCGCAAAGTTATTTTTTTTATGTTTAAGGACCTCTGCTCGCAAACGAAAATGTTTGTTCCAATTTGAAAAACCATGCTTTGAAAGAAGTAAAATAACTGCACTTTCCTGTGCTAAGGCCGTGATCTCAAAGCAAGGAATTGGTTACTTAGCCTAAACCCTATCTGACGGTAACGTGTAGTTTAATTCACCAACGGACGGTCAGTAATAATTGCGGCGAAACCGAATTCTACGAACTTCACCTGCGTTTGTTTAGTAGTTGCAATTAGGCAGTGAACAATATATTGAATTGCATGTGGGCAGACAGTATAGATAGGTAGACCTTGGTTCTATAGGAAATTAACAGTAAATCGTGAGGGGAATTAAAGAAAGGCTTATGGCTAGATTGAACCTTGGGCAGTTAGCAACACAGGATGGCAGACGAAGGGCAGTGTGCTATCTGACAAATTAAATGGGAAAAATGTTGTTCAGTTCAAAGTGGGCAACTTTTCAACAACAAGCCCAGAAATAAATGTAAACAAATCGTCTATAGAAAAACGGTTGAGGCAGAGTCAACTTTGTATAAAATAGAAGGGTTCAGTCTTGAAACTTGAGTAGTCACCGGAGGGGTGATGAGTCAGTCTGAGGAATAGGGAAACAAATAATTACGTCACGTAATTAACAATAAC
>NW_008751752.1:114695-128178 GCF_000715545.1 Opisthorchis viverrini | reverse complement strand
AACACAGGATGGCAGACGAAGGGCAGTGTGCTATCTGACAAATTAAACGGGAAAAATGTTGTTCAGTTCAAAGTGGGCAACTTTTCAACAACAAGCCCAGAAATAAATGTAAACAAATCGTCTATAGAAAAACGGTTGAGGCAGAGTCAACTTTGTATAAAATAGAAGGGTTCAGTCTTGAAACTTGAGTAGTCACCGGAGGGGTGATGAGTCAGTCTGAGGAATAGGGAAACAAATAATTTACGTCACGTATTAACAATAACCTTGACGAAAAAAATAAGAAAATGGTTGTGCTGTCCGTTCTCCTACCCTCCGAAAAGGCTGAATTCGTTCGGAAACAAAGACGCATACTGATGATGATTGTAGATGTGGTAAGTCAGGAGGTCCAAAGTTGAGTTAATTGCAGCTGTTCACCTCTCCTTAAGTCTGAGGTGGACGCCCAAACATGCTGTAGAGAAAGATGGTCTTATTACTTCAATGTTATTCGGTGCATTCTGCGATTTCTTTTGGAGCGTTGACCCAGTCGTGCCTAGTCTGGTTGTTCTAGTCAGAACCGAGAACCAGTCAGTTTTCAGGTGAGATGAATCACTCGATAAGAGGTCGACTGTTTGGCGGTTACTTCAACTTTAATGGGCATGGTTCTAAGACGAACATGTCTAGAAAACTGTATAATCCACCAAACGCGTGTGTGTTACAGGCAATTCATCTCGACCAATAACTATCTTACTAGAATACAGTACAAAATCTCCGGAAGTATTTGCACTTGCTGTTTTCCGAAAAGCACTGTCGTGAACCTACATGGAGATTTCTTCCTGTAAAAGGACTTTGCGGCTGTTTCATCTTGACTGGGAATCAGTAGCAGGGCGTCAGTCGTCAAACTACAGCAGGGAGATTCGAACCTGGCCGGCAGCAGGAGGCTTTCCTGGCTAGGAAGAGTTAACCAATAGTTCAGAAATGTGATTCTATATAACCTTGAAACGATGCGCGCAATTTGTATTGCGGTGAACGTGAGCTTGAATTTCACCTGAACGATCGAGTCTCGATTATCATTTACACGTAGTCCATTTGAGGAGTATTTCTTACAGGTAAATTCTTGCTGATCTAGTTGCGTTGTGGAATAACAGCGTGCTTTCGGAAGTCTATTCTGATAATCTAAAAGGAAAATGCTAGGATCGCTCGATCTCACGCTCCGTCAGTGCCACGGACTACAACGGGAAGGCCAATCCACCTTTCTGTTGCCTTGCGCATGATTCCAACTGTAGGATGTCGAACAAAACCCACTTTGTCGAAGATTATGTTCCTCGTCTGATCTTCAAATTTATGAAAAAGTGCATCCAATTAGCTCAAAAAAGTACGTTGTGACGAATAACAGCTCACAGCAAACTAATTTCAAGAAGGAGAAAAGGCTGTAAAACCCAGGTTTCATACGGTGGGAGGAAGAAATAATTTCTCTCCCTAGCTTCCCTCCTCGAGAAAATTCTACCTCAATTAGGCCCAAATAAAGACAGAGCAATTTACAAAGACAAGCGATACCACAGGTTACATCACGATTTCGTCGACTGTAGCAAAAAGCGAGGACCTGTTTGATCCTCTATGAGAACGAGAAATTTCATTCCTCTCCCGGAGGGACTACTCGGACCAGATACCGTGGACTCTTATCGTTTGGGAGAACTGTGTATTAGAAAATTTGACCGCCATACAGGATGGCCTCAAAATTGTGACCTACTTCAAAAGTAACTTTAAATGAAAAAGTATGATTTGGTTTATCTGTGTAATGTACTACTCATAAGGTTGCTGAAAATCCGTCGAGAGCCCATGATCGGTTTCCCCCTTCCAGTTTGGGCTCATCATGTAGGCGCAGCCCCCAGGTTTCCGTCGAATCGAACCCAAATTGCACGGAATCAGCGAATATGCACTCATTTGCAAACTAATTTGGTTTTTTGAGAGAACCACCTGGAACCAACCTGAATCTTTCGTTTATGATGTTCTCAGGCAACTGAGTGTGCTGCACCAGGCTGCCCCATGTTTCAGTCGCTACGATATTTGAGATATCGCGATACATGTATATCTTGGTACAGTACTACTCATAAGATTGCTGTTGTATGTTCGCTGATTCCGTGCAATTTGTTTTCAAGTAGAACATAAGGTTGACGGAAACCCGGGGACTGCGCCTACCTGATGAGCCCCGAAAAGGGCGAACCGGTCGTGGGCTGTCGACGGATTTTCAGCAACCTTATGAGTAGCGCATTACGAATATACACGTATCGCGATATCTCGAATATCGTAGCGACTGAAACATGAGGCGGCCTGGTGCAGAACATTCAGTTGCCCGAGAACATCATAAACGATATATTCAGCTGGGTTCCAGGTGAGTCTCTCGCAAAACCAAATTAGTTTGCATATGATTTGGTTTACTTTTTTCCCTAAATTGACTTCTTCTGAATAATTCATTCCTTGCCAGGCGAGACATAAAATGGACACTGAGCGTACAGTTTGGTGACTGAGACAAACAAAGGATAAGCACAGTGGTGAAATTTTGAGTGGATGATCATTCTACTGTGTAATCATTACAAAAAATAGGTAGAGTTGTGAGTAGTGACTGCTGATGAAGGATTTTAGTACTCATTTGTTGGGTCCTGTTCAAAGAGGCCTCGAAATGCTCGCTCAGTGCACAGTTAAGAGGTAGATTGCTTGAAACCTTACCTTGCCATTATCCATGTATCTCCAAATAAAGCTGTAAAAGAAACGGCTGGAAAATATGCCCAGAAAGGATGGTCTGTGGAGCGCTGAAAAACCTACGCATGAGGTTAAGACAGTGCACCAAGTTCCGAATAGATATCTTAGATATCGGAGTGAAGTAGACTGACGTCACTTGATCAGGTCATTCTGCTGACAGAACGCTAGAATGGGAAACTGTGAACAAGAAGGGGATGAAAGCTACTAAATCAGTCATAAAAAAGAGGGGACGAACTGCTTTAGTCTCTCTAAGAACTGGAGAAATGGTATATGTACTTCCCATAAGATAGAGGTGCTCATCAGTATTCTTGCTGTCAGTATTGCTACCAGCATTGACACAGTCAAAGGTCATCTCCGGCTACCAGCACGTGTATTAACACACACGTGACACTATTCAACGTACAACCACTAACCCACCGCTACGCACAACTACACTCCCCAATAGCGCACTGATGATAATGATTGGTAATGAAACGTTTGCAATCAAATTGCCCAGCTCAGCAAACAAGCCAACGACCATCTACGCTACATGAGCTATCGAAATTCTCCGCTATCGACACAGTGTTTTTTTGACTGTCCTCAGTAGTGAATGCAAGTGGATATCCTTCGTGTAGCCTTTAGCTCTCCGAGCAAGCAGTTTCGCCACGTTTCAATCGGTAGTTAAAATCGTCCAGTGCTTTGAGTGCTTTGATGAGTGATTTCCTGATATCTGTCAGTAGTAAATAATTGTCTCTTCAAGGTCACAACTTGTCAGACGGAGATCTCACTCGACCATAGGGTATATAGAGCATGAGGTGAATTTCTGCACTGGACCACGCGTAGAACCAACACGATCAATAAATCTTCAAAACTGTCGGTCAGTGACGTTGTTTTTCTGAGTTTCAAAGCGCTAGCCGCTAGATGAAAGCACAGCGTTTGAGCCGTGACGATTAATTGCCACATGCCAAGATATAAATTACGATGTATTCCTTGTTCGATGTGGTAAGATGTAATCCCCTTGTAATAGACGAGTTTTATAGCTCCCACTCATGTGGAGAGCTTCCCTGATGGGGGGCTAGAGAAAACGGTTCCACAAGGGATAATTTATCTACTGTTGCTAATAGTTTACTGAGTTATCTTCATCCCTCATTGCAGACGCTTCCAATTCTCGGCGCAAGGGGACATTAAATTGGTTTTTTCTTTTGACCCAAGCTCTCTAAACAAGCCTTTACACTGAGTATGAAATAACCATAAGGACATATGACTTGGCAAGAATCCAGTGATCTGAGAAAAAACATGCGAAAGATCAGATAAATCCTTACAATGGGTCTGTGAATGGGATTGAGGTTTTGAAGTCTCCGCTGCGGTTTCATCCTACAACTGGACACGATCTACGCTACACCGAGCGAAGAACCACTCTACAGTTGATTTACCCTAGTTTGAATTTAGTGGCAGTGGGCAACCAGAAGAATCTTGGGGAGATTAACACACAAGACCCCCTGTTTACTGGCAAGAATTCGGCTGTAAGGAGCCTAACAGAAATGTGGTTGACCTTCGAGAAGTCATTAACCAGCACCACAATCCTTCATTCACACAGCTTACGTCACGTGACGTAAGTCCCTTGAGTGATGGATTCTTTATTTAAGGCCGGAAGGTGCTGTATTCAACTATGGTGCTGAAGGTACCAATATCGATTTATATAAATATATATATTCATCAGGTACACACTGCCGAATGAATTTCAAAACGGATGAAACAGAGACATAATGTTTATAGACCTTTTGACAAAAACTTATTTCACTTACAAGACGATTCCAGTAGTAAAAATAAATGCAAAATAATATTTTCGTGGTCTTTTCTATTCTTCTCTATGAATGGCGTATGATTAGTGAGTGATGCTCAGTATTGACTGTGGTCCAGTAAGCACCGCGAATTATGCAGTATTCCTAAAGCTGATATCCCCGGAATCTCTGCTAAAGTGATACACATCTGAACGAGGCTCATGAAAAAAAAGCAACCATTGAAACGGTCCTAGACACCAGAGAAACAATGTTCGTTGACGCTGGGTTTCCCCAGGGAAGAACAAACTCGAAGGATTCAGAGAAAAATGTAGCTTGGTCCAAAAAGGTAGTGAGATATACGTTGACTTTTTAGTGACAAAATGTTCACTTGTCGGGATACGAAAATTCAGGTGCGCATATTATGTGTTCTTGCAGTCCGTAGAGCACATTCACCCCAAATGTCATAGTATCGAAGATCAAATTCGCGCCTTCATTTTGAACCAACAGGGTTGGTCCACTCCGAGTGGAAGAATGTTCCAGATGAGTGTGACGTATCACATTAGTTGGGTAACCCATCAAACAGCATACTAATATGTCTTCAACGTTTGTAAGAAAATTTTCAACCTCGGCGAACACGACGAATCTCATTCAAGGTGATGCTGAATGGTGGATCAACACAAGCCTAAAAAAATCAACTCCGGACAACCCGTTCAGCTAGTTGTCCGCATCTTTTGTGAAATACATCAGTGATTGAAAAGGTCTCCTCATCTGGCCCTGTAAAAGTCGTTTGCTTCCATCCACAGGGTCCTTGTATCTCTCTTTCGAATTTCACTGAAGAGTTCACCGTAAATTCAGAAACCCCACATTGATTTGTTCCGTACACTATCAAAAGATTCCATGTTAAGATGTTCTATAACTTTCATAAAGGAAACTAGTCACAAGGTTGCTGAAAACACTTCGACAGCCCACGACCTTCTTGGGGCTGATCAGGTAGGCGCGGTTCCCGAGTTTCCCTCAACCCTATGTTCTAATTAAACCCAAAATGAGTGTATTTCTCGAGATTTTATTACTATTCTATTCTATTCTATTATATCACCGTGGCTAGTGGGATAGTTAAGTTTTCCTAGAATAGAAAACCTATCTGTTTTTTTCGTTTCTCAACTCCCGCGATTATTATGACATCAGTCTCGGAAAATGTCACGTGACCATGCCATCAGTTGATCCAACCCAGTTTTGGAAACGGAGCGACCGTCCTTTACTCTGATTATCATTTAAATATCTCTAAATCCCAGCTTCAAGCTGCCTTAGTAGTGATCCAGCCCGGATTAATGCTGCGCAAACCATGGGATGTAATTGGTTTTAGATACACAAAGAGCGACACAAAGAAAGACTGAGCGTCAGATTTCTCACCAATACTTTGCGGTTGTCTACGTTATAAATATGTGGCATACGAATCGGCATACAAGACCCGGATTGAGAACAAATCCCTTCGGAAACGCGGGCGTTGCCGTACTCACCACGAAAGTTTGCATGATGGTCTACAAAAGGGCGATTTCCCACATAGGATTAACTTTGGTTGATCTTCCCTCTACTCAAGCTCGAGACTTACAAAAAACTGATGATTTTTCGTGACCTCGGGAACAGTGAGAGAGTAGGTAGTCTCTGTCCAATCACAAACGGTATTTTGGTGACTCATTGGGCACATTATTGGCGCTCCACCAATGTTTGTAATTCACGCAAATGTGTCGTTCTAATCATACATTGATGCGCGGAAAATAACTCTGACGTTCGCTTGAACTGTGAATTTGGAACCAGCATTAGTTCCATCCTATTACCCTGATTATTTCAGCTTCTGGGCCTAGTAAATGCGGACATGTCTGCGAGTTTGACTCTCAGTAAAGACTTCTAATATCCGTACTGATGAAACGAAGAAATCCATTCAATGTGGAGCGACTTCCGACCAACGGGCTAAAGCGTTGGAAGCTTTTTGATATGAAAGTAACATTCTCAGGCGCTTCATTGAACTTTCCTGGACATTCTTCGAACGAGCACCGCAAATAGTTTTTATGATTTCGGTACCAAACTTCCATCGGATGGGGGAACGGCGCTTTGGCACTTAACCCAAAGCTGCTCAAATGTCATATCAGTAGTATATACCGTCACAAATGAAGTTACAAGCACTGTGACTTTTGGTGCTACCATATTCGGAGTGATACCAAAACCGTCAAAGTTTTATATAAATGTCCTACAAAAGGTTGTTTTTTGCCCCGTTTGAATCCTTATTACTGAAACTTTACAATGTCAGTCGCGTTCCTCGTCAAGGCATATTTTACATCTGGGGATTGGGTGATTTCATCGGAAAAGTCTGGTCCCAGGAGCATTCAGTCAAACAAATTTTTTGTGACCGTATTGGGACTTGCCAGTTGAGCATTAAGCAAACCACATGGTGCTTTGGACAACGGTTTTCTGGTGGTTTAAGTTAGCGCCACGCTTCCGCCGACCGATTAAAATATCTACCTCAGTCGAAGTTGGCTACGAGCATCCTGGCGTAACAAGTTGTGAGTTTGGCCAGAGCCATGCATCCACTCGTGAACCTACCTAGCTACCTACCTACTACATACCTACCTAGCTACCTAAACTAACTAACTAACTAACTAACTAACTAACTAACTAACTAACTAACTAACTAACTAACTAACTAACTAACTAACTAACTAACTAACTAACTAACTAACTAACTAACTAACTAACTAACTAACTAACTAACTAACTAACTAACTAACTAACTAACTAACTAACTAACTAACTAACTAACTAACTAACTAACTAACTAACTAACTAACTAACTAACTAACTAACTAACTAACTAACTAACTAACTAACTAACTAACTAACTAACTAACTAACTAACTAACTAACTAACTAACTAACTAACTAACTAACTAACTAACTAACTAACTAACTAACTAACTAACTAACTAACTAACTAACTAACTAACTAACTAACTAACTAACTAACTAACTAACTAACTAACTAACTAACTAACTAACTAACTAACTAACTAACTAACTAACTAACTAACTAACTAACTAACTAACTAACTAACTAACTAACTAACTAACTAACTAACTAACTAACTAACTAACTAACTAACTAACTAACTAACTAACTAACTAACTAACTAACTAACTAACTAACTAACTAACTAACTAACTAACTAACTAACTAACTAACTAACTAACTAACTAACTAACTAACTAACTAACTAACTAACTAACTAACTAACTAACTAACTAACTAACTAGCTAAATACCTAGCTAACTAACTAACTAACTAACTAACTAGCTAAATACCTAGCTAACTAACTAACTAACTAACTAACTAGCTAAATACCTAGCTAACTAACTAACTAACTAACTAACTAGCTAAATACCTAGCTAACTAACTAACTAACTAACTAACTAGCTAAATACCTAGCTAACTAACTAACTAACTAACTAACTAGCTAAATACCTAGCTAACTAACTAACTAACTAACTAACTAGCTAAATACCTAGCTAACTAACTAACTAACTAACTAACTAGCTAAATACCTAGCTAACTAACTAACTAACTAACTAACTAGCTAAATACCTAGCTAACTAACTAACTAACTAACTAACTAGCTAAATACCTAGCTAACTAACTAACTAACTAACTAACTAGCTAAATACCTAGCTAACTAACTAACTAACTAACTAACTAGCTAAATACCTAGCTAACTAACTAACTAACTAACTAACTAGCTAAATACCTAGCTAACTAACTAACTAACTAACTAACTAGCTAAATACCTAGCTAACTAACTAACTAACTAACTAACTAGCTAAATACCTAGCTAACTAACTAACTAACTAACTAACTAGCTAAATACCTAGCTAACTAACTAACTAACTAACTAACTAGCTAAATACCTAGCTAACTAACTAACTAACTAACTAACTAGCTAAATACCTAGCTAACTAACTAACTAACTAACTAACTAGCTAAATACCTAGCTAACTAACTAACTAACTAACTAACTAGCTAAATACCTAGCTAACTAACTAACTAACTAACTAACTAATTAATCTCTCTACCTATCTATATTACTCAACTTGTCCGGATTGTCTGATAGGAGTGTTTGCACCTATACGGAACCCCTCATCCACTCTGGATCGATCATCCCTACTGGCACGCATGGGGTAAAGGTGAACGAAGTTTACCTTCGCGTCACTCTCCTTCAGACAGTCCTTACTATTTAGTTGAGCGATTATTCTGATGAATCCTCACCAAAGGTAGAAAGCACTGGGAGCTCACCAGGAATGCATGTACTTGGGCATGACTGGAACTCGCCTGGTTGCTCTAATCGAGCAGCGCAAGCTGGGCTCGCATGAATCTACAGTACAATTCTTCACCTAGCCATTTTTCGGTACTTTCGGGCTGCTGACTGTGAGAATCATCAGTTTCTTCATTATTATCGACAAGTGACCAACCAATAGCTAATCAGATTTTCTGTTTCTAAAGTAATTTCATCCTGAACGTTGATCTAAAGCCCTGTAGAATGCTTTGATTAACTCTGAATATTCGCCGACAGACGATCAAAATGTACTCTAACGAGCACGATATGTCGTTTGCTTGCTTCACAGGCCTTCGCTTGTCTGAATCTAAGCACCATATCCGAGTTTCACAAACCCTGAGTCCAGACTGTCAAATTTGGGTTAATTAACCGGGATCATTCGCTACCTGGTTTATCACTGAAGTTATTCCGGTTCATCGTCTTTGGTCCTCTGTCTGCGCTAAGTCTTACAGTGAGGTTCAAACAAATTTCCCCACACTATCAATCATCTGTAGGAGGAACAAATTCACAAAATGAGTGAAACTCCTATCTGAGAAGTCGTCACCCGGGGAGCCAGTCAATAAGTGATCACGTGGTGTGGTCTCCGCTGCTGAAAGATCAGTGGCGCCATAGACTGTCTAAGTGAGAACTAATCACTCTGCTTTTCAGCCTGCTCTTGGCCAAACGGTTAAGTGATCAATATAATAACAAGGAGATGGTGGGTTCGAATCCCCATGATTATTCGTAGTTTGCGCGCTCTTGATTACTCCCAGTAAGGATGAAACAGCTGCACAGTACTCCTCGGCTTTTAGCATAGATGGTCTCCACAAGAGGGATGAAATCTTCATTTGAAATTCTCTAGTCTCCTCACACAAACCAAATGGTACAAAGTTGATTTTCTAAGCCTAAACATATGGATATAACGGACACGTGTGATAACAATTCACCTTACTTAGGAGGTTCGTTCATCATTTGGGTAGTCTTTGGCATTTTAGTTTATGTTCAAAGTTATCTAGTTAGAATGGTCCTTTGAAGAAGCTGCCCGTCTGGAGAGGCCACAGTAATAACCCTGGTCAGAGACAAGCGGATTTAATTAGAAATAGAGTTTAGCCTCCCATGAACATCAACTCAAGCGGCAAGTGAGCGTAACTTCCCATTTGCGCACGGTTTGTTGTCCAAGTGGAAAATAGGTTTGATGGAAACTCGAGGCATCTAGATCAATTAGCATTTAGTACACCCGAGCTAACAGCGAAAGGAAGAAGGCACCCGCTGTGGACTTATTTACTAGGAAATGCCAACTGAAAAGTTACAGACAGGGGAGCAAAACTCTCATATGCATCTTGTTTACAAAAATTAAATATCCATCCTCTCTTTGAACGCGCCTTCCTGAACTTTCCTGGATATTCAGTGACTGTTGCTCAAATGCAAGCAAATGTGACTCCACAAGTTCCGTAATAGATCTCACTTTTCAGGAGACGCAAAGTGGACTTACGAGAAGATATGCTACTCGCATGCTTCCCCCATCAGTAGTATCACCGCTACACCAGTATTCTAGCACATTATCAATCTTCATCCCTGTTGTAAGAGAAAAAGAGTGTGACAGAATCCTCTCTCCTTCCGTCTCAGGCTTGCGATAATCCCTGAAGCCTCTACCAAATGGATGCGGCATTTATCTGGAATTTGTCCAAGCTAGGAAGGATTGGCTCGAGACGTCTCCAGTTCGACGATGACTTTGCCGATCGGTTAAACTATCAATACACGGGTGTACTACTCTTCCTGTTCATTGGTTTGATTGGGGTGCGACAATATGTGGGTAGGTTCACTTAAGATGATTTTATACCTAGCGATCGCTGTGTCACTTGAACCGTTTCTACTTCTGCAATGAAGTTCGTAGTGTGACCTTGATCGCACTAGAGCTTGTTCCAATCGATTGATCACTTTTTTTAATAATGAATATCTTTCACCTCTATGGATCAGCTAGGTTGTCCGTCAGACGACCTCAGATGTGTTTTATGATTGTTAATGCGTTTACCTTTGCAAATGAAGAACGATTTTCAAAATACACTCACCTGGAAACCAGCTAAATTAATCTTTTATGGCGTTTCTGTTCCAAATGAGACTCTCGCAAAACCAGATTTGTTTGCAAATGAGTGTATTTCACTAACTTTGTGCGTTTTGGGTTCAAGTGGAACATAAAAGTGACGAAAAGTCGGAGACTCCTCCTATGTGATAAGCCCCAATAAGGACGAAACCGGTCGTGGGCTGTCGAAGAATTTTAGCAACCTTATGAGTAGTGTATCGCATCTAACCGCTCCTGCAGTTTTGTTGGATCAGCATGCAATTCGCTGCCAAATATTCAGCTCCGTCTTTCCATCACACATTCGAAATCAAGGTGTAGGTAACTGTACCGGTGAGAGGAAGAGCGCCCTCGCTGCGGAATTACTCATTAGAAAATGCCAACTGACCGGTTACAGACTACTGGACAGGGAAGCAAAACTCTCATATTCATCTTATTTACAAAAACTGAGCATCCATCTTCTCTTGAACGCGTCTTCCTGAACTCTCCTGGACTGTTGCTCAAATCCAGGCGAACGCTACAAAGCGACCCCACAAATTCCGCAATAGATCTCCCTTTTCAAGGGACGCAAAGCGAATTTACAAGAAGAAACCATGCTACTCGCATACCTCCCCCATCAGTAGTATCATCGTTACACCAGTATGGCCGCATTACCTTGATCATAGTTCTTTTCACGACCGAATGACCTCACAGTCTTTTTAATCTCCAGGCAAACCAATTCAGTGTTGGATTCCTCAAGAATTCACACGGGGCTGGGAAGAGTATGCAGAGAACTACTGCTGGGTCGCAAATACTTACTTCGCTCCTGTGCAAGATCGTCTTCCACCTGTACCGGACAGAAGAGAACTTCTACTCGTCTACTATCAGTGGGCACCAATCGTAATGGCCGCTCAGGCGTTGTTGTTCTACTTACCATGCCTGACCTGGAGGTTGAGTATGGCTCATTCCGGTTTCAACCTGCACCGAATTTTGAGTATGGCTGCTGACGCGAACGAGATGGTTCCAGAGACAGCGAATAAAACAGTGTGCGTACTAGCACACTATATTCGAAACTGTATTCAGCGTCACCGGGTGGATGAGTGAGTTTAATTTTTTCCAATTAAACCACATATTCCGGTTTTGTTGTTACACTTTGGAGTGTTTCCAGTGAAATACTATCAATAATAGCAGTTTGTCTTCCGGAGTTTAAATCACAGTTGACGTCACCGGTTTGGGTAGAGAAGAATCCATTTGCTGTCTTTTTTTCATGAGCCACCCGTCTGAATTGAACCAAAACTTACGTCACGTGATCTGAATGAAATGTGGTCCTGAGGCGCACCAACTTTCTTTCCGTTCTTAAAGTTACGATACCAAATGATGTTTATTAAAAAACGGCTAATCTGAGTAAAATTTGAGTGCCTGAGATAACATCGGTTGGTCACCGAGTACACCAAAAATAATCTACCAAAATCTCATTTGATCTAAGGGCGCACTGCAGCATTCTCCCACAGATTCGTTTTGTTGCTCCATCTGTGTATCATTTTCTCAGTGGGTTCACATTTATTTTATTTATTTATTTATTTATTTATTTATTTATTTATTTATTTATTTATTTATTTATTTATTTATTTTTCAATATAAGGTTCAAGGTGATGGAGACGTAAAGGAACTGCGCTCTTCTGATTGTATGCCTACATCTGTCTAAGGGCTCCCAGCAAGAACATTTACAGTGCTATTGTGAGTACTCATCAAAAATACGAAGACCAGCCGTGTTGCAGTTGTTAAACGCACTCAGCCAGCGGTGCACCGGTGTGAGGAGTGGAGTTCACAGACATTTTAAACGCTGGACTACCGTTTAGCCGAGTCCCGACCTAAAGCTGTTACCTAAACATGATGGTCGAGCTTGAGTACTGCAATGATCCCGCGGGTTATACTGGCTGGAACGTCGTTCCACAAGGTATAACAATGCCGGGAAGGCTAAAGGGGAGCAGCCAGACCCCGTACTACGAGCAATCGTTATACGAGGCGGTCTGGGGGTGAAGTCGTAACGTATTCTGCAACAGAAATGTGAAAGCAGTAAGGTGTTTCCCCAAGGCGACCAGTATGTCCATATCCAGCGAGGCAATGATGCTACCTTCTCCTGAGGAAGGACGGGTTAGAAAATTTCAACCCTAAAAACCGCACACTTCGACCGCCCAAACGTTGACTGTGACCCCCGGCGAATTATTCAATACAGCTGATGGTGATGATGATGACGATGTTCTACCGAGTAAACAGAAAGATCCTTATCAATCAACTGGAAAATGTTTGGGACCAATTGGGAAGTCATCGTTTCAGAGGGGTTTGGTAAACAATCGGTGAATTTATTGCTGGGCAACGTTTCGCTTTTGACACAAAGGCTTCGTCAGGCCAAGTGAGTAAGTAAGTAGGTTGATTGGGTTTTAAGGCAGTCGGGGAACCAATCCGTGAGATTCCTTATGACTAGTGACGTGATCAGTGCTGGGTGTTCAGTCTGATGTCCCTGTTTGTTGATTAGTGGGGATGACTAAGATTTACGATAGATTGGTTAGGGG
>NW_008751752.1:85666-114667 GCF_000715545.1 Opisthorchis viverrini | reverse complement strand
ATCGGGCGTAAAGTTTTCCCCTTCTGGAAAGCTACTCTAATGTTAGCCGTATTCAGTACCCTTCTAATGACTTCAGATGTCCCTGTTTTGTATGGAATGACCGCTATTCCGATCCACTCCTTGTTGGGCCTTGGTGTTGGCACCAATACCCGTCTTAGTTGCCTCTTAATTAAACTCACTGACGGGGCTTTTGTGTCAAAAGCGAAACGTTGTCCAGCAATAAATCCACCGATTGTTTACCAAACCCCTCTGCAAAGAAAGATCCTTACTTTTGCTGGGCTTAGAGATGTTTGTCGAGCTATTTAGATAAATGGCGATATTTGTTCAGCTGTGATGAGTGCCCAACCGCCATGTCACACAAAGAAAGCACAAGGGCTGATATAATGTCCGGTTTCTCAAGCCTCTAAACGAGCAGTTTAGAAACCGGAGATGGGTTCGCACTACCCACCCGCCGGTCGAAAATTATACATTTTGGCCACTGAGTGGCCTAAAGATCGGGCTATTTAGTTGTAAGGATGGTGTGCAGTCATGGACTCTCGGTGCGCAGGTGATGATAAACATCAGACTCTCAAGGGAGAAGGAACTCGCAAAAAATACCATTTTTGCGGCACCACCTTAAAGGACCGCATTTACTCAGAATGAAACATGAAACATAGACATTTAGTTTGCCTCCGTAAACTGTTTCAGTCGAATTATCCTAATCAGTTTCCTCCTCGTGAAGGAACCTTGAATATTTTCCCCACAGATAATCTTTCTGAGGTAGGTGGCAAGACATTCTTAATCCAGCTGACATGGATTCGAAGGCTACTGAGCGGTGTTCATATTCATTGCCTTTTACTGAAGTCGCAGAAACCAGATGGTACCATCTAAACAGTCGGCCCCCTCACGAAAAAGCAGGAGCATCAAAAATGCGTTAAAGTGATATCAGCAAGCGTATTTTTCAGGAAGACAGTACTGTGTCAATGATCCGAATGTTCTGGTCAGCTGACAACCCCCCCCCATCAATGAAATCGACCAGTTGTGATCGGAAATCTAATATCATTGGTTCAGGACCATCACCAAACAGAGTCCCGGACGATAGTAGCTATGCCGGGACATGGAGCGCAGCAACGCATGATGACTCGATGTCCATCGGTCTTCTGGAATTGACCGTTGTTGTCCAGTTGATGATGAATCGCTATGTTTTTACTTCTTATTCGAAATCGGCCAAGCAAAACTAAAAAACAACATCTGCTTTGAAGAAGCGAACGATCAAATTCAATCGGTTTCATCAGTATGTCCGACTCGCAGGTTTAAACAGCCGACAAATGTGGCCTCGATACAACCAATTGGCATAGTCTCTTTTCTCTTTCGTCAAAACTGCGTCTGACTCGCAGGTTTAAATAGCTGAACAATTTGGCCTCGATACAACCAACTGGAATAGTCTCTTTTCTCTTTCGTCAAAACTGCGGAGAATTTCGAAGTGTCTGGTCGAAGGTATACTTCTTCGTATCTGCGTATCTGCACCGGTCAGTTGCATCCGCACGTTCCCTAACGGATGGATATTTCATGCGGATATAATCTATGCTGAAAAGCTGAGGAGCACCGTACAGCTGTTTTACCCTTATTGGGAATTATCAAGAGTGATTAGTTCACGAAAAACGGAAAGTTTCTGACATTTCAGCCAGTGGTTGAACCCTTGACCGTTCGACCACTAGGGGCTAAGCAAAACTGCGCCTACCCGCTAAGCCCCAAGAGGGGCGAAAGCGGTCGTGGGCTGTCGAAGATTTTTCATCAACCTTGTGAG
This sequence comes from Opisthorchis viverrini, assembly GCF_000715545.1. Taxonomy (NCBI): domain Eukaryota; kingdom Metazoa; phylum Platyhelminthes; class Trematoda; order Opisthorchiida; family Opisthorchiidae; genus Opisthorchis; species Opisthorchis viverrini. The sequence goes on along the minus strand of NW_008751752.1, from coordinate 112,881 downwards.
TAGTTTCTTCCGGGAAAACTGTGATTAGCTCTCATTTTTTATGTTTACAGGAGCTTCGGGTGAATCCCCTGTTCTGGAATTCCTCCGATTGAATGTGCCGCACAAGCATTAAGTTTTACTACACCATATAAGAATAGGTTATATTTGCGTTTTTGGAAAGGATTTTGCCCTGTTGGTGAAGCCACTGTATGAAAAAAGCCGAGAGTTATTTTGCGGTTACCTCGCCCTCATTGAAAATCATCAGAAGTGTACATCTCCTTGAGCTCCGGACTGTTTCGACAATGGGACCTCGCGGTCAGTTGGGTGACCGTTCGACCGCGAGCAGTAAAACAGACAGGAAATACCGCCGCTTTCCCCTGGATCACGGGATCAGCTGACCGGCTGATGAATTCTCAGATGGAAGTCTTGCTGATCGGTTAAATTTCGTTCTTTCTCTCTATCCAGCGTAGGTCGACCTCACTTAAAGGAGGAAATATCTTTCAAACTTCCCAAACCACTTCATACTACCAACAGACTTTGTGAAGTTTTTTCCAAACTGTACTTTTTGCTTTCTGGTCTCACCTATGCCTGCGTATCACCAATCAGTGTGACTCGTGGAGATGTAGTCTTGTATAAAACTGATGACGATGGTACACAATAAAATATCGAGCTGAATTTCTGTGTACCGTTTCATCCCATCGTTTGGTTTTGTTCCGTTTGGTCTGCATTATGCAACCACGAATGTTCCAAGTACCGTCGACGTTTTATTATCTAGAGACAATTGGTTGGCCAATTCTAACCACGAACGCGGTGGAACAGTTTGTCGGCTGCCCTCACGTGATGGTCCGTTTAAAGTGATAGCTCACCAATAAGCAGGGGGGGATAAATAAGTCAACTGAGAAGCAATAAACATGAGTTCTTTTCGGTTCCGATGAAACATTCAACAAGCTTTCCGTCCAGATTTGCTTTTGTGCGGAAATCTAGTATCGAAGTACGACAATTTGACAAAGAATTCACAACTGGTCAGTGGCGAAATAAATTGTAAAATACGTCGAAATCCCTGCATTTCTCAAAAATCCTTCCATCTGGAGACAACCGCCTCCCATACTACTAAGCCGATCGTAATGCGCGTGTGTGAATTTTATTGCAACGACAACAGACCAAACTTCAAAGGCCATATGCACTCAAACAAAATTTGGGTGGGTCCTTGCCCATGTAAAACGAATCCCTCTGAGGGAATATTTCTGCAGGTTTGCTTCACCCAGTGAATTATTGACTGACGGACCGAAAGAAGCACCAGTCTCCTTTCCCTTTTCATTCACACGCACACCAACCCGAAATGTACGTTCGTCTGATTCAATACGGGAGAAGCTAGTTTGGCTAGTTCAAAAAACGTGACGTTCATACACACGTGTTTAATCGATAGACAAGGATTCGTGAATTTTCCGTCTTGATACACAGCATCTCGCGATGTACCGTTTAAGCGCTGTGGGCTCTCGGCTGGGTTGACCTGCCCACATTTCGGTAACTGCTTCCTTCATCCCTGTTCCAGCGGGTTTGGACAGTTCGGCTGTGAAAATTTCGACACATTTCGGTCAGTAAAATGACGTTCCCGGCTTAGATATCTCCATTGTTAGCGAACCTCTAGTCTGAACGGACGGTCTCCATATGTAGACAGTTCAGGCAGGGGGAGTAACGCGGCTGAAGCCATGGGATCCAAAGTTCAGAGGTTCTTGAGGTGATGACACACATCATTATTCGGATCTTTGGATCTGGTCGATACATGATCTGAGGTACGAAGCCATTTGAGTAAACTTTGGTCAGCGCGAACTGAGGATAAGGTCATGCTAGTAAGCAAACAGAAAGGGGGATCTGTTCCAGGTAAGCCCAGCTAAAAAAGTAACCCCCGCCACTGCTGGGAATGACTCGACCTACGTGATTTTTACGGCGAGATATTAGCTTTCATCAATCCCGCCGATAACTGTTGGAGTCTGCAAAAGCCGCCAGGCTCAAACTCCGCGAAGAAAGTTTTTCCAGTCAACAGTGGTCGTGTGGCTAATGGATAATTCCTCTGAGCAGAATTTGATTTCTGCCAAATTTTTGGACCAGTAATAAATGAAGAGAATTACTGTCCTAAACACCATCCTAGACCACTCCAAGCCAAGTTCCCCTTCGAAGACCGATTTCTTGCCGACACTGTCAGGCATTACACATCCACCTGTCAGAAACAGTTGAAAGTGTCATTTGGTGACCATTGTTGCATAAACCTTGGTGATGGATCACTCCGTGGCTTTTCAAAAAAACGTATTGCCGTCTCCTTGTCAGGAACGAGAGTTGAAAGTTCATTTATGATTTTACGTCCGAACGGAGAGACGTTTTGCACAATATGATGCTAGATGCTGTTAAGGAATTGTTTTCATCAAAAATAGGTCAAGGTTGTTTGCGTACCTTGAATTGGAACTGGCAAAAAGTGACGGGGATAATTTTTCGCTCATGCACTTTTTGCATTAGTGGTGGGGCTTACCTGGAAATGATCCCATTGCAGTCGCATGGTCGTGATGCGCCCTCGTCAGATTCACAAGTTACCAATTATTACCCAATAAAATCTTCATACAGATTGCAGAGCCACTTATGGATAAGGGTTAGGGACACCTTGATCAATGGGTTTGGTGGGCCGTTGCAGAACCGGTGACTTCACATGATGCTTCAGGTGACAAAGGGTAGGTTGTCGTGGCTTCCAGCTAGTTTAAGGGGACAGTTCATATCGAGGGCCAGAAATGAACGATCGCGATTGAGAATGACGGAGCTATAATGCATACAAACAAACCTGAGTTTGACATCCTAATAGGCAAACTGAAACTGATGGGACAAACTTTGCTCGTATCTTTTTTAATTCAGAAGTCGGGTGAGCAATCTATTCTGTCATGGAGTTGATGTACTTTAATGTCGAGTTGGATCTTCCAAGGGAATACACATTCACAACATCCCTTTACTGAAACATACCTGTGAGAACTGTAATTGGAGGTAGTGAAGAGACCGCAGCTACACGAGTGACTGCGATTTCCCATTCATCCATGAAAAACCTAATAAACAATCATAAAATCTGGCTTGACCTTGAAAATGAAGGGGAATAACGCAACCAAACAAATCAAAAACATGGCTTCGTTTGTTGCAACTGTAACTCAGCTGCCTTCGTTGGTTTTCTTCGAAAGGTATATCGTATAGTAATATCTAAAATCTTTCTGTTCACACTGGGAAAAAGGGAGAAACGGTCAATATATACCTGCTTCCTGAAGTAACCTGAAAGAACAAAGTAGGGTAAAAAAAAGAAATAGAAAATTGGAAGTCACCTTAATCATATTCAAAAAAGATCTCCTGTAGAATGCGCCTCTTCGTAGGCTATGGAATATAGCTGGGTTTAATTAGCCTTGATGCTCAGTTTCTCAGAATACTGTTGCAACGCTGGACACTACTGATGAGGCAGGCGAGTAGCATGTTCCCTCGTAACTCCGCCTTGTGTCTGTTGGAAAGTGGGATTTATTACGGAATTTGTGGAGTTGCTTTGTAGCATTTGTTCACACTTGAGTGTTAGCCAATGAATTTACAGGAAAGTTCAAGAAGAAGATGGATATTCAGTTTATATTGACAAGATGCAAATGAGAGTTTTACTTCCCCGTCCAATAGTCTGTAACTGTTCAGTTGGTGTTTTCTGATTAATACCTCCGCAGTGAAAGCCTTCTCCCTTTTACTGGCATCGAGCAATAAAGGTGCCAGACTTCTTAGGAGATGAGTCTTATCGTACGAATCTGATGGGAAATTTCGTGCAAGTGAGACACTTTGGACGATTCATATGTTCAACATTTACCATTCTTTATAACTTTGAGAACAGACTTGAAGGAAGAATAAAATGGAGTGGGATTCGCTTGTGTTGCTACAAATCCACACACCGACCTGCAGTTGGATTAGGACAAAGCGCTCACTGTCTCCGTGGAAGGTGGACTGAAAACTGAGTGCGCTAGCGAAAGCTTATTGTGTCCTACTTGAGTGAAGTGGTGTGGATAATGATATCGTATCGTATAACCTGATGGTACTCAGCAGTGCGGGGACGCTTGTTAGATCTTTTTGCTTACTGGGTGTTAGTTCTTGAAAACATATCGGTTGTTGACCTCTGACCTCTCCAATTATTCCCAGGAATTTTGTTTCGGGGTGTATTTTTCCGTAGAAGTGATCGTCCTTATTACAGGTGCTTGGTGTTGGTGAATGTTTGTCGTAATTGTATTCTGCCTATTCTATTCTGAGAAAAGTAGTGTGAACATATCTGCCCATAGGACAAGTAGTATATCCAGCCTGTTTTCACAACAGTCTGTCTAAACAGTCCTTCGCTTTTCGAGAAATACATTAATTTGCAAATCAATTTGGTTTTCACGAGAGACTCAGCTAAATCTCTCGTGTATACTATTCGACAACTGAATGTGCTGCACACAGGCCGCCTCTTGTTTCAGTTCGCATGATATTCGAGATATCGCAGTATATTTTCATAAAGGAAGCTACTCACAAGGTTGCTGGAAACTCTTCAACAGCCCACGACCGGTTTCACCCTTCCAGTTCGGGCTCATCAGGTAGGCGCAGTCCCCGAGTTTCCGTCAACCTTATGTTCTACTTGAACCCAAATTGCACTGTTTTCGAGAAATGCACTCATCTGCAAATTAATTTGGTTTTCACGAGAGACTCAACTAAATCTGTAGAATACCATAAACAAGAGACTCAGCAGAGTCTCTTGTGAGAAGCAAATCGATTTGCAAATGCTTGTATTTCTTCAAAAAAGTGCAATTTCGTTCCAAGTAGAACATAAGGTTGACGGAAACTCGGGGACTGCGCCTGCCTGATGAGCCCGAACTGGAAAGGCGAAACCGGTCGTGGGCTGTCGAAGAGTTTTCAGCAACCTTGTGAGTAGTTTCCTGTATGAAAAAAGAGTCTTTCGCTTGTTTTGTCACAGTGATTCTGGTAAGTTTATACTATTGACGAGAAGTAATGGACACATTTCCCGCTCTCATTAGAGCCCATTAGCAGTGCATATCCTTGAACGCGTCGTGGGTTGAACTCTTGACATGTGACATACCGGTTGAGCGACTTAACACTGCACTTCTGACGAGCCCAGAACATCGCGTCTGAACAAACGAACGTATTTACATTTGAGCGGTGACTGATTTCCAGACCGCTCGAAAGACGATCCAGTAAATGTCCTGGTTGTGTTGAACCACCTAATAGGACCTCCCATTCGGGTTTTTTGCCAGGGCACTTATACCGTTCTGGATAACTTTTTGACTAGTCGTTCTTGGTTGCAGGTCAGCTGATAATTCGCACAGTGTAGGCTGATGGGGTGCCGATAAAAAGTTGGCATCGCATATCAGATGTACAGAGTTCGAATCCCGGAACGTCCAAGGAAGGTGGCGAAACTCCAGTCCAGTTCATCCCCTGTTTGATGCAGACTCTCCAGTATAATTCAAGAATGGTTCGAACGTGGATCCTACGACTCTCGCAACCATCTACAGATAGATATTTAGAACCCCTGTCGTGGAAACCAAGGGATACGTCAATTCACTTCTATTATTATGTCTCGATAGGGAAGAGTTCCTCTTCGAAAGTAGTACTTCTTTCCTATACGACAGCACTTTATCTCCATACAGCTTAAGTAAATGTCCTAGGGGGCATTCATGACTTCGTTGTAATCCGAAGACATTTTTCTCCACAGTGTACACGTTTTGACTGGAGTAACTGATTCTTCTTATCAGTGTTAGAGAGAAAAACTTGTTTGTGGCCCTCGGGCCTTAAAAACACCATAAAAACGATCTGGTTTGAGGGGACAAGTTGAACAATGTAATATTGACAATAAGACAAGTGACCACAGACAGAAGGTTTCAAGCGTTGGTTCTCAACCCGCCGACTAGAAGCACAGAATCACGGCTTTAGCTACGTAATTCTTAAATTTGGTTCTCCTCAGGCCCAGAAATCTATTGAAAGTAACACCATTTCCAATTAAGGTCAAAGAATCAAAAATAAACATTGTGGTTATTCGATTTTATTTGAATTTTACCACACAGACATAGATTCCCTCGGCTTGGTACCTATTCCCGTCTGGCGAACGACAAGACGAACAATGTGTTCACTGACACGGTCCTTCCAAACGTACAGATTGCAAATGAACATGGGGTTGAAATGAATCAGAATGGTCAGACAGAATCGGAAAAGATGTTTCATGAAGCAGATGGAAATGCGAACAAGAACGACAACGTAGACGGGAAATCGGAACATCTCAGTGCAAAATCCGGACCGCGTCACAGTTTGATCACTGAAGCAAATCAACATGGTAAGTGCGGAAGAGGCCCTATTTTGATGTGTAAAATGGTCCTCGGAGGCAGTAAAACTTGGACATTCTTAGCCCATAACAAAACAGACCCTTCTTTACTGGGATCCAACTTGTGTCTAACCACGACCAACACCCTTTTTTAGTTGTTCATCCTGCTAGTTGTTCTGGGATGCATTCCACCAGATTTGGAGCCCCGCTCCGGGACGTTGGCTCCGGGAGATTTGCTCAGATCAGTGAGTGATCGCGTATCCCGTTCAGGCACGGACTGTTCTACTAACTGTTCAGCTTCTATTCGGGAAGTTGCCGGTTCAAATCTAGCTATTCGTGAGACGGTTTGGGTTTCTCGACAAATAGATAATCGACTTTTAGCACTTCAATAAAATCCACCTTTCAGCAAAAGCCCGTACTATAACATGCCGTTTGGAGAGCCAACCTAAACAGAATTAGCGCATGACTATTTTCCGGAATTGCTCAAGCAGGACTTCGAATATCCCGAGCCCGAAGAGGTTTGACTAAGCTCAAAGATATGAGAAATAGAATGACTATTCTTCTGCTTTTAGGCACCTTGAAACTTCTGACTATCCAGATTGTGTTATCTCCCCACCATATTCAAAGACATTTTGATATTACATAGCCTTATTTTTTAACTGGGTTTTGGAAGCCTCATTTAGGAACTCCTTCTTTCTGGTGCTTCATATCGGCGAAGAAGACTAACTTGGGATTATACACGTGACCGGATAAACGACTTGGCTAGACTGTAGGCAACGTATCCTCTGGGTCACCCACCTAGTTGCCGGATATTTCGTTAGCTTTATCGCAAGATAGTTGAAAGCAGTTGTCACGACGGTAATCAACAGCAAGCCAATAGTAAACGTGAAGGTGATGGAGCCCGTTCAACCTGTTAACTTTCTTGGTTACTCTCGTAAATGTGCACCAGAATTCTTTCAACACAAGAATCGGGAAGTTACCAGAAGTTTGATTCGGGTGAACTTCTTGATTGGCCTTTAAGGGCTCATTTGACAATGCTGATGACTCCCTGTGTCGATACTGTGGTAGTTCTCCATCCTCAGGAATAGTTCCACGCCAGCCGGCCTTTACAGAGGGGCAAGGTTGAGTTAAAACGACCTTCAGAGACAGAACCTCTTTTGCTAGCTCTTACTGGATAAAACAGACGGACGGGCTTAGGCAAACAAAAACATTATAAAAAAATGAGAGATTCAGATGGGATCTATTTGGGTCATCCGTTGGAACTGAATTGGTTGTAGAATCACTATACTTCGCAAGCACTTGTTTAGCTCTTCGGTTCAACTGGTAGTCTGTAACAATCGAAGGTAACGCCTGGTTGATTTTTTCATAGATAAAGTGGACTGATAAGCGGTGATCCGGCAGCGCGTCTTCAAATTTTAGCATAAAAGTTTTGAGGATGCACAAGCAACATTCATCTAGAGGTTGACCACTTGGAATGGATAATGAGAAGACATAAGGCAAGTGAGATCTGCCAGGTTGTATCGAACGGGGTGGTTTCTCGCCCTGCAACTGTGCTAAACGCCTCCCCTCTGGTTGATCAAAGTGGGCTTAGAATCTCAACATTAAGCCCATGAAGAGTTTGTAAATCCATGAGGTGCCCGTTATTTATAGGTTTTCCTACCGTGTACGAAAGATGTCAGAGTTAAGGTGTGCGGATACGCATGGGATAAAGCGTTTCGCGTTTCTTGTTGAATGGCCTGTGAGTACTAGCGAGCTCGGACACAAAAGAATTTCAAACAGGCACTTTTACCTAAATATCTTTAGTTATTTCCATTCAATCGGAGTTAGATCAACCTCGACGGAAAGGTAAACACCACCGCTTAATTCCAGTGTTATTGGAAATCAGCGCTACATGGATCCGCAGAGAAAGAGTCAACCTCGCGAATCTCGACCACTGAGCCAAGAGTGATTGACTTGCTCTCGAAACAGCCTAGAATCGGACTTGAACGGTTCACGGTCGTGTCACATGACTTGGTATCGAAGGCGGGTTGAAGTTGTGGCAATTTCCCATGCGACTGAGCTCAAGGGTTCCTGTCCTGTCCAATGGTTTTTATTCTATAAGGAATTCTGCAAGTGTAAATTCTAAAATTCGTTCTGGAAGCCACAGTAAGCATATCCAGCCACTGTCGACACTGAGTGATGCTCACTGCCAGACTGTAATAACAGAATGCTGGTGAATTGTCGAAGGTCAGCAGAGCAGTACCGATTGGAGGTGTTTTGAGAGTTTGGTACCTGCTGCTAGAATTATCTTATTTTTTTCAAAATCTGCTGAATCTATGGGAAGTAAGTATATTTATATATTTTGGCAAAGTTCACCACCGTCCAGTTACGCTGTGCGCCATTTCGGAGACCCACGGAAAAAAGTAAGGCGCACAAGTTTGTGGATCCTTTGTAACAAATACTCGCTGAACATTCGTTAGTAAAGAGACCTTTCTCCGCCATTTTTGGCTACTAAATGCATTCCTAATCAATGCATTCTGAATCAAGCTCCTTTGCAACTCAAAAACTGCAGGTTGCTGCAATCTGACCGGCTAAACAGAAGCATTTTTGTTTCTGTTTGCCGCTTCGCAAACAGCTCATGCTGTAAATCACTGGCGATTTGTCAGAACATACTGCGCCACTGTAGACGTTTGACGAGTGTACCAAATAGCATGAACTAGTTTTCTAAAAGTAACGGACAATGGAACGACTTCCTTCACAAAGGAAACTACTCACAAGGTTGCTGGAAACTCTTCGACAGCACACGACCGGGTTCGCTCTTCTTGGGGCACATCAGGTAGGCGCAGTCCCCGAGTTTCCGTCAACCTTATGTTTTACATGAACCTGATGAGCCCCAAGAAGGGCGAAACTGGTCGTGGGCTGTCGAAGAGTTTTCAGCAACCTTGTGAGTAGTTTCCTTTATGAAAAATACACTGCGATATCTCGAATGTCGTGCCAACTGAATCATGAGGCGGCCTGTGTGAAGCACATTCAAAGAGGAAGCTTCTCACAAGGTTGCTGATAACTCTACGACAGTCCACGACCGGTTTCGCCCGACTTTCTCTTGAGTTGATGGTGATACAACCCGTTTTCCAATGTGTGTTCTTTTTCTCTGCGCAGGCCGAACACGAAAGCCAGCCCCTCCACCGCCTTCTCAGCCTTCAACCACAAAATCTGTGCTGCCCTATTCGTCCCCGGACTACACATGCCCTCCAGTACGATCGGTTGCCAAAATGACAGACCTCTCTGCTAGAAACAATGATTCGAAAGGGCAAAAGACCTTACGAGTAGATAAAACTGCTGGATCTGGTTCACGTGAGTGTCCCATTCCCAAAAGTCCACTCTTCTCATCATCAACTTGTCAACTTGAGAGCAATGGAATGATGGTCATGTTTCTGTACGACCAAGTGAGACAGAATGTTGCTCAAAAGAATTTTTCTAGTTTTCTAGTTATCCTATTGGCCTTATTTATACAGTTGCTTGCATTGCTACTTGCGGTCGTGTATGTGGTTGTCGTGTAGGAGCAGTTTTCATATGTTTACTGGAAACGCCTCGAATGCTCACAAACAACTTCGCCATTCTACTTCGGGCTCATCAGGTAGGCATCGTTCCCCATCCGAGTTTCCTTCAACCTTATGTTCGTTTTAACCCTAATTGCACGCAATTCGTGAAAAAGACGCCAATCTGGTTTTGAAGGAGACTCAACTAAATCCCAGCTGGATCTACCGTTTATGGTACTCTTCAAATGGATAAGCAAAAAAACCGGTACGATGTTTGAGATATCGCAGTTCTTTTTCCTTAATGAACGCTACTCATATCGTGTATGAGAGATTAGTCTGGGATGGAAACGAATTTGCTCCTAAAACCAAATTGACGTGCAAATAAGTGTAATTCGCATATGTTTTTGGTTTTGTTTCCCACGCACTGCATTATGCCACCGACTGAGATGGGAAAGTTTGGGGAGACCATGAAAGCAGCATTTTGAAACTGTTCCAGGTGATGACCGGAACCGAGTCACGCTACCCCTGTAATGGTGGATGCTACTGATGGGGGCATGCGAGTAGTATGTTTTCTCGTAAATCCGCTTCACCTCTCCTGAAAAGTGAGATTTATTACGGAACTTGTGGAGTCCCGTGTGCTTGTATTTGAGTAACAGTCATTGAATATCCAGGTAAAGTTCAGAAAGACGCGTTCAAGGAGAAGGTGGATATTCAGTTCTCGTAAACAAGATGCATATGAGAGTTTTGCTTCCCTGTCCAGTATTCTGTGACTGTTCATTTGGCGTTTTGTAGTAAATAACTTCACAGAGAAGGTCATCTTCCTTCCACCCCCACATATTGTGACTGGGTAACCGATAATGTCCCCACCAACAGGACAGTCCGAATTTTGAATGTGCTTTGAATGCCACTGAAAGTTAAAAAGTAGTCGGCTACTGCAGGTTCTCATAACTTGAGAAAGCAAGCGAGTTAACTTCGGCAGAAGTACTACTTCCCTGTCAGTATTCTGTGACTGTTCATTTGGCGTTTTGTAGTAAATAACTTCACAGAGAAGGTCATCTTCCTTCCACCCCCACATATTGTGACTGGGTAACCGATAATGTCCCCACCAACAGGACAGTCCGAATTTTGAATGTGCTTTGAATGCCACTGAAAGTTAAAAAGTAGTCGGCTACTGCAGTTTCTCATAACTTGAGAAAGCAAGCGAGTTAACTTCGGCAGAAGTACTAGTTACCTTGTTCGCTCGAAGAAGGTTTGCACACCGTTAGATCCGATTAGATAGATGTGTGCTTTAAGACCGCATCATTCTTAATCTGTTTATTCTCACTATTAGACAACGCTTCTCTCGCCATTAGACGTTTAACCCAGAGGAATGGATGAACAAGCCAAAACAGTGTGACAGACTAAACAATAATTTAAGGAGACCAAAGAATAGTACAAAGGAGTTTCAATTAAAACGCCGGTGATTAGACTATTAGTTGCTTTGACCCGTGAGATCAAGCCGGAAATAGCTTCCAAAGTTATCGTGAGAACGCGATCGCCCTACCACCCGATAACCAACAAACTACAATATAAGGAAACCCGTTCGAACCATCGTTTTCTTTGGCAGCATGATGTTTTGTTACATATTTGGTGAAGTTCCATGTGAACCAGTACCATTTAACTTGGTTCGGTTGTACAACGTGTGGGAAATGCGCGTCCCACCATAGAGGAATCACAGAAACTCCATCCAGTTCTCAGTGTACTACGTGCTCATGACCACCGTTTAAAAACAAAAAATCGATTGTCAACGATGCATCAGACGCGGCAGTTTTACTTGACTTAATACTATAGGCCGGGGAGATACTCAGCGGTTGCTGTACCAGAGCTCCAAAATCTCGATGGGAAGTTTTCAAAATAAAACTAACAGCATTGAAGATTGTGATTTATTGATCATTCACGAGCGGGATCATGCATTTGTTCCAATCGAATATATCAGGAAGGTCAGATTCCTGAAAGCAACAATGAGTGCCCGAAATCTGAAATTCTTAGCTCCGCTCGATGCTAACCAGACGGACAACGCCCCTCAATATGCAGCGCATCACAGCCTTGTATCAGACCCAGACAGCGTGAGTCAGCGTTGATCAAGGTCAGACAACGCCCCCGCAATATGCAGCGCATCGCAGCGTCGTACCAAAGGCAGACCGCGTGCGTCAGCACTGGACCAAGTTAGTGTTCCTCCAATGAATAGGTTGAGACCGTTGTCTTCTCGCTCTCGCACTCGCTTATTCGGAATATGGCTGTTGTGTTCCCTTCTGTGAGTCTCTTTTCCGGCACCAGGCCCTGGAGTGGGTCAGAAGCCAGATACAACAGATTGGTGAATCAGCAGATATAACCGAATGCATTTTCTGTTGGCTCAGTTGAAGAACATCATAAATGAGATATTTAGCTAGGATTGAGGTTTCCTCATGAATTTAATGTATTTATCAGAATTCATCCAATTTGGGTTCAGTGGGAAGATAAGGTTCGACGGAAACCCGGGAACTGTACCTCCCTAAAGAGCTACAAGAAGGGTAAGACCGGTTGTGGACTGTCGAAGGTCTTCAGCAATCTCATGAGTAGTGCGTAACTTCCATACAACGTACTGTGACTACTATTGAAACATCAGGTGGCCCCCTCCCTAAATACAAGAAGGGTAAGACCGGTTGTGGACTGTCGAAGGTCTTCAGCAATCTCATGAGTAGTGCGTAACTTCCATACAACGTACGTAGACTACTATTGAAACATCAGGTGGCCCCCTGCAGCCCGTCCACACAACTGTGAGATCCACCTGGGATTCATGCGAGTCCCCTGTGGATACCGAAGCACATTTTCGACGTCATTGATTCCTGATCTCAACGGAAGACAAAGGTTGATTCAGGATTCTGGTACAACATACGTTTTCTAATGACTGCCTATCAAGTGGAAGAACGTTTCTGTCATTCATCTGTCCGGGCTAAATTAATTTGTCCCAATAAGTAGCTTGTTTACAAACAAACTTTAGAAAGTAACAAGTTAGCAAGTACTATATAAATCTATGAAATTTTGTGCTCTAAGCCTAAAGCTCTTTGAGCGCAACGAATTACCATTTTGAGTGGTTATCATAGGGACCGAAAAAACTTTTACAGTGCCCATTTTTGTATAAAAATTATAACAGCTGTTGCATTGCGCGGTTTCACTTCACAGTATTGTTCGCAAACTGAAACGTGAGAAACCTGTATTTTCTAAAAGCTGTTTGCGGAAATTTCTTCTTGTGGTTGAAGCTGGTTGGGTCCGATGCTTGAGGCCGTCTTGGACTTGGCAGCCCTTTAGAAGGATCTTATCCTCCGAGATGGCTCAAAAGCTTCGTCTACAGCCCCTGCCAAATGAAGCCCACTTTTGCGCGTTGATCTTCCGGTTCACAAAGTTTTTCTGTTCAGTAATCAGTAGGGGTCCTAATCACTAGGGCTGCTAATATTTGCGGTCATTCATTTTTATTGTGTCTTGGTTTACGTTAGCGGAGAGGTTAGAGTGAGGACCAAATGCCTCCCCCTGTCGCCGATTTTACTCCTGTATTGTGGGCTTTAGTTGTCGTCTTTGCCCCCAAAGTCGGCTTATTCAAACGTATGTGTAGGGCCATCAATCACACCGCCATTATTGTCCCGTTCGCTAGGCCACAGTTCAACCACAGGGGGATGCCGCGCAGACAGCCACCAGACCAACTGGCGTCTGTCTCTCTTGACAGGGCTCTGGTGACTGGACGTTTTCGGGACAATGCAAGTCACAGACAGGATGCTTAGACCGTTTTTCACCAGGGGACTTTGGTAGGCACGGCGTCCCTTGGTGGATAAGCCAAGACCTCGAACTTCCACTGGGTTGTAAATTCTCTTTCGTATAGATGTCTGCTTTCCTTGTGGTTGCAAAGTGATAAACTGTTTTAGTAAACTAACCTTTGTTTTGTCAGGTATAACAGAGATGTGTGGTGTGAAGACATTGCAAGAAGAGTGGTGTGAATTTCCAACCTAACAAGCCCAAAATCTTTGAAGCTCACGAATGACTGGCAAATGTGTAAATCGATCTGCTCGAACATAAGGCTATTTTCGAAAGAATAATCTATTAACACGACGGAACCAAAGAACTCTAACCCACATTTTCGAGAGCTCATTCGAAGTTTGTGGAGTAGTTGTGTTTAAATTGGTTCAGCAACAAGGGACATTAGGACTTATCAAATAAAATTAGTGGTATTGGTCACACGACTCTCTACTAGACCGATTCAAGCTGTAGACCACGTGACAACAGGGATTGGGCGATGGCCAGTAAGCTGAATATGCTGACAAATCAATCACATGGCCAATCGTCTTGAAAAACCTCACGAGCTGGGGCTTCCAGATATACTGAAAGCCAGAATCTCAGCTGACGAATGAAACTTGAGCCGACCGATGACTCTGAACAGGCCTTCGTATAGTTATCTATCGATATCATTCTCTTGAATTCAGTGGCTTACGCGTGGCCCAGCATTCGGCCCAAAGCCCACTGTGCTCAAACTAATCACTGACAGTTCCGTCTCAGGTTGCAATCGGATCGTAACTTTAATGCTGGGTTGTGACTTCAAACTTTTCACACTACTAATCACCTAACGCTCATCTAATTTGGTGGGACCCGAGTTTGGCCTGTGTGTTGAAGAATATCTTGGAGGTCCCACCACACACGTAAGTGAATCATTGTGACTGGGATCATCGGTCCTAATTTTTGCTTTTCACTTTACTTAACGTGGCAATAAATCCATGTGGTGTCAGAGAATCTGTTTCTATCAGCATTGTTGAGAAACCGTGCTCAGGAATCTTTCGAGTATAAGTACGAATTGACCTCGAACATTGACTGAGGGTGCCCAATTCCACTGGTAAATGTTTACTGTGATGACAGCTAAACATGAACAGTGGAAATTCAGTGGAAACTCGACCTGTGTAAAAAACGAAGCAATGTCCTGCATATGTGTATGTATATGGCTCAAAGTAGACCAATTGTTGAGGCGCAAACTGACCTAGCGGATGGTTCTGGTTCGAATCCCGGCTGCTCTTGTCTAGATTTGAGCAACCCTCACAGCCCTCGCGGTTCCTTCGGGTGGCAGGCAGCTAGGCACCGAAGGAGAAATACAGCTGAACAATTATTTTCCATTGTTTATATCTAACCCTCAAATATGTACTTTTGTTAGCTTGACTTTCCCCCAGAAAGACTAACGCATCCAATCTATTTTCCAGTGATTGAGAAATGGGCAAAGGGAACTTTCAGCTCAAAGGTTGTTTTTTTGTCCACGCATGAGATTTGTGGATGAAACTTACCGTACGAATGTCACACAGCCTCATAAATATTCATGGTAAATTAGTCAGTCGAAGGCAATCGTAAGAGGGAATGTCTAATGCTCAGTCTATCTTAATAGAGCGCGAGTACCATTCATCACTCACTGTCATCTCTCTGTTGCTCTAGTCTATATATATATATTTGAGTTCGACGTATTCGTTACTGATGGATGAACGTTGGAGTGCATGACGTCCGGACGATTCATTAGGGAAGAAGACTTCATCCAGCTCATTTAAAGCTATTCGGCTTCAGAAGGGAATTTGAGGAAAAGGAATTTATAAAAAAAATCTCTCCGTATTTCTTGATTTCTTCCGTTTGCATTCAAGCTAAAGCATTCAGTTTGTTCAAAAATATTAGTCCAGATAAATGTACACTTGAGTTTTTGTAACCCACAAGACACTACTATGATGTGGGCGGAGCAACAGAGAGAGAGAGAGAGAGAGAGAGAGAGAGAGAGAGGGAGAGCAGGTTCGAATTGTGTCATTATTCCAACTTTTGTAAGGTTCGGAATTTGGTAAACAGCCGCCTTGGCAGTGGTCGTCATATCTCTTGAAGATACCGAGCCAAGGTTCGTCGGTTGGGGGAAACACAGATGAAACCCAGTGGGGAACTGGTGGGCTTTCCTATATTTGATCTATCGTTTCTAATGCATGCGTACTCCATTTATCTATTTGCTGACAATTTATCCAAAGCCAATGTGTCCTTACCTCCAAATTTTCACGTAAACAATTCCGGCTGTTGATTCCAGTACACAGTTATCCATTAGATGCCTGTTTGCGCTGCTATCTAAAGATCAGGGTCTTGTCAAAGCTGTAAGCTAGACGGATATTGAATTCGTGTCGGCCTCAATCTTGGCTGTGGTTGGTTCATACCGGAAAGAACTACTAAATTTCGGATCGGTTCCTGCTGGAGCCATACTGGGGTTTAAACTTCGTTCACTCATTGATTTTTTAACAACGCCTTCATGCTGCGTGGCTGCAAGCGATTCAGTGTTCATCGAGGTCAGCAGAGTATAGAACTATGATTCGAAGAATGGTTTCTCATATAAAGGATACTGCAAGGCCGAATTCCAAATGAAGGCACTTTCCGCTCCCCATTTGCGTGCAACCAGATTGTTTCTAGCCCCTTAACTTAATTAGATGTTTTTTAACTTAAGTTTATGGGTGATTTGGTGGGGGCAAGATTGCCCAAGTGGTTACAGCGTGAATTAACTGACCGGAAGGTCCGTGATTCGAACCCGACCTCTGCCTTTCGACTTCCCCTGTCTGCGTTCGGGTAACCTGGCAGTATCCCAGCCCTCGTGCTTCCTTTGGGTGGCATGGCAGTTAGGTATCAAAAGGTTGCTACACCTAAACAGCTGAACGGGTGATTTGGTATTCGGAACTTATTTCACTCCATGTTCCTATTAGTCTTTCTAGTTCGATTACGATTATCTGAGTAGTCCATGATCGGTTTTGTTGCCTTGGCGTGTGTCGTTTGTTTCGTGCAAACCAGCTCATGAAGCCTTATACTTTTATCCTATTATCTTAGATTTTCCTGCGTACCCAATCCGTCCCATCTAGTAGACAACTAGACCGGGCAGGATGAGCTTACTAGTCTAGTCTAGGGGTTGTCTGAATGCAATTCATCACGGGAATGCACCCCTGAGACAAACTGGGTAATAGATCTCTGGAGCCTATAAGAGATTGTCGTCTGCACTTCTTGTCAGCAGCGATAGCCTCTGGAGCGTTAGTTGGTGCATTACCTTACGAGAAAGCTTTTGTCGGACACTTATACTAAGTACCTATCATACAACTCGCCGTAGCGTTTTCTGAGCCTTTGTTAAAGATGACTCCTCCCCTCCTTTTCTTTAAGTTTTACGTGGATTCAGCTCAACGGTGTAGTGAAACCTCACCAGTACCGCCACTTATGGTGTCAGAATGCCTTGATACCGTCGCTAACTGACACTATACTGCGTTCGACACTTGTGGGTTGGATGGGTGCAGAAAAATCGATAGAGTTATACGCATGTATTCTATGTGACTGTTTTAGATGCCTCGGCTGGTGCAAACAAATCCAATTCATCCGGGAAAATGAGACTGCCCAATTCAATCTTCCCCCGATGTGGACGGAAACATGGAAATTTCTTGATCTCCCTTTACATCGCTGTCAAATTCTGCTATCTATTTAATGTTATCGGTCAGATCTACTTGATGCAGTCGTTCATTGGCACCAAGTACACATCATACGGTGCCCGTGTCCTTATCGATCTGATCCAAGGCCGCGAGTGGCATCATTCCGGGCATTTTCCCCGGGTTACGTTTTGCGACCTGGAAGCGAAAAAACTTGGCAAGAATCATGTGTAAGTACATCTGATTTGGATCAGTCTGAAGGATGTTTTTTGTTTTCACTAGCATGCATCTTAAAACATCCGGTTTCTCAACGCTTGTCGCCTTGGCACACAATACCTTACTTTGCAACACCAGCTTTGCTTTGAGGGGTTTCATTTATCGACGTTTTGTTCCACTATACTTGCAACATACTCACTTTTACTAACCCCGATACCTTACAGTCATGGCTGTATCGTTTTTCAGTTGCAAGCGTTTGTTGCTCAGGGACGAAACTAGCATTAGGTGAAAGTTGGTAAACGGACTAAAGGCTTATGAAAGCGAACCTTGGACCGAGTAAACTTTGTCCAACTTCTCTAATTACGGTGCTGAGAAATCGGTCTTTGAAGAGCAGAGGTGTTTCACAAAGGGACATGGATGTTACTTAATGCCATATCTCCTCCCCGGTAGACGACAGGCATGTACAGCTAGTGTTTTGAGTGTTTCCACATAAACATCAACTAAGTGAAAATGATCTGTTGTTCACAAGTTGTAAAAAAAACAGATGGGTATCAAATCAGGTTAGCAACTCACGTCCATTGCTTTGAAGCTTAATGTCGGCTTTGTAGCCCAAGTCAGGTTTACTCTGGATCAATGAGCCGTACAATGCAAAACACTCAAGACAGAGAGTTACTTAAAGTCAACTGTTTTCAGCACTTCGTGAAGTTGGGACAGTGATATATGGAGCCATTATAGGTGGGTTTATCCTTACTAATGCCTATTGGACGATGTCATCCTTATCATCCTGCGAGCACTTCATCCGTCCCCGTAAGTTTAGGCTTCGAATTGGAGGGACAACATCAACTTCGAACACACATCAGGCGCCAAATATTTTCTCATCGGGATGAAGGGATTGTGGGCTTGGCTTCTGATGTCAGACACGTCTGGGACTACCAGCATCACAACCAAATTAGTTGGTGATCCCAAACCACGACCTTCATCTACATGACACCTCCTCTATTTCTGAAAAAAAAACAGTGTGAGATGTTCAACTGAAACCGAACTCGGCCCTTATCAAATAATCGGAGTGCGATATCTCGAATATTGTGCCAACTGAAACATGAGGCGTCTGTGTGCAGCACATTCAGTTGTAGAATATCATAAACGAGAGATTCAGTTGAGTCTCTTGTGAAAACCAGATTGATTTGCGATTGAGTGTACTTCTCGAAAACAGTCCAGTTTAGGTCCAAGTAGAACATAAGGTTTACGGAAACTCGAGGACTCGAGAAGGGTAAACCGGTCGTGGGCTGTCGAAGAGTTTTCAGCAAACTTATGATTAGTTTCCTTTATGAAAATCGGGGTGCCAACTGTATCTGATGTAAGCTGATAATCTACTGGAGATGGCGTCACTATAGAGTGTAGTTCATCACCCCAATGTACAGTAACACGTGTCACTCGATAACACCAGGTTCGGTCACAAAAAACGTCATAATCTACGATGTAGAAAAGATTTTTTTCAATACTTTTGGCAGGAAATGAACCACCTTTGGGAGAATACCAACGAAAGTGACCATGCCTCCAGGAAGCACCCATTCTGCTCGACTTCTTGAGGAACTCTTAGACCAATAAGCCCATCAGAAGATCGCTTATTTGTGCTTTACTGCAGGTTGTCTCTCCAGAGGGGTTTCTGATACGATTCATTCCAGTTTAGTATATACCTTACTAGTTATTTTGCTGACTACTCAGAGCTCATTTTAGTACTATGGGCTGCTAAATCGGAATTCTAAAGGCTAACGCAAGACACTCCAGTGAACTTACAGCTATTGTCTAGTAATCACACCGTACGCGACTGCAGGGTCTCGTGACTAGTGTAGCCACATCCCTTGAGCGAAATGATGTCTGAAGTCGAAGAAATATGTTTGAGCATCGTTCCGGATTGACAGACAGGTAGTTTAGGATCGGGAGGCACTGTGTTGTCTTCATAATACTCAAGTCGTATGGCAGAATATCTGTTTGCAAACACACAGTGCTCATTGCGAAACGATGTTGTGTAGGGTCAGGAGAATCGGTCACTGTTCATAAACCTGGTGAAAGCCGCGAGTTGCATCTGCTTGAAAGTCCCACTATGCAGCAGCAATTTGTAGATTTAAACGGTTTGCCTTCCTCTTCAGATGTGATAAGATATGGTAAATCATTCTCGACAGACAACTGAAGGTGCCCGCTGCAGGGGGCTCTAAAAATATTTAGCGTTTTTCTACACGCGTTGACAGAACACCGGAATGTCTCATCTGATGAGGCTCAGTAAATTCAAAAAGATCTGATAAGATGCAAGGAACGTTGCTTTGGGAATTCATATACAACCTGCCTGTGTCAATCAAAATGACCGTCAGATCATATCTGCTGCGTGGTCACGGTATCAACCAATCGGATCACAGCTTTAACCCACGCACACATGAGTGTTACACGTTGACCAATTGGACAGGCTCTTCAAGGTTGACGGCACAATGACAATCAATCCTTATTTCTCCCGTCTTTTGCGGCTCCGATTATTTTGCCCCTGATCAAGGTCATCCACGGTTTTTTACTCCCACCGGTACTTAACCCTAATGAATCCCACAGATTCGTACTCACTTGTAATGAATACGTTGAGGGAATTCTGAAAAATTATCAGAAAGCAATTGTTCCACCTCAGTGAATTTACTTAAGCCTTCCTAATGTCTTCACACTATGTTAGTTGGGTTCGCTTTCTTGATCGTTATCCTCTGTTTTGAGAATTCACAAATCTAGATGCAAGCTAAACCAACCAGACACATTCTGCATGAAAATTCTTTCCCAGCGCAAACGGAGAAGTCGACAAGTACTTGCCAAAGAGGATCAGCGGAACTTGTTTGAAAAAAATCGACACACGGCGTCTTTTAGTTCGTCTGAAGGAGTAGATGGCAAAAGTATCTTTATTCTGAACGCAGAAGCTGGTGGTCAATTTAGTCAAGTGCAAATGTGTAACAAACGGGTGAAAAGGCATGACGAGGTGGTTTAAATCTTATGACAGGCCGCAAGTTTGCATACACATTCGCAATATTCCGAAGAAGACTATGCACAATGTTGGATCTTCTGACCATCAGACTTCTGTCCCAAAAGCATAACAGAATCTAAAAACAGTCTACTCTGAATGAAATTTTGACAACAAATGTTACACACTGGTCGACCACTGGACCATCACGCATCGTTGTGCGGTGTAAATAAATTCAAAAACAAAAATTAAGCCAGCCTGTCCTATATGTCTGTGTCTGTATGTCTGTCTGTCTGTCTGTCTGTCTGTCAGTGTCAATCTCTGTCTGTTTGTCTGTCTGGTCTGTCTGTCTAGTTTGTCTGACTGTCTGCCTGTCTATCTGTCAGCCTATCTATCTGTATGCATGTATGCAGGTATTGAATTAGCAGGTACTGGGACGTTGACAGGTTGTGCTCAAATTACTCGTTGTAGAGGGATGCTTTTTTCCGGAGGTATGACTTACTGCACTGATAGGTGAGTAAACTAGTCTGGTTGTGGCAGCTGCTTTACTTGGGACAATTTGAACACCATCACCGCCTGAAAGCTAGCTTTTTGGAACCTGAATGTGAAGGGGGTATGTAAGTCCTTCCGTACCTGCATGAATCGTCACGCTAACTACGTGTGTAGTGCATTAAAGTGCCTGTGTACGCAAAGTACCAGTGTCCCCAATTGATTCAAAGAGGAATACCTGCGCCTGAGAAGCTAATTCTCTTGGTACGAACAGAAATATTGTTGGTCAGCCAGTCGGTCATTCAATCTTTCGGCTTTAAACTGTGTACCAGTGTGTAGTGATGCGACAACTTCACTACCATCCAGAATAAGGCAAAGAGCCCCAGTTCAAGGTTTTTCGCCTGTTTTATGAACACATCTCCGAACTTTTCAACCGGTAGCTATCATACAGATTTTTTCCGAATGATTTGCGACCTGAGGTGTTGGTGATGACTCACATCGTTACCCACTAATGGGAACTCAAGTGCACTAGGGCTACATTCAATCTTCCCTGCCTGCAATGATATCAACTAACAGGTTTTCTGCCGAGTTTCAATTCAGAGGCCAAGTGTGTATTCATCGTAATTATGCGAACACGGTGGGTGAGTGGTTGTCTAAGCACTCCTGATCTCAGAGAAGATGCCAATCGGATGTTAATTGAACGATACGGGGACAAGAAACGGTCACTGTGCACGCATTTCTGACTAACCGGATAAGACTGCCCGTGAGTTTAACCCAACACGTATCTTAAGCAGCTTATCGTACAACAGGTAGAATGAATATTCGTAATTTACTACTCATAAGGTTGCTGAAAATTCGTCGACAGCCCACGACCAGTTTCGCTCTTCTTGGGGCTCATCAGGTAGACGCAGTCCCCGAGTTTCCGTCCGGGACGGACCTGTGAACTACCAAGCGCAAAAAAACCTGGTTCCAAAAAGTCCTTAGCATGAATTTATCAGTAGTCAAGGGGTTGGTAAATTTTTTTCTGGTTGGAAGGCGCACTCATGTAGCCTTACCTTTTTCAAGTTTGAGAGGAAACAAAAAAAAAAGATGGGAGACATCAAGACAAAAAACACAACTGATACGCAGTCGAGTCTTCCTTTACCTTCCTGCTTGAATTCCCTAGTCTGCAATCAATCAGTAATCAATTTTTACAGTTTCAAACCATTAACACCATTAACCACACGGGCTGTGGAAATTTTGCGAATAAATTGACATCTTCTAGGCAATCTCAGGGTATGAAATTGATACGAGTTACGTCATAACCGTCAGGTAGACGCCCGAGTTTCCGTCCGGGACGGACCTGTGAACTACCAAGCGCAAAAAAACCTGGTTCCAAAAAGTCCTTAGCATGAATTTATCAGTAGTCAAGGGGTTGGTAAATTTTTTTCTGGTTGGAAGGCGCACTCATGTAGCCTTACCTTTTTCAAGTTTGAGAGGAAACAAAAAAAAAGATGGGAGACATCAAGACAAAAAACACAACTGATACGCAGTCGAGTCTTCCTTTACCTTCCTGCTTGAATTCCCTAGTCTGCAATCAATCAGTAATCAATTTTTACAGTTTCAAACCATTAACACCATTAACCACACGGGCTGTGGAAATTTTGCGAATAAATTGACATCTTCTAGGCAATCTCAGGGTATGAAATTGATACGAGTTACGTCATAACCGTTTGTGGTTGTTATAGCATCCACGAGAAACTCTTGATCGTTGAAGCAAACGGGATAGAGACTGAATGGAACAATGAATGGTTGCAATTCAGCCTGCCTGATCTCTTACTTGATGATGTAGACTTTGTGACTGCAAACGATCGGACCTTTTCAGCTGCTTTTTCTTGGCTAAAACGGAACTGCCAACGTTTGCTGAAGTAGCCAGGCATTCTGCAGGTGTGAGACAATATGAACTGGGAAATGCCTAATGTGAATACGACACTGGTTACACTTCTCCACCTGACTGCCCACTGATTCTTCCGGGAGCTGCCACATATCGGGGAGGCTGTACTAAGTGTCCTAAGAGGAACACAAGCCGAACTTGGCATGGCGAATTCAGTTGAAAATCACCATCAACGAGTAGTTCGTTTGATTCTCACATCGACACTCCCCTTAACTTGCAAACTTGTGTTGAACCACCTTTTCCAGAGCGTTGATTAAACAATTTCCTTCTCTTTTCCCAACTACTGACCCGTGTGATGAAAACTCATCGGCTCGGAATCGACGAATTAGTTTACGAACCGCGAACATCCCTAGCACTCATCAAATATCAGGTAACGGAAGCCTGAGCGCCAGTCAAGCAGTGACACACTTTCGAGCACAGTTCATCACCTCTGGCTAATTTTTGAAGAGTAAACTTGGCAAACAATTGACTGATAATTACTCTCGCCTCAGGGTTAATCCACACTTCCTTGACTCACTTCTCTGTTTGTTTTTGTTCTCCATTCCCGAACCAGGTACACCCTCCAATGCGTACTGCCGCTAAACATGTTTCTGGAGAAAATATACATATTCCTGTGGTTTTGGCATGTGGCCATAGCTATGATTACTCTGCTCAGTTTGTTGGTTTGGCTGTACCGCATGTTTGCCTCACATTCCAGAGTTCATTTTGTGCATTCGTATCTGAAACCCGAAAACACTGTTCCCTTACATTCGGCACTATTGGAGGAATTTGTGGACTGTTATCTGGGACATGATGGGATGTTCATCATACGATTGATTAGTACAAATTGTGGAGGTATACTAGCCTGCGACTTGGTAAATGAACTGTGGTCCGGTTACACAGATCCTAAACGTGAGGCGCTGGGCAAGCAAATGCCAGAGGACAAACGCATGTGGTGTTGCGGCCCCGTGGAGGGTGGAGGAGTTCACGATTGCAAAATGCTTCATACGGTCATCATACCGGAAAATTATCACCACACGTGGCTTCCCTTGAAGGGACCTCCCCTAGGTTCGGACAGTGTGGGGAACCTCCAAGCAGGCCCACTTGACAACGGATGTCACATTTGTCAAATGCTTCACCAAGATGTCGTCCGTCAAACGGGAGAATCTTCCTGGAATCTCATGCAACGGAACCTCACGCTTCCGGATCTCCATAATGGGTCTGAAAAAGCGCAAACAGTGGCCCACAGACAGCCTAGTCCTAACGCGGTTTCCACCTATGTGCACCCTCCTCCACTACGCAACAGTAATGGCGATGATATTGTTTAGCAAAACACAAAATCAAGTAATGGCTCCCACGTCAGAGGTTTCTGTGCCTCGGTACAACACACTGCTGCTCCATTCGCTAGATTAAGAAACACTATGATCTACTATTTACGTCTATTATAGATGACGTGTCGCAAAGTTCATGTTTTATTGCCACTTTATACGTGAGTTGTTCCTTATCAAATGGTTTATGTCTATGTTCGAAATGCACCCTGTAACTTTTGTTTCAAATCGTGTATACGATTTGGTGGGCTACAATTCTTTCGTCCTATTTTCCGTGTCACATGTTAACCAGGGCTTATTCATTCTGTCCGGAGAATTGTATGAATTTGTAGCAAGAGTCACGCGACAAGTCCTTTTGTGCTCAGATAACGATCCATCGTGCAACGAGTTCATAAACGACGTTTATTGTTACAGCCTGGAAGGACTGATCGCATCCCACTTACGACATACGACCCGACTACTCACGAGTAGCCAAACTCGCACACAAAAAACATGGTAGGACCGACTCAGGAAGGTCACCTACTTTATTTGAACAAGGAGTATGATATAATCGAACTAACCAGTCAAATTAATCAGGTTCTTAACTTAAGAAGGGAGGAACAAAAACGATTGTGGAAGAAACCAGTTCCTCGGAGCAGAAGATAGGTGCGAGAATAGGACACGACTGGAACTTCTCAGTTCATATTTGGGCCCTGAGCCATCTGGGTGTGTAAACCATCACGATTAAAACGACCAATTACTGGTGACATATCCAAAGTTGTCCCATGATAATGAGACTCTCAGAAAATGCCATCACGATAAAACGACCAATTACTGGTGACATATCCAAAGTTGTCCCATGATAATGAGACTCTCAGAAAATGACAGAAGAAATTTAAGGGAGTAACAGACAGTTAAAGAGGCCTTGGTGCCGCTCCAACCTGAACTGTTATTAACTGGGTGTCGGTATTGGACAGTTCGTCCCGTGAGTGAGACCAATCTATGCTGAAAAGCCGTGAAACATCGTATAACCCTTTCATCCATTTCGGAACTCATCCGGAGCTGAGACGCTGATCAGCAGTGTGATTAGCTAGTAATTAAACCGGATATAGCGCCACTAATCCTTTAGTAATGGACTCCACATCATGTGGTCACGTGTTATTGGTTCATCGAGTGATGACTTATCACAAGGAGGCTTCACCCGTCTTGTGGAAATGTTCTTTCTCTGAGCTACTTGTAGGATGTTGGTAGTACGAGGAAATATCGAAATTTATAATGGGGACTGCCCTGGAAGTGAAGCTCATCGATGCTGAAAAGCCGAGGAACTCGAACAAGTGGTGCTATAGGAAAACAGCGAATACAAAATACATCTGCAGAGGAAAAGACGAATGCAGCATTGGTTACATTTTACCAGTTCGTATTTGCCTTCGGATGTGAAAGCTAGGCTCAATGTTACAGTGGACAGTCCTGATTTGATAGTTGCCGGTAAGTTACTGTTGGCGTTCAAAGTAACCCAATTAGAATGTATAGCTTGCAAAACAGAACACTCTCGATTTGGATATTCGACTCTTCATCTTCTTTGCACGATCGAAAATCAAAAACCTCCAAGGTTTGCTAAACTAAATTCTTGCTATACAGTGGTATTAGAACTTAGCTCTCAGATTCAGACCAAACTTCAGCTAGTAGACAGTGATATCATCCAGCGTTTGAGGTTTGTTTCTCCAGTCCAGTATGCCATAATTTATCGACTAGCGGGTAGTGTGTCCACGCGTGTTGCACATCAGAAGCTACTGTCACGTGACTGATTGACTGATCGATCGAGGCTTCAGGTAATGATTTGATTGGCTAAAATGCCTGGCGCAATGCACTCCAGACAACATCTCACAGAACTGCCCAATGTGCTTCGATATAGACGTCAGAGGAATACTGAATGCAGGCTAGTCACCACTGAAGTGAAGTGTGCTCTGATCAACCTTTTGTTTGAAAACTCCAAGGCCATAATGCTTACAACGCACGTGACGTGCAGTGGAAAAAAAACGGGTACCCAGTCTAATTAGTTGAGTTTGTCTCTTGAACAGCACCACGTATCTTTGTCCACTAGTCATTCAGGCGTTAGCATTACGGACGACCTAACTCAATCAATAACAAAGGTCGTATTTGTTAGTCTCAAATCAGTTTGTAAAAGACGAATGTCGATTTCATATCTCCGATGTTTTTCTAACGGAAGACTGATTGCCCTGATATTATCCGGCTTGTTTGCTTACGACATGGTGTTAGGCTTACAACTCCTCGAAGATCGTGGTAGATTCGATGCTTTACCGTGCGGTTCAAATGGTCCCAAGTGCATTGTACTCATTGGTTAGGGCTCAAAGTCGGATACGAGAAGATTCCTCTTGGCGAACTAACAAACACACGGTTTGTGCAAAGTTATGTAAACAAGATTCAGTTGCAATCAGATTTTCACCCACCTGGACTGAACCGTAACATCGAAGCTTTGCTGGCTTTTGGACAATGGGAAGCAAATTCGATAGGGAAGCCTTACCGAAGCCCAGTACACATAAACACGGCGAGTTGGTTCGTTGTTGCTTTTGGCGCCGTTATAACCATCAAAACGCTGAAACATTCTTATCAGATCATGTTGTAAGATTCAGCACAGGAAACTGTTGAACATCAACTACTAAAGGAACACAAATCAATGTGCGATGAATTATTTGAATTTAACCGTTAAAGAACAGCCAGAATTTTGTGGTGAACACAGAAACGGAGTTTGTTTACTCAGAGCAATGTAAGCAACTCAGTTGCTTACGTATTTATTCTAAGAATTAGATTCATGGACTGACATAGGGATTTCTCAGTAAAGTTTATGCCCACCAATGAAATGGGAACGATTCACACTAATGCTTCGTTCTCGGCCCTGCTTTGGAATTTTGCTCCATTATCGTGCGGGCCGGGAACGCGTGCGTTCCGCAACATCGTTTTTGTGGAAA
>NW_008751752.1:79289-85287 GCF_000715545.1 Opisthorchis viverrini | reverse complement strand
GGCAAGCAGTCTTTTGAAAAGGTCCAGCGCGTACTGACTACCTCACCGTGAAATGTATTCAAGCTAATTTTATGCAAACTCTGTAACCGTTGCATCAAGGTTCACTCTAAACTATATATAATACTCGTGTTTCGATCACCCTGAATTAATCAGACCGAAAGCTTGACGTATCATTTTTTCGCCACGTCCGCTGCACGACAAAGTGGATCAATAGTCCGTGTGCGGAACACTTGGGTAGCTTGTTAGTCAAGTTGGTTGCGTATAGACTTCCGGTTGGATGAATCAAGGCCCGTCGGCCCATCTGAGCAGGAGGATAGTCAAGGTACGATCCCACTTCATAAGGCCACTAGTGTCATACTTTGAATCTCAAGAACTGTATCTGGCTTGGAATTTTGAGCGTTGTCTTATAACGGTATGAATTTCAGTAGTAAGTTTCATCATTATCATCATCGACAGTAAGAATTCAGTATTCAACACTGATGCTTCGCTGCCGCTTACATCATAAACACGCACACTAATGAAGATGTCCTAAAACGCACGTCTTCTGGCGTGACTATACAGTGACATACCCGCAGTCAAACAATCACGCTGGACACATGGCTAGACAGTGCCTCGACTGTGCACAAGAACATTCGGCCCACATGACCTGAATGCGGTTGATTGTCTTTATGTGAGCCTATTTTCACCTCACTTTTTGAGCATTATCTTATTCTCGGTCATTGCATTCATTCTGCAAGAATTTCGTTTGCTTTCGACGCACTCATCTAAAATGTGTGCATTCACTGTGTCCCCTTATTCGGAGGTCACGGGACAACCTTTGTTGCCTCTCCGAAAATACGTGTACTGCTGTCACCGCTCCAGTGCTTTGCACCGGAAGGAGACTCGCCGACAAAGAACTTAACATCTTTTTGAGAAATACACTCATTTGCAAATCAATTTGGTTTTCACGGGAGACTCAATTGAATCTCCCGTTTATGATGTCCTCCAGTTCTGGTGAATCAAGGCCCGTCGGCCCAGCTGAGCAGGAGGATAGTCAAGATATGACCTCACGAACATTCGGCCCACATGACCTGAATGCCGTTGACTGTCTCTCTGTGCGCATATTTTCACCTCGCTTTTTGAGCATTATCTCATTCTCAGTCATTGCATTCATTCTGGAAGAATTTCATCCCTTGGCTAGTGCATCTTGCTTTCGAAGCACTCATCTAAAATGTGTTCATTCACTGTGTCCTCTTATTCGGAGGTCACGGGACAAACTTTGTTGCCTCCCCGAAAGTACGTGTACTGCTGTCCTTGCTCCAGTGCCTTTGGCCGGAAGAAGACTCGCCGACAAAGAACTTAACATCTTTATTGGAAACAAGCAAGTAAGTGCAAGTACAACAGCCTCGTGCTATAATTGCAAACAAGCGAATAAGTGCAAGTACAACAGCCTCGTGCTATAGTTTGAAGGACACTGTCTGACCGGTTATAATTCCTCAGTTCATCGTGTGTGAGCCTAAAAGAGTTCCAAATCTGAGACGGACCTACTTTTCTGTACTTCGGTCGATCTATTCTTCGAAGACATTACAATGTCCTAGACGCAACACTTGTGCTCATGTGCCCAATATTTCGAGTCCGTGCATTATCGGCCAAATATGATTCAAATGTTCCGACAAAGAGAGACTCACTGGCATGTTACTACGAAACCCAACTGAGTCTGTCTCCCCAAGAAGGTCGAAATCGGTAGTGGGTTGTCGAAGGGTTTTCAGCAACTTATGAGTAGTATGGTATGGCAAGAAAATATACTCCGAGATCTCGAATCTCATGGGAACTGCAACACGAGTCAGTCTTTGCTCAGCACATCCAGCTGAATACTGCCAGAAAGAATAGACTTGTCAAGGTAATTTGCACATTAGTGTGTTTCGATGAATAGGTAATAACTGGTGTTCGGGTAGAACATAAGGTTGACAGAAGCTCAAGGATCAAGTCTACCGAATGAGCTCCAAAAGGGCCGAAGTTGAGGGTGAGCCGTGGAAGAGTTATCAGCACTAGTACGAGTAGCAAGACAAATTCGTTTGAAACAAGTAGATTGCAGCCTATATCTACAACCTTCCGAAAGGATCTGCCACCCAGAACTACCGAACATTGCTCAGGGCTGACCTCTGATGAGAATGGCTCTTTACTTCTACCCCGTGTTCACTGTGAATACGTAAAAATGTCAAAATTCGATAAACATGTAAATAGGCTTGTCCGATTCATACGTGCTCGTACAAAACGACTGTGCATCTCAAATCAAACTTTACTGCAACTTACCTTTCCGCCCACACATCGGACTGCAAGAGTCACAATCTATTTATCAATGATTTTTAGATGTGTGAAAAACTGGTCAGTGGGAATTGCAGGGTTTTAAGAGATAATCTTAGCTGTTTGATTGATAGAACTTTGAAATCAACGTCGATCGATTAGAATCCGCTGGATCTGAGACGTAGTTAAACAGCTAGTTGGGCAAAAACCATACTGATAAGTTTCGCGGTCAAAGTCGAGGTTCATTTGGTTGCAGGGTTTCACTTGCTGTGATCTACATTTACTAAAATGAAAGTAGGGTGAACCGTGGACAAAATGCTCAGCTAAAACAACCCGTGTTTAGCAGTGCTCAGCGCTTTACAGCCGTCATTCTTCTTAGAGAATTCCTTGAAGAGTAATCAGAAACACTCTTCAGTGCTGTCCTTAATTCCGAAAGTCGCGTCTCTCAAAGAACGTTTTGCGGCTGTTTGTGCTCTTTCGGCTCCCGGAAGGGTCCAAAGGGAAGGTAGTTCAAAGCGAATTCACCTGGTGATTCGTAGTCGCTTATAATTGATCATTATCAGTAAGAGTTCAGATCATACTGGGAATGTAACAGAGGGTAAAAGTACATCTGTTGGCACTAGCTTTATCGAAAATTCCCTGCCATCGACTACCGACTCGGGGTGACCCATATCCGCAAGACGTAGTTAGTTACTTTGTGTTCATCTTCGCTTTGTCTGCAAGATCAAAACGAACGTGTGCTGGAGAGTACAGATTCCGATTAGTGATAAACGGATTGGACAAAGTCAGCAAATTCTTAGTTGACAAGCTCATTTATGAAATATTGCATAGGGGTGGGACAACTCACCGGGGGATAGTATAAAACCCCGATGGAAAATTAACAAATCAGATTGAAATGTAACAAACTCGCAAACATTCTAGCGGCCGATCCTTTCGGACGATGAGATGTCCAGAACAGGGGATCAAAAAAGAGAGGTCAAACCAAAGGAAGCAATTATTTTTGTCTGTTCATATGCACAGTTCTTCTTACCGGGTCATTTAAGTTAGAGTAGTGAAGTAGAGAGCTCAAACCCAGACATAGGCTGAAAAGGAAAACTTGCTATGTGAAGCAAATTCACCCCCAGGATGTGAGTTGAGTGCCAACAATGGATACACGTAAAGCTCTTTTGTCAGCTGAAGAGTTCGTTCACAAAAGTTACTCAGTCTAAGCTAAAAGAAAAGCTGAACAGTACTGTGCGTTCGCATTGCATTTGTTTAGAATCATCATCGTCATCCCACAAGACTCCGGTGAGATTCGAACCGGAACACTGTGGTGATCTGCTGATCGCCATGTCCTCAAAACTCTAGTGCGATTACCCTACCCCAAGATGATGCTATTGCTCTTGAGGTAGGCAATTCGGGCCAGGTAGTATAGTGTTCACTGACTGCCTGAGTGCTCACTGCTCGGAGAGCAGTCCTATGCTAACTAGGGGTTGTTTTCTCCCTCGAAGTATTGCTGATGATCACTCGAACTAGCAGGCACCACCGGACCATCGGATTTGAAGGCAGTCCAATGGTGCGATTGAGAGATTTGGGGTGAAAGTCGGTCACACGGACAAATAGATGCTTATCGCCGAATGGAAAAGCGTCTATCTACTGATCCAGTGTTTCTCAGTCTAGTTCGTCAACTCCCTCCGAGATTTTGCCTGCCGAATGCAAACTGTTAGAAAAGAAAACGAATGTTAAGTGACTTTGCCAGTGATAGTTCCTTGCCGGATTTTGTATACATTGGCTCGAAAGGGCAAATGATCAATTTAGCAGATGAATGGAACTTTGAAGCCGCTTTTCGGTGCATGGTTGCAAGCAAATCGAGAGACTACTCCTACGTCTGCCTTTAGTCTGTTTTGATTCTCCGTAACAGCATAACGGCAAATGCTACTGATGAGAGATGCGAGTAGTATATGGTTTTCTCGTAACGTCGCCTCACGTCTAATGGAAGATGAGGGGTTATTACAGAACTACTTTGCAGCGTTCGTTTACAATTGCGTGACTGTCACTGGGTGTCCACGAAAGTCCAAGAAGACACGTGAGAATGTTCAGTTTAAAAAAAATAACGTGTTTGTGAGATGTTTACTCTCCTGTCCGATAGTTTGTAGGTGTTTGGTTGGTGTTTGCTATTAAACGACTCCGCGTCGAATAGATTTCCTTCTTACACCAGTATATAGGAGAAAATTGGTCACAACCACCTATGCTACTTTCAGTTAAGGACCGAAATCCCTGACGTTGTTGTCCGAACTCCAAGAAACCGGGTGATACACAAACATAACTGATTGACAGCCAAGGTCACCGGACTTGCCACAAGCGGTTCACACCCTACAGTACGATTATGTTTTTACGAACTTGTTCAGCGGGCTGCTGGTGTTGGGGACGATATTTATCGTCACTTTCTAGACTCCCGGAGTGCGGAAAATGCCACTACTGAGTTTCGGCCACCGTTTCTGGTCCTTTGGTAATCCCACAAACAACAGCGCAGTGACCATCCAAGTTTACAGTCCTTCAGAACTGATTAGAGTATGTTAGACAATTCGAACGGAACTCGTTCGTGATTGGGATGAAGGAATGAAACACAGGACGGATTCAATTTGGCGTCGTAACTCTGAATTAAGTATCATCTATCATTTCGACAGATACTCTCATTTTCACAGGAGACGAAAGTGAAACCCTCCTTTCCGATAGCCAGCTTACACCAGGTCACCCCATGCTTCAATTTGTATGGCATTTGATAGATCACAATACGCTGTTGCCTAAATGTAACATACTACTCATAGCGTTCAAGAGTTTCCTGTACCGTTGTGAGTAGTATGTTACGTCTGGACAGCTGAGTATCATCCGGCTTCGTAAGAACCTGCAATCCACCCACTTTCACATTAATGTTGGTCTTTTCTGTAAGTTTGTAGACTGTTTCGCAAACCAGTTGACGTTTCAACCTTGTGTATTTTCGGGGGGCATGTTGATACTCCTAGGCCTGTGGGCGCTGACATCAATATAGAGTTTTATTCGGTACCAGATCTCCGGCGTCTGAAAGTAAGTAGCTAATATTACGATTGATCACCACAACATGAATTAGGCTTCCGTTGATTTGCGTACAAGTTAATTTCAGACATGTTGTGGTGTGATACTTCCTAACATATCATCGATTCATTCAAATTGGAAATTGTTTCTTACACTTATGGATTCATCGTGTAAGATGTCCTTGGTTTCAAACTTGTTCGAGGCCACCCAACAAATCTTGGGTCCATGTGACCACGTTTATTTGTGAGTTTTGTCAGAAATATTCAGTCAGTTAGCTTAGAATACAGCAACAAGCTTCAATGAGACTTGTCTGCGAGTAGACGCTTACCGTTCTACGTTTCTCAGTGGATGCGTAAAAGCGAGTACAATCCATTCTGGGAAACAGAATAAAGTAGATTGCATAGACTAAATATGAACGCAAGTAGCCGGTGAAGCAGGGGATAGAGTTGTACAGTGAGTAAAGGGTAGGCTGAATGTTTGTAAGAGGAAATGAATGTGCCAAATTTGGTAAAGGGCATGATATGAGGGGAGACAAACACAATGGAAAAAGTTAGGGAATTTTCCAATTTTCGCAATGGATAGATAGATAGATGGATAGCTCGATAGATAGATAGATAGATAGCTGGATAGATAGATAGATAGATAGATAGATAAACAGATAGAT
>NW_008751752.1:73053-78275 GCF_000715545.1 Opisthorchis viverrini | reverse complement strand
AGATAGATAGTTACATGGATATATAGTTAGTTAGATACATAGATAGATAGATAAACAGATAGATAGATAGATATATAGATAGATAGATAAATAGATTCTCCTAGAGATAGGTAGCTCTGACCAAACTCACAACTTATCACGCCCGGTAGCACGCAGTCATCTCTGACTGAGCTGTTTTGTAACTCTTAGAATATTATTGTCAAATTCTTCCACTTTATATGGCCTCTGCATAAGCGCATTAAGCTACCTGTGTAAGGGGATCTTTGAGGTCAGTGCCCCTGGAATACAGTCCGTCTTTTGTAATTCGAAAAGAACCTTAAGACCGGACCGACGTTTTCGGTAACAGGTCATGCTCCTTTCCATTTAATATAACTCGATGTGCGATGATCTGGCCTTGTATTCCGCTTCTTAGCAGAACTTTTCAATTTTGCTGAACGTGTCTTTGTAGCTAAATTATGATCTTCTATCCAACTCAATGTCGTCATCTTTAAAAGACGCATTGGAATACAAGTAATCAACCTAACTTCCTAATTCCGTTTGCGTAAGTGAGCAGAGTCCTCGTAAATTTGCATTCATAATTGACTGGACCAAGATATTCTAGAAACTAATTCCCTAAACAGTTCGAATAAAATTTGTCACGCGGATTGTGGTATATTTTCTATTCCTCGGAGCATTCAAGAAAGTTAGACGTATTGAATACGTCAGAGTTGATGTAAAGAATTAGTTATCTAAAGCCAAACAAGTTTCTACACTGTGAACATTCAAAGCGGTCAAATCGTGAGAGCATTGTCTTGGGATTAAACAGATTTGAATAGAGTTCACGACTGCACAGCAGTTTGTCATCCGGAAATTCCAAGGTCACTCAATCGGTTGTTGGGTTTAAATGTGGACATTGGTGCTACAGCAAAACTACGAAAAACTTCAAAGCAGCAATGTCCAAAAAGAAGTCCGCGAATTTTATGACTAACACACTACTCACGAAGTTGCTGAAAAAACTTCACATTCTTTGTATCTAAGTTTCAGTAAGTAGCTGTTGCGAGCAGTCTTGAACAAAACGTCGGACCAGAAAATGAGGGGGGTTCTATCATCTTGCCATTTATCATGTAGTTTAATTTCAAATGCCTTTTGGGGACAGCAGGAGTTTCCTTTTCACACACCGCAAAGAAGTATATTTTCTATTCCTCGGATCATTCCAGCAAGAAAAAGACCCTCATCAGAGCAGACGGTCCTCTGAATGGGTTGTGTCCAGATTAAGTTTGGGAAGTCTGGTAGAGTTCGTGTCAGCAATGGCGACATTCTTAAATTCAGTTTCAGCACCGGTTCCCACCCCCTTACTCAATAGAACAGTCTACAGGTCCAGATCTCTCATGTTATCTAAGTATCCCCTCAACTCAAGTGATTTTTTGTCCTATGGCTTGAGAGGCCTTAAAAGGCTGAATTTACATTAAACGGACCTAATGAAACAACTAATTCCTTAATTGGAAACCTTCAGGAGGACGACGGAGACAAAAACAAAAAAGCCATCACTGTGATTCGGCATCCGTTGGAACATAAACGTCGAGTGTCCGCCTCGAAGATCAGGCGAGTGAGACTCTTGTATGGAAAAATCAAACACCTAACGTGGACTCTGAATATTGCCACTCCACTATAAAAGGGATTCGGGAATTTTCGGTTGTTGGGCTGCTGAGCAGGCAGACGCTCTCGGAACCGTGGTTCTAGATCAGGGGATCTAGTTATATGATCAGAATCATTTGCCCCCCCCCCCCCCCCCCTAGAATGCAAAAAAGAAAACAAAAAGGCCACGAAACAAACAACCTCGATAAGCGTACACTTTATTGATTGTGTAAAATAATTAGACATACTCATGGGACCGTCGAACTCAAACTACCTGTACATTCAGACCTCCAGGCGGGCAGCCAGAAAAGGCAATAATCGATACAACGTTTTGTAGCTGGACCAATCGCACGTTTGAAATCATGTTCTGAAAAGGCACAGTACTTTCTGTATATTTATTATGGAACCTCTTTGTGCAAGACACATCAAGACAGGTTTGATCATCAAAACTGAATCGTTAGCTGGTTTCGCACTTACTAACTCATTGGGTTGTCAACCAGACCAGGTGAGGATAGTCAATCTTATATCAAAGTCCACTGTAGCGAATTTTGATCAAGTCCTAAATCTTACGATGGCTTTTCTGTGAGTAAGCTACTAGCTTCCGCAGTAGCCGTAATTCACTGTCAAACGACGTGAACAAACACTGCAGTTGTCATGTTCACGATTCTCACTAAGTGGATGGGCCAGGCTCACTCTCTTGAACGATGATGTATCAAGACTGATGGAGGAAACTATGTTTCGCATCAGAGGGGTCAGCCTGCAAGAAGGTAAGTGGTCACTCCAGAAGATAAGGCCCGCAAATTAGGACAACTCTGAAAGCTTAATCTGTTTTTTCTGATCTTTCTGCAAATAGTTGCTTGGAGTTCTCATTTGTTGAGGACTTCAGTTCTCCGAAAGCGGCCTAGGTCTGAACTCTTGAAGTACCTGGCCAGCTTTCATCCGAATCTTTCGCCATCATCCCCTGTCCATCCCTGCAACTAATAAGACTGTCTTGACACGACAAAGTGACCACCTAATTAACCTATGTAAGTATTGAGTAAAGCTGCTACTTAAGTCTGTAAAAAGAAAATTCTTCCCATTGTTTTGATGAAATAACCTGCAAGATCTGGAAAGAAAGATTTTAGGAAGGTACAATTTCTTTTAGGGGCCCTCATAATACAACTCTGGTCCATACGGTCGCAGCGCCAACTCTGTCACAAAAGCAAATTAAAGACAGATGCCATGCAAGTTTATTCGTCGTCATCTAACTGGAATTCACATCATTTATGCAAAAACGACGGAAGATCGGTATCTTATCAGGTCAAAAGTTACTAGGATACTACCATGCGAAACAAGGATATGTGGTACACCTTATGCCAAGGACGAAAAACCAACCGGCATGATTCGTTCATTGTGCCTTGTCAGACTAGATAATCTCGTCACATGAAATCCACTCTTAATTGCAAAAGGCGGTGATTTGTCAGTGCCTAGAAAGGATAGTAGTGTATAGAAGCACGCAGTGCTTTTGGTCTACACTCATCCTCTTGCATTTTTTTCTAAATGTGACTTACTTGAAAAGATGGATATTTCTGGAACCAAAATTCCCTCAAAGGATGAGTTGCTACACATTTGTAATTTCGGCAGTTCTCTCATAAGCATGGTTTTCCAAGGTAAACAAATACCTGTCATCGAAAACCCTTTCAAACCACAGCACATAACCTTCATATTCATGATCATTCGCTGATATTTAAGTGTAATATGTTCATCACTGGCATCACTCAATAAATTCGGAGCGGAAATCAGACTGGTCTGTAAGTAATACCTTATCTTTTGCTTGAGTTTGCTCGTCGCAACTGTTTCATTTTGCTGTCATTACAAGCAGTCGCGTTTGTTGTTGCTAAATTGTAATACAAGTGGTTGTCGTTGCCCAGTGCACTCAAGGTGACAGATATCTGCAGCTGAGTTTCATCGGTAGACCGTGTGGGACATGCGAACTTAATATTTTATGATCTACCAGCCCTCAAAAATGAGACTGCCACGGCGCTACGGTGCCCCAGTGTCACGCCCAGTAGGAGGAAATTCGAAACATTCGTTGCGCTACTTGCGCGCCATAAGTAGCGTATAATTATTGTGTGATAGCTCACCTACCCATACATCGTCGAACCCCTCCAGAAAAGTGTGGTGAGTGGATTTATGGCACTAAATACACTTTTTTAAGAAACAGTTAGTGAGTAAACCATTTGGTTACTATGGGTTCCTCGTGTCCAGGTTGAAACTGCGAAGGAACTATCTCTGATATCGATTTGTTGTGTAGATGTGTTATATACTACTCTTTTATTTAGGTGGATAAATGGAGGGACTGAAATCTTCTCTGTTGCAGGTAGTGGTGCCAGACATCCTTTCAGTTTTGTCAGCCTTGTGCCAGCTTTCTGCAATGAGGCAAGCCACCGTTATGATACGCCGAGTCAGATCTTGCTCCCAAGTAAAACGCTCATAAAATGTCGCTGCCCAGCATCGAATATTCACGGCACTCAGTCGGACACGTTGGTTAGGTTGAACAAATTCGACTTAGGTTTGTTTGTCCAGCGCATAAAACGTCTGACAGTCCCTCGTCTTTACATGAGTGCGCTCAGCTTTGGCTGACTGACGTGAGTGCAACTGTAGCATGGGACGCCAGGAAGTCAGCAGTGTTCGACGTTCGAGAGGATGTAGCGACGGCACACGTCAGTTCCGAAATGTGCAGATATAGAGGTTGGTATGACGGAATCAACACGGTACGCACAGCACACATTCGCACAGATCGGATGACACGACCGTTAAGAATCAACAAGGCACGCACAGCACACATTCGCACAGATCGGATGACACAGAAAAGAACACCGGACCGTGGCAAGGACACAGGTGTATTAAACCGAAACCGAAACCGGTCGACGGGGGTACAAAGTCAGGTGAAGGTCAATCAGGGGGTGTAAAAGAGGGTTACTCTTTCCTGCCCGGGGCTCGTGGTGGCTCGTCCGTGGTACCTGCAATAGGGAGAGAGAGGGGCACGTATAAGGTCATATGAGGAACGGGCAAGCAGATACATTCGGGTTTCAAATGCGTTACACAACATCTGGTTGAAAATTGCGCCACTTGTATATATTTACCCATCACCTTGCGGTCTAGATTTTGGCAGGAAACTAAAAGTGCTCTACGAAGTGCATGTCAAATGTTGAATCCCGTTATTATCAATACTGAATCCCTGAAAACTTTGTCTGGTTGCACGCAGCTTTGCAAAGGCCGCAGGCTATTCGCACACCCAAATTGAGTTCGCCGAAATTATATGGTTTTCGAAGTTGCTATTTTAATGGGGAGTTATTACAATCAATTTGCACCTTCCCGTGACATGTTGCACGTGGCATTTTGTTTAAGTGAGCGAAATGTCAAGGTCATCGATCATCGCTTATTTGTATTTTTTGCCGGTTTACGCGACATAAAACACAAAATCGAACTTTGGCATATTTTGGCGTTCCGCGGTGTTCCTGAAGAATAAAATAAAACAAAAAAGTATTTAATGCTAATGCTACTGTACCACTTGTAAACTGCTCTTTTTCATGCTCAGTATCATCTTCTTTTTTCCCATCCCATCA
>NW_008751752.1:56024-66573 GCF_000715545.1 Opisthorchis viverrini | reverse complement strand
CTTTTATACCCTTAACTATACGCGATGCCGCTTGTCTTCGTCAGCTACAGTAAACATAAGTGCAATATATATGCCGACCGGCAAAAATGAGGTTTCAACTGTGCATGATAGCCACATCTGACAGCCTGATATACTCACAACTGTACTCGAAGTCATCTAACTTGGCTATTGATCGTACCTGTGGAGTCATAGTCCTTGTGTATACATACCTAATCTAATCGCGAACGGTGGACCTAATACTCAAAACTGTACGCGATATTGCCTACCTTGACTACTTACTGAAACTGCTAGGCCAGTGCTTTTATGCGACGCTGGTTGGTAGACCTCAGCTATGCGAAGTGTCCTGATTTAACTGCCAACGATTGCCCGTCATACCCATAAATGTGCGCGCTCTCGCTTATGTCTGCTACTTATATCATCATAGAGAGCATGAAATCAGTGTTAAACACCGACCTTCACCGCCGTACCTGCCTGCTACTGTGGCGTTTTGTACCTTTATTTTGCTTCCGTTATAACAATACGTATTTCCTCATTGCATAATCCTTTTTTCAAATACGAAACACTACAAAAGCGCGCACTTGTACAATTTCACAGAATACTAGCGTGGTCACGTGCTCTGACTCTCTCTTCTGATTTCGCCCGCGCTTGCAGTAGCCATTCGCGAGTCTCGTGTACTAACTTTGGTACCAAAACATTTCGGACCATCTTCGGAATCTATTATATGTGGAAATTGTTCAGAAGAAGACCTCTGGACCAACATAGTTGGATTATTATTTATTCGCTGACCTGAGCCAACGACGAACTATTTTAAAGAGAACAATTGTTAGTGAGTCTGTTCCATCTGACCTATTTATTTTTGTATACCCAACTTAGCGTAATTATTTTTCCTGGTAAACTAACTTATTGGGTAGCCAGACCACTACACTACCTACAGTAAACACCAAGCCAGTATCTTTGCGGGCCGATAGAAACCAGGTTCCAACTATGCGTGACATCTTAACGACCAACAACTGTCCGTCATACTCGTAACTGCAGTTGATATCGCCTACCTTGGCTGTTTATCGTAATTGCAAGATCTGTGTCTATGTGCAACGCTGAGTATAAAGCTGACGGTCTTTCATACCCTTAACTATACGCGATGCCGCTTATCTTCGCTACCTACAGTAAACATCAATCCAATATATACGCCGACCGGTAAAAAGAAGGACTCAACTACGGGTGATAGCCTAATCTGACAGCCTGCTACACTCACAACTGTACTCGAAGTCACCTAACTTGGCTATTCGTCGTCATACTCATACTTACTTGATGCTGTTTATGTTTGCTACCTTCGGTAAATAGCAAAACTGTAGTCGACGTAACCTACGGTGGCTAACTTGTCCGAAAAGTAGAGATGAGGATGATAGATTAATGGTTATGATGTCACTGTCATTCTTCTCTTCCATAGGGCAGTTGGGAAACCGTTCGCTTCTGGGACAACCAGAGACATCCAGGGAAAAGTAGGGAGAAAAAACAGCCCAAGGCTAGAACAGAGACGATTACGGCGTGGAAATAACGTTGGCCACAAAGCCCAAGGATATAAGTGGGAGTAGAATAGACAAAGGCTTGATCGTGGTTTGGAAAAGCGCGCCTTATGTATTGGCGATAACCCCAGCCGATTTCTTGTGTAAGCAAATCTATTCGTGAAAATAGGGATAGGATTATTTAAACATCTAGCTACAAGAACCGGCGTGCCTCGGTTAGTGAATAGCGTTGACTGTTTTGCTTGGCCAGGACGCTCTCGCAACAAAGTTTTGGTCGGCCGAGGAATTCCGCTCCTCTTGTATCCCCGAGTTTAGCGTGGCGATTTCGAGCACCTTCACCTATTGATTAAGAATGTGTTGCCCTTGGCGCCTGGTCTTGCTCTTGGAGGCTAATTTCAAACATTTTACGTTAAATAAAAGTTTTCAACTGCCTGGTTAAGCCATTTTATGCACCGAAAAAGAGAGAATCCCGGAAGGGTGGGGATGTTGATGCATTTTCAAAAGAAGCGAAATAGTCTTCAGGAGAGCTGGTTGCTTCAGCATGGCAATATGAGCACCATGACTTCATTGCGGACTAACGGAATGATACATAGGATCGAGGCCTTTGCCCATATTTCCCGGGTCGGTTTTGTCCTTGTCGGTCAGTGGCTGTCGTTCAACTGAAAGGCGCAAGTGAAAAAAGGTGAAGCACCGCTCTTTATATTCTCAGCGTAGGGCATATGTTTGCCAGCGTGAGGATCCGCATGAGTAAATGTCTAATAGTGCTTTAAACTGGGTTCTAGAAGGAGCGTGAACAACCGTCGGAAAAAGGTCATTCCATGCAACTACCACCGAAATAAAAAATTTTTGTCTAATGAGTGTGTGTGCTCTGAGCTTGAAAATCTTCTTTCTACGTCCCAGCCGTGTGTTCGCTTGGTCAACGGTAAAAAACCTGTTTGCTAAGCTTCGTTCCAACAGGGCCATAAGAAAGAATCGGTCCCCTCGGAGGCTACGGTATTCCAGGGGAAAGAGATCCAGCATTGCCAGACGCGTTTCGTGATCCACGGATTTGAGGCCGGCAACCATTCCCGTAGTGGCTCTCTGGACACGCTCACTGAGGGTGGCGTCTCTCGTGCGTTCCGAGTAGACAACTGGGCTGGCGTACTCCAGGAGCGGTCTAACGTAGGCCGCGTAAAGTATTTGGAAGTCCACGCGAATAATGCTGGAGAAGGTGCACCAAATCATCCGTAGAATGGCGAACGCATTTTGGACCGGTTTCTAATGGTGCAGTAAAAAGGACAAGCTCAAGGAGACCCAGATGCCAAAATCCTTTTCGGCATCTATCCTGATTATATTTTCTGGTCCTTTCTCAGCATGCATAACAAATGCATTCGTTGAATCTCCTCAAA
The DNA here is from genome assembly GCF_000715545.1 of Opisthorchis viverrini. NCBI lineage: Eukaryota > Metazoa > Platyhelminthes > Trematoda > Opisthorchiida > Opisthorchiidae > Opisthorchis > Opisthorchis viverrini. The sequence continues at coordinate 63,662 of NW_008751752.1, read as the reverse complement.
ATGACATATGGACGCATTTTTCGTCATTCAGAGGAAGGTGTCATTCCAACGACCACTGCTTTGCAGTGTCTACATCCATTTGGAGGACACTGGCATTGGTACTCCAGGATTTCAGGCCACCCGCAAAAGTAAACATGGACTCGCAAGAACATCCGGAAGGTAGTTGACGTAGATCAGAAACAGCTGTGGTCACAGAACAGAACCTCGAAGAACTCCAATGGAGACCGGCGCCGGGAAAAGTGTGTTGAGCATATTCTAACTCGGAATGATCTGCCCGAAAGAAACACCTTGAACCAGTGTATGATTTTTCTTTGAATCCCATTAGACTCAAGGTTTTGGAGCAGCCGGACGTGTGGAACTCTGCTAAATGCCTTTGAGAAGTTGAAAAATATGGCATCCGATATGAGTCCTCCGTCCCTGGCTTGGGTTAAGCTGTCCATAAACACGAGCATTTTTGTCGTTTGGGAGAAATCCGTGTTGAGCTGGAGATATCAGATTGGTGGAAGCAAGGTGATCTATGATGGGTCGCTTCAGAATGCGTTCCATCACCTTGCACAGCACGCTAGTGAGGCTTATAGGCCTGTAGCTGCCAAGCGATAGTCAGTCACTAGTGTTGTAGATTGGCGTTACAATCGCTTCCTTCCAAGCAGAGGGAAGGTGAAGTCCTGGTGCATAGCCAAGGGGCGCTGGTCACGACATTGCCTCTTTCGTGTGGGAATGTTGCTGTTACGCGGCGAAGATGACCGTTCCGACAGTACAGAGTCGAAAAACTGCAAAACCATCTCTGTGGTATTGAAATAACCTACAATCAGGAGGTGCGTATAGGCCAGCTCATGGGATGAAAGAGCAAGAAAGAGAAGGAAAATACGCCACCTTCTGGTTTGGAAATCTGGGGGTGGAATAAATGAGCCTCGATAATCAACCACCTTCATTTCGCACGTCCCGCATAAGCTAAAGTAAATAAATGAGGAAAGACGGTTGAACCAACGGGGCTTCTAGGGGAAAGAACAACGTTGGAGGCAGGCATGCATGGCACTCCGGTTCAACTTCATCACACTCACGACTACCTATTTTTGGCACAGTTGACTCTACCAGTTAATGCAGCGACACCCTGACGACCTGCTTGAAACCAGGGCAAAGAGAGTAGATTCCTCCTTCGTGAAAGTACCTTGTTTTAACAATAGGCTTATTTCCCAGCTCGTAGGCAACATTCTAATCGAGGCATCATCGAGTCGTTACAACCTGAAGGCAGCGGGATACAACACAACGTGGAGGATAGTACAACCAAGAGACAAGAGACACTTATTATGTGAAAAGTCATCGTAACTATGGAAATCAAAATACTAGAAGAATGAGGCATTAGGTACGACTAGTTCAAAGATGAAGGTGGTTGACTTGAACTAAAACTGAAAGATCGTTTCCGACCATGAGGTCCTCAGACAATTGAGTAAATGGCCAGGATAAAAATATGAGAAGGCGCTCAGCATTCGCATGATGGAACTGGGTTTTTGAAAGCTACGGCTTTTTGCTGGTGGACTAAAAAAGGCTCCATACTAGAAGATGAGGCATTAGGTACGATTAGTTCAAAGATGAAGGTGGTTGACTTGAACTAAAACTGAAAAATCGTTTCCGACCATGAGGTCCTCAGACAATTGAGTAAATGGCCAGGATAAAAACAAGAAGAAGGCGCTCAGCTGGGTGGATGCGGAAATGGATTTTCGAAAGCTACGGCTTTTTGCTGGTGGACTAAAAAAGGCTCCAATTAAGTTCAGAGTACGAGTCTAAACTTTTAAGCCTTATCTGGGCATCCCGGGGAATAAGCAATGCTAGGAAATTATTTCGCCAGACTATTGTCACCAGAGGTGTGATTGCTTTGATGGATAATCAAATTTGGTGAGTTGCGAAAATATGAACGTGGGTTAGGATGGTTTTTATTTTGAGTACATACGCAACCAAAGGCAGCATCTTAGCGCGAAAATTTCACTTCCGCTTGCAAAGGTTTTGCAGCGAAAAGCACTGTGCGGCCAAAGATCCACAATGAGTAAATGCGAGAGAGGAAGAACTGGAAGTAGTGACAAATAGCAATTTGGTCTCAAACGTATATGACTTACAATGAAATTATGCAGACTCGCTGGTTCGCTGTTGTAGGAAAGTCAGATGTAAAGGATATTTTCGGTGGGGTGATAGTGCTAGTGCATACGGTCGAAAGAACACCGTTGATAAAATCATTGAGCTTACAGAAGAGGTAAATAAAATTTTCAGAGGAAAACCATGTCGTTTAAACTCAATCAAAAGCTTCAGAGGTTTAGAGAAAACTCGTCCCGGAGGCGGTTGCGGCTGAGTAAAAATTTGTTCGTAGTTACAACTACAGGCTTGGGCGAGAGAGCAGTGAAGGTCCATGGTAGGAAGGAAATAGTTACGGGTATGGTGTTGCCGTACATCACTGCAGCGGCTGGGCCTGGATTAGACGAGGAGGTTGACACAAGTAGCGCCAGACCAATGGAGTGTCACGGATAATTTCCACTCAGTTAGAAGACCATATGGGTGTGAACTGGGAACCAGTCAGGCTAAATGAATGGCGACCATACGGGACGTTTGCAGCAGCTACTGCCGAAGTTCAAAGCTTTGGAAGAGGGGAATTCAGGAGAGAATAGGATGAGAGCGGCAGGTGCCAGGAAGCACCAGACAAAACTGCATGCAATGGAAGAAAATCTAAAGGGCGTGAAAACAAGCAAAATGAAGCTATGAAAGGGGATATTTTTTGTTGGCTGGCCTGGCGACCAAGTTGTGACTGAGTGTGTTGATATAGTATGGGGACACAACAAATAGTTTTTGGCGGGCCTGTACTCGGCATGTATACAGCGCATTGGGAGACTAATACAAGAGGCTATCATTGATGTTAAGAGTTGTGTCTCGTGGCAGCACTGATGTCAAAAGCCTCAGGGCCAGAGCAAGAGTAGATACTTAGAAAGGAGAGGACTTAGCCGCCAAGGCAGCGAGCAGTGGGAATAGCCGGTGGACTATTTTGTAGGGGTGTGGTTTTCTGTCCGGTGGACGTAAAGGCAAAGAAAATTTGGAAAGCGTATTTCCGGTTGCTTTAGCAAGGCCATCAGTCAAAGTTTGTTTCCGCTTATAGATGGAGTGGCATGGTAAGCGAGATCGCCAACTTAACTGGGTCACCGGACGAGCAAACCATCTGGTCAAAAGGTCTTCCGCCGTGTCTGCGACGTTGTCTTTGGCAGTTACAACCTCTGGAACATGCTTCGAGATTTTGTCCTTCCATTCAACAGTTGAGTATAAAAATTACTATTATTCTCGTCGACTGCCAGAGTCCAGTGTCATTTCTTCTGAATGATGATCCACCTACACAAGAGTGCACACTGCTGTCAACGACATACCCTTTAAGGCCACACATGTCAAAGTGTCTGGAGTAGCAGCTGGCGAAGTAAGAGTTCAGATGGTCTGCTATGTTGACAGGATTTGTGATGGGGCTACCATCCGAGGAACGCAAACAAGCTATTGAGTGGCTGTTTGGGGTACTACGTCTACGGAGCAGTATGGGGACGCAACAAATAGTTTTTGGCGGACCTGTACTCGGCACGTATACAGCGCATTCGGAGACTAATACAAGAGGCTATCATTGATGTTAAGAGTTGTGTCTCGTGGCAGCACTGATGTCAAAAGCCTCAGGGCCAGAGCAAGAGTAGATACTTAGAAAGGAGAGGACTTAGCCGCCAAGGCAGCGAGCAGTGGGAATAGCCGGTGGACTATTTTGTAGGGGTGTGGTTTTCTGTCCGGTGGACGTAAAGGCAAAGAAAATTTGGAAAGCGTATTTCCGGTTGCTTTAGCAAGGCCATCAGTCAAAGTTTGTTTCCGCTTATAGATGGAGTGGCATGGTAAGCGAGATCGCCAACTTAACTGGGTCACCGGACGAGCAAACCATCTGGTCAAAAGGTCTTCCGCCGTGTCTGCGACGTTGTCTTTGGCAGTTACAACCTCTGGAACATGCTTCGAGGTTTTGTCCTTCCATTCAACAGTTGAGAATAAAAATTACTATTATTCTCATCGACTGCCAGAGTCCAGTGTCATTTCTTTTGAATGATGATCCACCTACACAAGAGTGCACACTGCTGTCAACGACATACCCTTTAAGGCCACACATGTCAAAGTGTCTGGGCAGTGTCTGAATGAATCCAACAGGATAGGTCATCCATCGGATATCAGCGGTCATCGAAGGACGCACAACTCAAACAAGAATACAAAAAACTTCCATCAGCTTTGATGGCAACCATCCCACATCGCCGGTGCCAGGTACTTCCTAAGGAATGTCAGGCATCAGAGTAGCAAGGTGTGCCAATGAAGTATCATCTGATTAATATCTTTTAGCGTTTCCCTGGTTTCTTGCAATACGAATGCGTCCAACATTAGTTTTAACTGCTTTTTAAAACCATTTGTATGTCATGGCAACAAACTAAAAATTAGGCAAATGACAATTCTCAATCATGAGGCTCTCATTTCAGTCTGTTGCACGGGTTTACAACACTTGGGCGCTTTCTCGGTTGAGTTTTTACGCTGGCATATTTGCTACCCCGCCCTGAGAACTGGGGAACAGTGCTACACATTATTCCCTTGTGTGTGCCAGGTGTACATAAGCCGCTGAGAGACAGGAAGCAATACGACCCACAAGTTTAGGCGAAAGCCTCAATCCTGTGTATCAGTCCGTGAATCTGAGAATAAATCATTGAATATTCGTGCTATTTAGCAGACTTTGATACTATCCCATTTTGAGTCCCCGATCCGAATAAAGCGGTCTCATTGCTTCGGTTGAATGGTAGCAATAAACAACCCAGCGCCCTCGATTGACTCAAGAGTGTTCTTGGCTGGCGTTAGTCTGGAGTTGCCACGACTTCCAGACCAATCTAAAATGCTTTTATAATCTAAATGACCTACCCAAGAAGTTCGTGTACGCGGCTGTCCACGGACCCAAGTATGGCGCCCGTAAGCTGGAAAGTAATTCACCTGATCTCTTGGAATTCTTCGTTAAATTCAAGAAACACAGTTGGCGGGCAAAACCTGACAAATTTCGATTACCATACGTTTCAAACTTTCCCTCATCAAGACAGCGCCACTCAAAATTTCGTTCAACAATCCTGCGCACCTTAGAGACGAAATGTCTTTATTCGTAAAACTTATGTGAGTGGAATAATACCCTCAACGCCAAACTTTCGCATTTTGTTGCATATGTGCTTAAGCCAAAACTCACCTAAATCTACGTCTATTTTTTCAATTCATTCTATTTAGCCCCCTACTAGATGTCTGGCGTACATTTGACTTTAAACTTGCTGTGCTATGGTTTCGGGAGTCGCTTCACGTTTGTTAATTTGAGAAACTGATGGCTGTATCCTTTTTACTCCACGGCGATTGAGAAGGCGTTGAATGAGTGTATGAAGCATAACTACGTGCTATCTGTGCGTTCATCTAGTGATCGAAGCACCAACACCTTTGCGTTGCGGGTGGGTGTACTGCAAACGCAGCAGACAGCCTGTGAGACAAACTTATTAACGAGGGTTCCAAAAAGGCCAGTAAGCTCAGCGTGTCTTCTAGTATAAAACAACAGTATGCGAAACACAGGCTGTCCAGCTGGTTTTGTCAGATGATACAGGGGAACCATCTCGCAGTCACCTCTTATGATCTTGAACACAAACATAAGGTTTTTAAGTTTTTGCATGATCGGCTTTCATTTATTAGACGCATAACTGAAGATTAGTTGGGCACTTGAAGTGCCATGCCGAAGTATGGGGGAACGCCGCCGTGTAAAGTGCGGCAGTTCGTTTCGGCGAAATCTTAACCACTCAGAACATACACAACTACCGCCGAAAATGCCAACCAGCTCAGTTGAGTGGGTACTGCATATTTTGGGTTTAATTGTGACGAGTGATATGCTACCTGTGCTGGCAAAACTCCTGGAGCAACTATCGAGTTTTACAGTCACATGCTTCGGTATTCGAGCGGTCAAAAGAAATTATTAACGGAAATGGCACCTACGTATTTTTCGCATCCACAAGGGCCGTATAGTTTCTAGAAGGCTCACTGAATTATTTCAGCTGCAGAACTATTTGCCGATTTTTCCCTGGTAAGTGATTATCTATTTACTACCATTCGCGATGCTATGTTACATGAAGCATGTAGCGTGGGACGTCAGGAAGTCAGAGGTATTCGACGTTCGAGATGTGGTGACGGCACTCGTCGGTTCTGAAATGTGCAGACCGGTATTAATGAATCCACATGGTACACACAACACACATTCGCACAGGTCGGGTAACACCGGAAAGATGACCCGAGCGTGGCAGCAACGCACGTTTATTCAACCGAAACCGAAACCGAAACCTGAAGTCAGGGGTACAAAGCTAGGTCAAGGTCAGTCAGGGGGGTGTTCGAGCGGCCGCTCTTTTCAGTCCGGGGCTGGTAGTGGCTCAACCATGGTACCTAAAATAAGCAGAGAGAGAGGAATTGGCACACATAAGCTCATGTGATGGACGTGCGTGCAGATACAATCGAGTTTAAACTGCGTTACAGGCAAGGCATTCCTAGTCGGGGATGAGTAATGACCTTGAAGATTCGTTAACCTAAACAAATCAACTGTGCACATAATTTACACAGTAATTCGTCGTTCACAGAACTTCTACACCGCGAATCGATAACTCCGAAAACGTCATGCCTTCATGAAAATCAATTGTATTGTGCGAATTTTGAGTGGTGCTGCGAGCAGGACAGGGAAGTGCAAGTCAGATATGTGCCTTGGCTCCACCAAGACAGAGTATATTACCATGCCCAAATCGCAGGTTGCAAAAAGCGGTCCACAGGTTTGTGATGGTTCAGACCATCATTAATGACTCCGCATCAAAGGGACAGGGTCTGCATGGACACCGGTCAACATACACGCGTGACGTTTCGGTAGCACAGGCGAATACTCGTCTTCTATTTACTGGTTTAATAATCACATCTAGTGTTGGGCCTGTTAACAACAAAAGCCACTTGATAAATCAGAAGGCTAGAAAGCGACACTAATAAAATTTGTTTTAAGAGCGTGAGGTTACAACACCTTAATTGAGTCGAATACAATACCAAAAATGGGAATGTACAAATGAGGGACTTATCGTTCTTAGCGGAACTTGCAATAGTTCCACCGAGTTGGTTTGGGCGCAGGTAATCGTGTTTCTTTCGGCAGATTCACTGCTACACGTTCCTAGCTGTCCGCGGTTGTTGTTGAGTCGAGCCGGTTTGCGTTTCGACGCGCGAGTGATGCGTGAGGGTGTGTGTTTGATTGTGTTCTGTCCTTATACAGGAAAGTTTGACGTGTGTATAAAACATGAATCGTTCCGATGCGAACCAAACAGGAACTGACTTGTATAGCAGGTCAAAGTTGCGGGCGGAACGGCGTTTGTTTGATTGTGTTCCTTATATAGGAGAGTTTGACGTGTGTATAAAACATGAATCGTTCCGATGCGAACCAAACAGGAACTGACTTGTATAGCTAGCAAAAGTTGCGGGCGGAACGGCGTTTGCCACGTGCTTTGTGTGCTTGTGTTTGATTGTGTTCTGTCCTTATACAGGAAAGTTTGACGTGTGTATAAAACA
>NW_008751752.1:6787-47953 GCF_000715545.1 Opisthorchis viverrini | reverse complement strand
GCACTTACAGGAATATTGCTGATGTCAGCCCCAGTGTCTACCAAAAAAGTGAAACCGGAGGGTTTGTCGACGATTGTGAAGCGGCGAGTTATATGTGTGGTTTCTAAAAATTTAGGCTACACCTACAGCATAGAATCGACTTTGGGTTAGTGTGATCTGTCCATTTTGCAAAATGAGTAAAGTACTGAGGATAACGCGGCATATATATCATGGACCGTAAGCGCTAGCGCCCGTGTACTAGCCTCTAATACAAAAGGATCGGGTCGTTTGCATTATCCCTTTTGCTTGTGCATCACGTGGATACTTGGAATCTGCTAGCATGTTGAATCTTCGGTCATGACAGCTATGTAGCTGGTGTTTGTCAATGGTCTTTTATCCCCAGACCAACTCGCACAACCTTGAGAACATTTCTGAAGCAATATTTGTTTCCAACTAGCAGTTACCTCTTTTTTCTTCAACACAACCATAGGTTATTTTGACTTCTTCTTAGCATGCTTAACAATCCATCAGCGATGGCTGTTGGGTTACAACCTACCAGAAATTCTTACATTTGCTCCCCAACAACCGCCGACAGATTTTGACGGCCCACGTAAACAACTGAACCGAGTGATGGATAAGCTTCAGGGGCTGAAACTCAGGAGGGCCCCAGCCATCCTTAGGCGATGGGTTGTTCAGGGGGTAAACCTGTTGCGTCAAGGCTCAAAGTCTGCAACTGACGGCCCGCCGTTTGTGGTCGAGGATACCGTACCTCAACTCAGATGGCGATCTAGGAACGAAGACTTGGGCTGTTGTGTGCTCTGTGATCGGTCGACTACTACCAGTGACCGCTGGTGTGCAACGGATCGCATATCATATCACGCCGACTGTTGTGATGGTGAACCCTGCCAACTACATGGTAGTGCTTTTCAGGCTTGTCCTCAAGGTGAGTCCACATGAAAACGAATTACATTACTCCGGGCCCATCGAGAAAACGTAAAGGTGTGCTTGCTACCCGGTCCGCAAAGAGGGTGTCTTATGATGTCGACCTGGACCGAAACAAGAGAGTCCCAGCACGGTGTGTCCCGGAAGTCTGTATTTGTCCGCGTTTTCGGGTCCAAAGGGGACCTACCTGAGAGCCGTGAGTAAATGTCTGACAACTACAACTAACGCTTTAGGGCACCAGCTAGATGAAAAAGACGAGGATGATTTCATGTGACCCATCAGCCCTGGACAGCTAGCCTGTTAATGAGACCTCGTGCACTTCATGTTAGTCTCGAATTACTTGAGAGTTGCAGTAAGCTAGCATATTAGATAACCGCTGAAGATAGGATTGTGTGAACAAGCATCTACAACGGCATAGCCGCTGAAGTGAATTTCTGGGTAAGTATTCCTACCAGTTTGTCGGCCACCTGCCTTATGGTGGTATTTCGATAGCCAAAATTAAATCCTCCTTCCATTTCAGGACGTCAACCGCCAAATGAACACTCCTCATGAAGAAAATCCTGTGCCTCTCGGAAAGACATATGTACCCTTGAAAAAGGCCGATTTCATGCCGTCCATTTTTAACCTTTTCTCCGGTACAGGTGGCTGGGTGCGCTCCGGCATCGTGTACCCCTAGCCGCATATTAGTCACGTGCGTCAGCTAGGTTCGTTCAGCTGTCCGCTATGGTCGACGTAGGCTACATACTGCTAATCGATAAACGTCAAAGTCTTCCTGGCATAATTCGTAACCTATATTGGAAAATACGCTTTTTGCCAAAGAGATGTGTACGAGTTTTTGCAAATAATGAACGTGAACTGCGTAATTTTAACTGGCAACAGGAATTATCGACCAAAAGTTGTTGCATCTACAAAGTCCATGTAGATTCTAGAATGTTCATGGAATTATTTCAGCTGGAAAACTATATGAAAGTTTCGTCCATTTTAAGCAAGTCAACGATTTCCACAATACGCGATTTTCTAAAATTACATTAGACAACTTATTCACGGCCTGTGGTGTTTATTGACCTTGAGGATTCGCTCACTTAAACAAATCGCCATAGTAGATGATTTTCAATAATAAAGGAACATATACATTATACATAGACATTCTACGCTATGAAGTGGCAAGCCTGGAAATGCCGTAGCTCCACTGTGTGAATACTGAGTGGCGCTGTGTATAGTGTTGGACCGACCAGCAGTCGGTATTCGGACCAATCAAGTACGAGTTAGGTCTACTGGTCATTGCATCGTCTGACCCTGGACGTCAACGCGATTTGGACGTGGTAACCCGCATAACGTTCTCCACGGTTTTATCACCCCATATTGAGAAAAACAGGTCGAGCCAAAGTTTCTGGTATTGCAAGTGCACTTTGTGCTCTTAGACTTTTTGTGCTGATCTGATAACAGCTCGCGGATGCGTGAATGGATTGCCCGGAATTTACAGATCCGACAAGTCATTCCAACCCTACTTCACTATGACTGTCGAGTACTCTGCGACCAACGGTACCTCCGTAAAATGCATCGGGTGTTCGTGGAATGTATAACCACAGCAGAATGCTGCACGAGGTTGCATAGCCCTCAAATAGACATAACGGCAAAATCAGCGTCTGGCGCTCGTGGTCTAAAAATACTGCTGGTGCTCAAGGCCGGATCCAGGAAAGCAGGAGGAAAAGGAGAAGGGCAAGATCTTATTACAAACATCCCTTTGTCCTCCTGAAAAGCACGTCGTGGAACAGCAACGAAGGAAATGTGTCTGAACATCGTATCAAGACGAAACATCATCGATGGGACGTACTCAGTGTCTTTCACAGACGCATTGATACCAGCCCGACATACAGGAAAAGGCACTTTCGAGGATGTTGCAGCATGCTCTCCAATCGAGCCGGGTACATGTAGGGTTTCCGACTACGTGCAAGGTGAATCCATCGGCGCTATGTTTGTCGGTAGTCGTCTTAGCTTGCCACATCATAGACTGTCCTCCGCAAGTCTTTCGGCAACAAGAGTTTGGAATTGAAGGAGGTACTTCCTTTGAACGTGCTTAATGCATGTCCGAGCCTCCTTAAGTTGACTGGTTACTCTTGCTCTCCGAGTGTTTCTGATTCACCATGAAGTACTCTCTCGGGGCGAGATGGCCGAAGTGGTTAGAGCGCGGATTACTATCCTGAAGGTCCGCGGTTCGAATTCGACCTCCGCCACTCGACTTCCCCTGTCTAGGCTTGGACAACCTGGCAGTATCCCAGCCCTCGTGCTCCCTTCGGGTGGCATGGCAGCTAGGCACCGGAAGGGTGCTACAGCTGAACGCTTTATCTTTTATCTTTTTACTCTCTCACGCGATTAATTTCGCCGTGACGAAAGTGACTGAAAAACCGGGATTTTGGTTCCAAACACTAGTCCTTCGGTTTGTAGCTTCACGCCTCAACCAATGAGCTAGTCAGGCTCACTCCAGACTGCATGCTCCTGGACATGCAGTAACTGAACCGAACCAGGGAGAGACACGGGAGGGGGGCGAGATGGGCCAATTGGTTAGAGCACGAATTTACTGACCAGAAAGTCCGCGGTTCCAACCCGGCCTCTACCTCTCGACTTCCCCTGTCTAGGCCTGGGCAACCTGGCAGTATCCCAACCCTCGTGCCTCCTGCGTGTGTCATGGCAGCTAAGGCACTGAAGAGTGCTACAGCTGAACGATTTTTTTTTAAGGAGAATAAGGGAATGAGAGCCGTTTTCTGAATGCAGTGTTCCAGTCATTTCATTAACGTTTAGTGGTTCTGTTTGTCAAGTATCACTCAACTGGAATAACCAAGGCCCATGACGTTTACAAACCTGTACACCCATAGCGCTTCCGTGAGTTTCATTTGCGGTCCAACAGTTAGTTATGTAGCACTTTCGTGTGGTCTGTTGTGCTCTGCGTCCTGAAGACGTGGCCTTCACCCATAAAAAAACGTGCACAGCTAGTCCGCCTTTGAGCGTCGGTGCTTGCGCTGCATTGTTAGCGCATGGTGAAGAAATACCAGTGAGAGCCATCAGTGGGATTCACTGTTGGTGTGGCCCAAGAAGTTTCATAGACATGGACGTATTAAAAAATTAACCAGGGTAGTTCGACGGCGTCCTTCGAACTCCAGGGCATCATCTACCTCGGTGCCTGCTTCTTTTAAAACCGGAAGCTAGTTAGTGTCTTCACCTTAAGGGCGGAAAATGAGCTTGCACCGAAGTTGGACTACGCTTGCCATTCAACTTGCATCGTTCGGTGCATGGGGTTCTGGTTCTGTGGCTTCCAAACCATTTGTAATCGTATGCAGCTCATTGTTGAAAGATTGAACTGGATTATGCAAAAACCGTATCGAGACTTCAACCAATGGATTCTGAAATTATTCAAAATATGGAGCTTCCTACTCATACTGTTGCTGAACATTCTTCGACAGCCCACGACCGATTTCACTCTTCTAGGGGCTCATTGGGTAGGCGCAGTCCCGAGTTTCTGCCTACCTCATGTTCTACTTGAACTCACATCTCACGAGGAACCTAATTGAATCTGAATCCTAATATTTTTAAGAAGGGCGAAACAGGTTGGCTGTCGAAGAATTTTCAGCAACCTCATGAGTGGTGTATTACGTCTATTCACGTTTTGCGACATCTCGAATATCGCACCAAGCGAAAAATGAAACGACCTGGTGCAGCACATTCAGTTGCTTATACGACATAATGAACTAGAAATTCAGCTGGGTTCCAGGCGAGTCTCCCGTCAACACCGATTTGGTACGCCAATGAGTGTATTTCGCTATGGAGCTCCTATTTTGTACATGATGGGTTCGATCAAAGGTTCAGGGATACACACTTTCAACTCAGTCATGTGGCCAAATAACTACCCCGTATTTTATAATGAGTTCCAACCAGGATGAAACGCACACCAGATTCCTTAAGAAAACCGAACGCATGTGAAGTGTTATCACTACATGTGAACACACTTGGTTTGTAAAAACTTGGAGTGAGGTTTCTCTCTCAACCATACAGTTGTGTTTTACCCTGTCATGACTGCGCGATGCTGGCAGTAGGAACTGTTTTCCTGAGTGTTGTACACTTCGGACGATGACAAGAAAGAACTTGCTTCCCTAGTTTTAAGATTGGAACCGGCCCCTTGACTTGATCAGCTAAGCTATTTCCGCCAATTTGTAGCCAGGTATGACAGCTTTCTTTCGGTTTACAGCCAGAGATTTTACGAAGTCCGAGATAAGTAAGTCGAATCATGGGAAGTTACGTGCTTCGGCGCCGTTCTCCGATCACTTCGGCGTTTTTTCCGTTGGGTTACCCTCCTAAGTACATGTCATAACCAGCAGAGTAAACCATGGTCTATTATATCCACCTGTGCGTTTTCATCGCATTCTACAGGGGAGAATGCCGGTAGCTCAGGTAGCGTAGGTGGTTGTTGGCTTGTTCGATGAGATGGGCAATTTGATTGCAAACGTTTCATCACCAATTGAGGTGACATCATCAGTGCATAGTTGTGCGTAGCAGTGGGTTAGTGGTTGTGCGTTCAGTAGTGTTACGTGTGCATTGATATACGTGCTGGTAGCCGGGGATGACCTTTGACCGCGATTAGTTATTCTGTCAAACGGTTCCATTGGTTGTTCTTTTGTCCCGTGTCCTCATTCGCCGGTGCATCGCGATGGAACCGCTCGACGGAATAACTAATCGCGGTCAAAGGTCATCCCCGGCTACCAGCACGTATATCAATGCACACGTAACACTACTGAACGCACAACCACTAGCCCACTGCTACGCACAACTATGCACTGATGATGTCACCTCAATTGGTGATGAAACGTTTGCAATCAAATTGCCCATCTCATCGAACAAGCCAACAACCACCTACGCTACCTGAGCGCTACCACCAGAGGCGCTAAATGCGTCATAGGCGGCGATGACTCGTCTGATACATTGATTTCGGAAAGGCGGTCAACAGACCGACGCGTCATAAACTGGGACCCCAAATGCGAGGCTGATGTCGCGCAGACACCAGGGATATTGGAGTTTATTGAGGGCTATCTCAAACTTTGCGACCATTGGTGTGATTCCAATAGTTGGATTCCAGTCTGCAGGTATTTGGCTCCCTTAGTACGGCAACCACTTCGGGTCCATTACCAGGAATAGGGAGCGCGGTTACAGACCCAGTGATTTTTTCCAGGTGTGAGGCATCCGGAAATATCCTGTAATGATTGTCATTTATTACAAAAATATTAGAAGCTGACTCCAGTTCCTGAATGCCACTGCCAGGGAAACGCTTCGCGCCATCACGACTCGCATTTCCAAACACTGCGTTAGCTGGGTTATCGTCATCAATGAAGTCGAACAGAAGAGGAGAGGAGATGGGCCCTTCTGGTGACAAGAAATAAATGGAATAGTTGGCCACAAACGCGGACTCGACTCGTCATTTTAATGCATAGTGCTACCAGGGTTTTAACTAACTTAGCCGCCTCTCTGGATCAGCTAACTTTATATTACTGTCCGGCCAGCTCGCATATCGAGAATGAGGAATGGGGAACGGTGCTAAGCGTGGTGATGTTCCGGTATTTGCCGCAGTTTGAAAATTCGGTCAGCAAAGTCCCTATACGACGGCGAAGGAAGCATCGGTGAAGCATTGGTTACGGCAGTGAAGCATCGGTGTTGAACACTGATGTCATGCTGTCGATGATGATGACTATACGATGGCGAAGTGTTGAACAATGATGTTGTGTCCATAATGATGAATACAATGCTATCCCCCCCCGACGACTTAAACCAATTTGCTCCACTAGGCTTAGAAACATACAGATTGTGGTGGTAACAGGAATCTTAAGTGCTGCCGAACCTACATAGTTTGTTCTCAGGCGCTTTCCATTGATCGAAAAGTGTGATCAGAAAGTGTGAATGCGCTTCGATGCCCTTGTCTCTTCGAATACATCAGCGAGTTGTTGGAGCAGAGGAGTTCATTTGGTCTTGTCAAGCCCCGTTTGGAGTTCATCCTAGGCTGGTGAGGCATACTGGTCAGGTCAGTGGAGACAGACGAGATAAATTTAACAGGTCTCGCAGTTCAAGGAAGGGCCGAATCTCAGTAAAAATGAGTCTTGAAATGTACTGTCCCTCTGTTAACACCTCAACGAATATTGGTGATACATTACCCACCTACCTCGTAGGTGGCTTCGCTGACACGTGGAGCCCTGTAGTTGATTAACTTGATCGGTCGTCAGGTTCTACGACTGTTCTCCGCTAAACATGCGACTTCCATCTCTTTCGTTCGCAATATCCACCAATTCTCTGTGTCTTTCCACAAACTGCCCTGCAAATGATGGTCAACATAATGTCGTTTTTTTGTCTGGTACACAACCACTGGTCTCCAAGACAGCAAATTGTGGCTGACCCAGACTTTAACATAAGTTTCGCTGGACGGTTTTCAAATTCACCGGTACAGAAACCTTGTAGTACCAATCTGCTTCTGTCGAATCTGACGATAGCTAAAGAGACGCTCATACATCGCACATAATCATCTAGTCGGATGTACAGAGGTGATCCAGTACGACCGACAGCCTTTTTGGCACCCCTCTAGCAGTAGCCAACTGCAACATAATTGGTTTGTGTTCGTTGTTGGACGCCAGGTTCGCTTAGTATCACATCGTATAGAAAGTTCGGAGCAGTTAGAAATAAACCATGATCAGCGCGTCCGGCTAGTAGCGGTTCACGGTCGTCATTTCCATGTAAGTCAGAGACTTGCGGACTTTCGTATTGACATTCTAGACTGAATGCGTTGGAATCTTCAGCTGTAACAATGATACCAGACAGTCTTATGAACCGTCAGTAAGGTTATATCTACAGACACACGCTCTCGTCCCTTCACTTCAGTGGAACCACAGAGCCTCGAAAAGGCAGTAAATTGAATTTTCTGAACAAAGGCCATGTACTGGCATTTATCAGAGGGGTAATTCACTGAGGAGCCAAAGATGACTTTGATCGTTTATTGGGACACTCGACACTCGAGGCGTTTGGGGTCATTGGTTAGCTTGGGGGACTGTAGAGGACAACTTAGCCGGGTCGTTGCAGTAGTCTGAATGAACGTACTTGTTAGAATACAGGTGGGGTCGCATGGATCTGATGTCCCTACGCAAAGCGATATTCCCCGGGAGAATATTGGCGGTTAGGCCGATATCCTTTCCGGAGAATTTTGCAATCGCGTGTCAGCATGATCAGATGGGGGGGGGGGAACCCGGATGTGGGGGATACAGACGGTGTCCTAGCAGCCTGTCAGTTTTTAACCAGGTGGAGTGGCTGTGGATCCCTTACTTAAAAGTACAATCCACTCTCTGCAGTGGTCTATTTCAGGATGTATATCCTACTTAGCTACCTCAGATCAAATCAAACGCGATCCGAGTTTGAATTTTGTATACTTACCAGAACCAGTGTTCACAAAATATGTCAAAGGCACCGAAAGTGTGTAAATAAAATTAATAAATGGTCCGGCTGTAGCACCCTTTCGGTGCCTAGGTGCCATGCCACCCAGCTTAGGGCAGGGGATCGTGTAGGACGGGGAGTATACATAAAAAATAGAAAAAATAGCTGGTTGTTGATTAATAGCAAGGGAATAGATGCGACGTCTTCACTGACTGCGCGACCTCCGCGTGTCGTTGAGTACCTCCAGCCATTGATGTGGTAGGTCTCTGACATCCCAACCTCACAGGTAGCATGTACAGGCGCAACTCCAGGTTATGCGTTGTACAGCCTATGGTGCCTCCCAACCTGCCTCACTAGATAGGGCACAGTAAGGCAACCGATCATGTGACATACGGAGCACGTGACTGAGGGAGCGTAGTAGGTACAGCCAAATCAATTCATCGACTGGGTCAGTAGTTGATTTGGTGCCAAAACCGCATAAACACCGGAGCAATGCTCATTCAGCGTTCCCATGATACGTTTACGGTGCTTCGAAGGCACTGATGGGCAAGTAATTTCCTAGTGTCTTCAACGCACAATGATCAAATTTCAAGACTGCGAAGCCGCTGTTTCGTTGTAAATCCCGGTTTTCATCGACACTACTATCAAGACGGTCCCAGAGCTCCCTGATTTGAAGAAAATCAGAATATGCGTTAGCGCTACCATGCGACGTGATGCCACTACTCTCTAGCGATTTTAATACCATGACCAACTTTGGTGGTGCACTCATCCAATATCACGATGTCACTTTACAGTTTGGTGGTTCCGAGTGCGCACCGAATCGCGTGACAACTTTATTCAGGTTATTTAACTTACTTTGGGTGTCGATGAATCCTGGGTCGACTACCACAATGTCGTCCGCTCACTCCAAGTCTTTGATGCTTTCGCCTGGAGTGAGCCCTACACCAGAGGTATAAGACCAGGTGGACGTTCTTGTGATAATTAATCGGATCACGAATTTAAAAGGAATGGGTGACAAAAGGCGCCCATGGCAAGTACCACTGCTAATGATCTGTTCCGAAGAATACTCTCACCTTCACGACCCACGGCTTTTGGAGTATAAAGAATTGGAGGAGGTTGACGAAAATGTTTGGTCCACGTTTGAAGGAGAGACATCACTACATAGCCTTAGTTGTACGCCGCTAAGTATACGAAAGCCATGAATGAAGTAGAAACGTGGTCAATACATCCTCGACCCGAACGGATCCTGCTCGGTTTTCACGAGTCTGCTTCTTGTAACTGCATAATAGGGCACCTTGGGGGCGAGATGGTTTATTGGTTAGAGTGCGAATATACTGACAGGAAAGTTCATGATTCGAACCCGACGTCTTCCTCTCGACTTTCCATGTCTAGGCCTGAGCAACCTGACAATATCCCGGCCCTCGTTCTTTCTTCTGTTGGCATGGCAGTTAGACACCGAATGGGTCCTACAGCTGAACAATAATATGACCCCCTGTGATTAAATTGGAAGGGTTGTTGACTAAACTGATACTCCGGTTGTTCCCATTTCGGGATCTAACGACAAAGGCATAGGATATCTGCCATTCTCCTGACACTTCATTCGTCTTCTAGCTGTTTTGTCAGGCTGTGAGCGAGTTTTTCTTCCCCATCCTTAAAAAGGCAGGGGGAGACAAGGACCAGATGCATTCTTTCGATTCAAGAAGTTAAATTCGTTTTCGGCTTCATATTCCCTCAGAATCAAACAGTCCCTGCCCACTTTTGAAGCTAATGGTGCTGGCCCCTCAGGCCAACCAAATCATTCTTCGAATTCTTCCGCCGTTCAAAATAGGTGGCAGAAACTGGAAATGCACTTTAGGTTGCCTTTTTCTTTAATGAATCAACTAAACAGCAATTTTCCTGAAGAGAGTTCAACTGTTTCCATTCACCGCCACCTTTTCTATCTCTTGGAATATCCCCAGTGACCAACTCTTTCGGTGGGCCACTCCTAGTTTCGGAGATCTTGCTGAATCGTACTGTCCCGGTGGGATCGCATCCCTTGCCTCAATGAGGGAAATAGATCCAAATTGAAATAGACCGTGACCTGGTCGGGAAACGCGCCAAATCTTCATTTGGTCAACCGGTATGTTTCGCGTCCGTAAGCTGCATAGACAGCTACTCTTAATGAGGTTTTTTGAAAGTTGAATCTTGCGAGCAGTAAATATAATAGTGGTGAAAATAATGCATGTTGCAACGTGGAGACAAACGAGGGCATGTTATGACTCCGTCTGTGTTCCGAAACGAGTAACAATTGTGAAAATGAGGTTACCACCTGTAACCAATTGTTACGTAGTCAGTCTGAGTGCTCGACTGGTTACTGTAAGCGGGGGACCAGGCAACACGATGTTTATTTTTGTGCTGGCCTTTTTTTATGCCTGTGATAAATGAATGATGATCAGCACTCAGCTGTATGGAGCGGCCGCTGGTTTTGGTTACGAGGGCTTCAGCATGAAATTTGTTGCCGAGAAACCTCTCACGTCGATTCTTCCCAAATGGGCACTTGAATCGCCAACCAGGATAGTGATATCCGTGAACTTCGCTATCCACAGAAAAGTCTTTCCTGCCACTGCTCAAGTTTGTTGGGGCGTACGGAGAGATGAACGAATTTCGGGTTTTAGGTCGGTTATGGATTTCTACGGTCCCGGCCAGTCTGAATACCCACTACCAGCAGTTCACAGGAATCCAGTCGAATGGGGCATCTTAAGCTCTTGTACCCAACACAACACCTCACCACTGAGACGGCGAGTTGGCTCAGTGGTTAAAGTGCGAATTTACTGACCGGAAATTCCGTGTTTCGAGCTCGACCTCTTCATCTCGACTTTCGCTGTCTAGGCTTGAGCGACCTGGCAGTATTCCAGCCCTCGTACTTCCTTCGGGTGGCATGGCTGCTAGGCACCGAAAGGGTGCTACAGCCGAGCGATTTCCCCACTGAGACTACGGAGTGCAGCTTCTTGATTATCCGACCGTTGGAGAATAAACGGTGAGCTGAGACCCTGTTCAAGTGCTTAACTGTAGCAGCGTCTTGTATGCGCGTTTTGGAGGCAAGGAGATTAAGTTTATGAGTAAGGGAGTTCGGTTGAAATGTCTTGCAAAGAATATGGACGTTAGACGCTGCCTCGTTGAAAAATTCCTTGGTGTTATTAGCGCAGAATTAGAGCTAGTAATCGGAGTTAAGTTTATAGCGTTACAAACGGACGGCTATCTTGAAGCGGTAGTTGGGCTTGAATGTTTTAGTGACCTTGCGGGCTAACTTCGCTGGACCTCCATTTCTCGAAGTTCAACCATAACAAGATAGCCAAAGGGGAGGACCCCGGTCCCTTACTACGAGCAGTAATGGTTTGGAATTAAAATGCCAGTCGCTAGCCCCCGACAACCCAATGGCATTTTGGTGCACTTCGCCAAAGATTCTTTGTTCGTGAGACGCGGACGACTGCCTTCCATCCACAAGTACGAAATAGACTTATCTCAATTTTGCACTCTCAGAACAGGTTGGCAAAACTCTGATACCCCCACCATTTGAATCTGCTATGAACTGTGTGGCACCGTCTTTATTCATTTAATTACAATTCCTTTATTTACGAGGTCTTACACGGACAATTGTACATGGTTTTACGGGACCCGAGCACTGCTGTTTTACGATGGTCTTGCTACCAAGAATGAGTAAACTGATGCCGTGACTCACTCACAGATGTGAAGTCTTCACGATTACTCACCCTGCGGTTTGATAGCTTCTGCTTTCATCCTTATCCTGATAGTGTATGATGGTGCATTCACCTTGGGTTGTATGTGATACGCTTGAATTGAGATCCTTTCCTCTTCGTTTTGCTTAAATTCTTTCGTGGATGATGAAACGGCGTTTTTCACTGATGGTCGGGATGAGCCTGCCACGCTCATTGGGATATCAGTGTCACAGATCATTATCCTTACTAGTGTTCGTTTTGTGTTGTTTCATGGCAGGTGGAACACAAGACGACTGAGGATTCTTATTTTTCAATATTTACTCACTTCTGTTCCCTCAATCCGTTCTAGATATATGAGTCCTCCCGTCGAATTCTCTTTGCCCTGCTTGACACGTGCTATGTAGTCGCTCGGCACTGTTGTGACCTTTTCGGAGCTAGTTTGCTACCCCCGCAGTCCCCATGGAAGAAACGGAAACTGAAAGAACCCTCTTCCCCATTCCCAAACTCAAGTCGATTGTGGCCGTATTCGTGGGGTTGTTTTGTATAATTTGCTTCAAAAAACTCATCGTGTTCGGTCGCAGATGGAAGAATATGATAGTCGATTGGGTAAGTTGTCAGTATCGACACGATTTTCAACTTGTATTGTCGGCCTTTCGGAGAGCGAATTAGCAATGTGATGCGGATTATAGACTCGGGAAACTTTTGAGGAACCAGTTGTATCTGCCATCACGGACTTCAGTCTGACTTTCAGGGGCTCAGATATTCGGAATCATCATTCCGTTATTCGCTCCCATTGCAACTTTCCAAAAGACTAGAACCTGGTATATTGGGTGATAACATCACTAACCACCCGAAGGTCAAAGCTAATTACCTGCTCTGCTTATCCTTTGGCTACCAACGACCAAAAGTGGGTAGACAGAGGCCAAAGTCATGACGACAGTCAATTCTCAGTGTTTAACGGGGTCAAATTGGTTCAGCGGTTAGAGCGCGAATTTGCTGACCCGAAGGTCCGTGGTTCGAATTCCGTGGTTCGCATTCCGAATTCCCCTGTCTAGGCTTGGGCGACCTGGCAGTATCGCAGCTCTGGTGCTTCTTTCGGGTAGCATGGCACCGGAAAGGTGTTACAACTGTACGATTTCGATTTTTTTACCACGACGTTAAGTTATGTTACGTGAACTAAGCGTCCATCAAGCTAGTAGTAACACACTTTTACTCGCGGAAGCGGTTTACAGAGACCCATTGTTTGATTGGCAGACATCTAGTTGATTAAAATCATGGAACAGACAGTCAAACAACGCGTAATGCGTAGAAATTAAGCCGTGAAAATGAGACAACACAACAGATCATCTCCGACTGAACTTTAACCCTAATCGTAAAAGTTTGAAGATCATAAGAGTTCGAAAAAACAGCAAGTGGATAAAAGTACCAAAGGTGAACAGTCCTGTGGATTTGTTTGTATACAAATATCCGCAGCAGCTTGACTGCTTGTCGCTTGCGACGCTTCGTTTAATGAGTGAACTTTACTCCACTTCACCTATGTTTACAACCGTTGAAAGTAGACACTTTTTCGAACAGTGTTTTTTCAGGTTTGGCAACGCCATATCACCTCAACTTGTGCCGCGTCACATTGGTCTTGAGTGGATTACGAATCTGCAGCCTTTTTATCAGTGCGTACCTCCCAGTTACCGTTTACTGGTGACGCTTTAGTGTTTCATATTAGGAACCCAAGGCTTTGCATACTTCCGGGACTGTCTTCTTTGGGGCACTTCTGTTTCCTCAGGCCAATTTTCATCACACAAGTTGCTAGCCCCCGGCAACCCAATGGTATTTTGGTGCAATTCGCGAAAGGTTCTTTGTTCGTGAGACGCGGACGACTGACTTCCATCCACAAGTACGAAATAGACTTATCTCACTTCTCGGTTTTTGTCATGGCCCTCACGCAGTTGAAGCTTTGATTTTCCTTCGATGAGTCTAGGACGATCAGAACGATCACGGCTTATTTAGGAGGCCATGAAACTAGTCGATTGGGCACCTAAGAAACAAAATCTGTAATTGAAACGAGTATCTCTGTAATCCCCATTATGGGAAATACGCATGTCTTTTTATTTATGTGGATCATGTTCCCTCTTAGGTAAACTCTGGAGATATTAGGGTGATTCACCTGTCTAGTTCTTTGTGCTTTTTTTCATGGGATTCGCTATTTAAAATAACCGTGTATTTATCGTCTGTTCTCACGATTGACAGGGCTATCGTTCCCTCAACGTCCCTTCGTTGTGGATCTCCGACGCATTTGTCCAGGGTAACTCAAGCGACCCTGGCAGCGCCTCATCAGTTCCCACATCACCAGGCTTGCGAAACGGAAATTTATTCACAAGAGTTCCGGCCCTCAGGTTGCCAGACGCTTGGCCCAACTTTTTGTTAACGTGGCTCTGTTTAAATTTTGACACCATGTCCAGTCTGATTCCGAGTTGGATGGCTGCAATAAACGAGGAGCTAGCAAAGTTGTGCACGAAAGATCCAGTTAACGGCACGAAGGAAGGTCCCATTCCCAACACGAAGCAGGTAGGTAGGAAGTTAGAATCGGAGGAAGATGGTCCACTGAACAGTTGAAGTTTCGGTCTAGTTACTTTATCCCTCATTCGCGTTTTTTGTTGTTTTTCTGTTCGTGCTTTCCCAATTGACTCTGACCTCTTGTCGTGGACAGTCTTCTCTGGACTTGCTTGCGTTCATATAGCATATGTAAAGCAGTTAATAATTGCGACGCGGTTGGTTGTTAAAGGATTGGTTAGCACGTAATTTGATTGGTCCTTTTGGGATTTCGGTTGCGTCGTGGTCTGACTGACTCACATCTGATTGGTTCGGTGAGTATCTCCATTTCAGTGTTGCCGAGTGTGTGTACGTTGCTTATTACCATAGTACGCCACGTGCAACTTTTGTACGAGATGAACCTATTTATTAGACGATTGCGGTGACATAGTTTAGGATGCAACTTTTGTACGAGATGAACCTATCTATTAGACGATTGCGGTGACAGTTCAGCAAAAAGTATAAATGCTATAACCGGGAAGTCAGATCTTGTTGGTAGTTGCCGTTTCCAGAATTGAGCAAACTGATTCTGCAGTCTCACGAAAGCATTAGGACAGCCTCTGGTAAAAAAGGTTCTGTTTCATCCACCTTAAAAACGTCTTCTGGCAGTACCTTTTCCAAGCTTAACATCTGTAGCAGTTACATTGAACTTCCATGCCAAGTCGATCGTCTTTTTTGCAGTTTTTTGTAAACAAATTAAGATTCTAAGCATCCAACTTTGCCTTTCGGCAAATAGAACTTTTTTTAATCACACCTGGCAAGGACTGGTTGTTTTTTTCTGTAGCCACCCACCTCGAAACTGCGTGCAGAAACGTGATTCTGAAAACATCTGCCTTCCTGCTTGTGTGAGCTGGTGCAGGAACTCATCGAAGATGCATTTCATAGCTTGGTGACTGAGACTTATTTTCAGGTTAACAAAGAGAGGTCACAAAGAGACTTGACTATACCGTGGCGTGACCGTTTGTGTGGCTCTGTGACCCATTCAGCTATACTAGGTGGTGTCCTTGCGACACTCACAGAGTCTCTCATACCAGGTTGATCAAAGTCTAGAGGTCTGACCAACACAGTGTCATGGCCCCCCCCCTGATTGGTGGTTAGCACATGTTTGGCGACTTGTTCTATAAAAATCGTAGTGCAGTTGCATTTTCCGCCAAACGCCGCTGCCTTGTGGTTAGGCTTTTGAGCCGTAGGCTTTGGTTGAGGTCCCTAATCGTCCTCCGGTCTAGCTGTAAGTGCCCTGACAGTATCCCAGCCCACATACAATTTTGGCTGTATAGCAGTGAATCATCAGTTTCAACACATTGCGAGAAATGGCGGCTGATCGATGTCATTGGCGTTCCTGCTCTCAGCTTCTTTCCGGATTGTGCCTAGATCATTTGAAGGGGTATGTAGATCAGAATACTTGCGATAGATCATCATCAGGTCCCCTCCTTCACCCACTCTTTTCTCTTTTCATTCTGAGGCTTGAAATATAATTAGACAGTGTTATATCTGCTGATTCACCAGCCTGTGGTATCTGCTGATGTCCCGCTCCAGTGCCTAGTGTCGGAGAGAAAAAGGCTCACGGAAGGGAACACAATATATATTCCAACAAAGTGGTTGCGAGAGCGCGAGTGCGTGCAAGTGCGTGCGAGTGCGAAAAGTACAACGGCCTCAAGCTTTTTATTGGAAGGACACTCTCTGAACTTGGTCTAATGCTGACGCACACGGTCTGGCTGCGACGTGCTGCATATCGCGGGGGCGTTGTCAACGCTGACTCGCGTTGTCTGGGTTTGATACAAGGCTGTGACGCGCTGCATATTGAGGGGGCGTTTTCTGTCTGGTCAACACCCATCGGAGCTGAGAGTCTCCGTAGGTTCCGGGCATTCAGTGGTTGCTTTCAGGAAGCTGACCTTCCTGATAGACAGACTTTGTCACTGCATCACAGTGAAGCGTCAGTCTCAACACTGTTGTTGCTGTCTCTGCTGATGATGATGTGGGTTATCACAAACGTGTTTCGCGAACTACACTCATTTGGACACCCATTTGGTTTTCACGGGAGATTCAACTCAATTCCAACGGAAATTATTCTAAACGTCTTACGTGGGAGAAAATAACTTCTTTTCTTCGCACCTGAGACTGCCGACTCCACCGACATATTACCTGTGCTCGGTCTCAGTCTCGTTTCCATCCGAACGAGGCTGTCATCCATTAGGTATGCGGCTACAACTGCCAATGATTAGCGCTGGATTTAAGCGTAGAGTTACCATCCACAATGTTTGGCTCTATTCTTGATTTTAAAATAATCGTTCAACTGTGATATTCTTTCGGTGCCTAGCTGCCACGCCACCCGAAGAAAACACGAGGCTGCTCAAGCCTAGACAGAGAAAGTCAAGTCAAGTCAAGAGCCACCTCGCCCTTGATTAATGAACAGTCCATTGCAGATTGTTCTTTACGTCGGTTTAGCCCGGTGATAATCTGCCACCCCACG
Source organism: Opisthorchis viverrini (assembly GCF_000715545.1). NCBI lineage: Eukaryota > Metazoa > Platyhelminthes > Trematoda > Opisthorchiida > Opisthorchiidae > Opisthorchis > Opisthorchis viverrini. The sequence goes on along the minus strand of NW_008751752.1, from coordinate 30,805 downwards.
AAAACACGAGGCTGCTCAAGCCTAGACAGAGAAAGTCAAGTCAAGTCAAGAGCCACCTCGCCCTTGATTAATGAACAGTCCATTGCAGATTGTTCTTTACGTCGGTTTAGCCCGGTGATAATCTGAAATTCAACTAACGTTTCCACTAGAGGTCTTCATTGAGAAATTTAACCGCAACTGCTCTCATTTCGGGTTCACACCCCCATGAAACACCGTGCTGTGTGGTTAATATGTTAATGACGTCTTCAAAACTGTCTTACGAACACTGGTCATTATCGAAGACAACCCCTCACAACCAGTGAACAGATTCATCGGTCAGAACGAAATCTGCAGGGACCCTGGAAAAGTCGCGGATTTATAAACCTACAATTGCGCGTAGCTTCAAGCAGCGCTGCAGATCCTACAGGTTGACCCCGCCGTTCTAATGTCAGTGACATTGCGAACTGGCAAATTTTCAGATTTATCTTCTGTTGCGTGGACAGGGGCTTTCTACGATGTCGGTGTACTGTAATCTTATTGTCTCCAGAACCGTGATATTCATAAAAAAAAGGTTCTCCTGAATGATGAAGTGTCATATATTTGTCGGAGCGTAGGTTTTGATTGTTCCCCTCGGGGAGGACCACTCGAGAAGGTCAAATGTGACATTTTTTCTAAGAGACGGTCCCTCCTGATATAGATCAAGGAAAACTGAGCATAAAGAGGTATTTTGGGAAAACCCATTGCCCGTCTGCACCAGGCCTTGGTCTTTAGATGTCTTACGACTTGTACTGTATTCGCCAATTGTCAAACCGTTTCAAAAATACAGCTGGTTGCAGTGCATTATACTCCAATACATGGAGCCTAAACCAGGACAGCCGACCATAGTAACGACGGATTGGTGTAGGTTTTTTCATGCATACGTTTTGGTTCCACCAATGTTACTGCAACACAAGATATCCAAAGCAACGAGAGGTCATTTTTGTCATTACTAAGTGTAGTTGGTGTGTGAATTTGTCATCCCACATTGCGTACGAATGCATACAAACAGGTGAACGTGATGCCGACGAAATACTCCAGGGAAAGACAGAAAACTGAGCTTGCTTTATGTTTTGTGCCTTAGTAACAGGGATTTTAACTAGGCTATGTCGTCGCGCTCTGCATTGGCCTCATAATAATAATAATAATAATAATAATAATAATAATAACCACCGAAAGTACAACACATGTTCAACACATATACTTTTAGGAATCATGATTCTTCCAGCTGTACTGGTCTCTGTAGGCTTTTTAATCGAATACAGGTTTCAGCGGACCAATCAAATTAGTGACTTATAGGGGTCTGTCCATTTGGAGGAAGACAGCTGTACTATGTAGCTGTTTCTATCACGCCTGCTCATCTGATGCTCTCAGTTTGCATGCTTTCGCTGGTGGGAGTGACGGGATGTGCTGTCAGCATGGGCAGTGTTTGGCCAAATGAGTGGGCACATGTTCGGAGCTACGACTCACCCACCGCCCTGAGACAGCTCATTGGTTAAAGCGTGAACTTACTGACTGGTTCGAAATCGACTTCTGCTTCTCGACTTCCCCTGTCTAGGCTTGAGTAGCCTAGCTGTATCTGAGCCCTCGTGCTCCCTTCAGATGGCGTGACAGCTAGGCATCGAAAGGGTGTTTACCAGGTGAACGATTATTAGTATTATTATTTCTAGTGGGTGGATGCGCTTTGCATTTTCATCTCCGCAAAAAAATTTGTTGCAAAGCGTTATAAAGCTAGCATTTCAGCACCCGCTTAGCCTATGCCTGTCTGACTCGCTTGTCAGTTTATCGTAAAAATAGGTTGCAGGTAGGATTATCGATTTATCTCAAATCAGTGACTTGGTTTCTTTATCGGCTGTTCACAACGTTCCCGGTACGCTGTCGGAAGCCAAACACATTTGCCTACGCACACACTTTTGCCTGCAGTAGTTCTGTGCAACGGTAAACAGAGGAACGAGAGAGTCGCATTTTTCACCTTTCCTCTAAACACAGTGCAAACAACTACAGTTTGCTGTCGCACAAAATTATTTTCATTCCTGCATCAGTGCACTGCGAAGATGTTCTCTTCTGATAAACTAAAGGTGTGTGTGTGTATAAAATTAAGTGCTTGGAAGCTGCACTGTTTTACTGAGGCGAGATGGCTCAGTGGTTAGAGCGCGAATTTACTGACTGGAAGGTCTGTGGTCCCAAGCTGACCTCTACATCTCGACTTCTCCCGTCTAGGCCTCGGCAACCTGACAGTATTCTAGTTCTCATGCTTACTTCGGGTGACATGGGCACCGAAAGGGTGTTACAGCTGAACGACGGCGACGTTGTTTCACTACATGGTTTTGTTCGGAGGTTGAGTTCCCCTGTCTCTCACTAGATTGCGGTACTATCAACCAACCAATCGAAAAACGTTAGCCTCACCCTCGGAAAAATTTTCACGGTCAGGAAGGGGTGGGGGATGATTGTCGACTCCAGAGTGTGACCTCTCATCAGTGTGATCTTTCATAGGGGGACGAACCGTATGGGGACTGCGTAGTCATCCATTTCCTAGGGAGAGAAAAGACGACCCTCGTACAATGAAGGCTACAGACGAACCGGGGCATCCAGACAGGAGCCATGATATTCTCAAGCTGCGTCGTATAGTTGCTTGTGTGTGTGTGTGTATGTGCGTGTGAAAACCTGTCCCGTTTTATCCAGACAGATGAGAAACATGAAAATTTCTGCTCCAAACGCTACAGTCAAGTCCATGGAGGATCACCTAAACACATAAAGGAAACTACTCACAAGGTTGCTGAAAACTCTTCAACAGCCCACCTTTTGAGTAGTTTCCTTTATGGAAATATACTGCGATATCTCGAATATTGTACCAACTGAAACATGAGGCGGCCTGTATGGAGCACATTCAGTTGCAGAATATCATAAACGGGAGATTCAGTTGGTTCTCTTGTGAAAACCAAATTGATTCGCAGATGAGTGTAATTCTCGGTAACCTAAACATCTATGAATATGGAATGTCCCTTGTACAAGGGATTTGCGGGTATATACCAAATGCTTATATCTAATGGTTGGACAGTGTTGACCACCTCTGAGAGCGTCCCCAAATAGCAGATATGGGGCAGCCCTTACTTCCTATGGATAACGGGGTAGCTGGAAATAAACAGACTCAAAGCAGAACTACTGTACCACTAAGGCACTGTCGGTTCTGGCGAGTTCCTTGTAATAAGTGGCATACACAGTGATGAATGATATCGTTTTAATGGTCAGCGTGATTGGCCTTCCCAGGTTGAAGGGTTTGGGGGACGTGGAAAGAGTTCTTTCATCTTTCTTTCATCGCAGTAACATTTGCCGTCGTCCCTCGAGCTTCTCTCGAACAAGCAACATGAGTGGCGTATGAAGGTGCTTCTAGCTCGCTACCGAATCATATTGCCGTGCATCTTGGGTTGATAAAAGTAGTAATCCCAAATCTACTCTGTGTAATAAAACACATCTGTAATGCAGTATTCTCTGACTTTTGAAGTTACTGAGCAAAACAAGCTTGTTTTCAGACGCAACGTGGCGACATCGCAGACCCGGTTATTTTGCAAGCTGATTTGGAAGCCGTTCGGGGACCTGAATCATCTACTTTTTCTATTTTTTTTTATGGTACGCGATCGCCTTCTGTCGATATGATATTTCTGATGCATATCATGGTGTGACTAACCAACAACACGAGTTCTAGGCAAACCGAGTCGATTAAAGGTCTGGCCAACGTGTTTATCCGGTGTTCCATCTTTCGTAAAGGTGCCAACACTCGGATATCGACGGGATGTGGCAGGTAATGAATGGTGCTCAGTGAGGGAAATGCAACAAATGTAGGCACGACGTCCCTTCAATAGAGGTATCTCTGGTTTGGAATTGCAGGGTTTCCTTAACTCCTGCGAGGTTCCTACTGGTATCCACGGAGATGAACAGTGTATCACAGTACGGCGTTGACTCCCATTTTGTTATGAACACCGGGCAAATTTGGGATATTGTTGCATTTTACAGGAGCCGTATGGTTATTTCATACGTGTCTTACATAGGCATGCTGACAGAGCACAGATGCATATTGAGGTAACTGATGTAAAGACCGAAAAACCACGAGGCGGATGCGACAAAGTTGTGGGAGACAGCCCAGCTCAACGTCCCATCCAGTGTGTTTCGCATAATGTCGTCTAGCCATTCCGTCACTATGAATCACTCAACTGCATTGCCGGTGAGTGTCTAGTTTTTTTTCCAGAGCCTCCTCGGAGGCGTCTCCGGCTAGGTTTCGGGGTCTTTAGGCCTTGCTCAGTCTGCTAGATGTAGGCATATCCGTCTGTACGGTTCTTAGCTGCGCCCCTCGGATTCGGTAACACTGCTCGGCACTGTTGCTTTTCTGATTCTACGAGATGGCTTAGCTTGAAATCCCGCTGAAAACGCTCCAGACCTGTGAGAATGACACTGTGTGTGGCCTAGCCACTCGGCTGGTTCGAATGTGACAACAAAGGAGTGCATCGAATTCAAATTCAGTTCCTACATGTTAAAATGAACCGCTTGTCCTTCGAAATTGGTAGTGTTTCTATACCACCACCGTTTTATGAAGGGAAATTCCTTCTCTAATTGGCTCAGAACACAAGTATCAGGGATATAACCTTCATTGCGCACTAATAAGTGAAGAAGTACTGGTTTGAGGGCGTCATTTCAGCTTGTGGAGCAAGCGAACACTCCACACCGATTGCACCCAAGCTGCTGCGTGTATATTGAGGCGCCGGGTTGAATATTACTTCGAATTACTACCACGTATTGACAGAATGATGGTACATTGTGATGCAGCTTTTTACAGCCGCTTCGCTTGACGGAATGGGATCTCCAAGCTTGTATCCCTTATCTCGATTTTGAACACATGGGAAACACTAGCACACCGAGTGCATCGGGTTAAAAACTGAGTTGGCGTCGGCTTTGAACCGACGGTTGGAAAGTATCTGTTAGAATGTAACCCAGGTACTCTGCAAGGCGCAGCAAGGTGATTGATTTTGAATCAAATGACCCGAATAGCCAAATCTAACCCCACTGGATGAAGCGTTACTTTGGAGTGCGCATATGGTACTGTTGCGCCCATTTTCCGTTCTCGTTTTTTTTTTTCAGTGTGCTCTTTTAAATTCTGGATTTCGTCTTTGACGGTACCCCCCCTACACTAACCGGAAGTTGTTCGATTCAGTCCAGTGGGGAACTTTGTTGGTCCTGTACATTTGTCGCTGGGTTAATCGGCTCTCGGATACAGTTTCTTTGGAGCAACATGTACTTCTCTTTCCACTCGCCCCCCATTTTTTCGGGATAAGCGGTTAGGAGTATACAAACCTGTCAGAGTAAGCGACCCTCCGGAAGCCTGCGTCAGAGTGCTCATCGTTTTGGTGAATTGGGAACCACGCAGATTTTTCGGCAGAGAAGTAGTCGTACTTTCGATGTTGAACTGAGTGTCGAAGCGAAATTGGGAGAGTTTATTGGCAATGGAATCAACGGATCGTATCCCGCCAGGAAATAACCGTCTGGCCAGGTGCCTTAACAAATAGCTATGCAGGTCGCAATTTTATCTTCATCTGTCTTTGAAGTAGCTGAGTGTGAGCGGCTCCTATTGTTGCGTATTCGGAAGAACCTGTCTCTATTAATGAACCCTTTAAAAGGGGAACGGGCTATTCTGTGTGACCTTAACTGAGGGACGACACTTGAGCGGCACAACAATAAAAACAGTAATGTGAGTTGGAACAATTCAATATGGTCTTTTTCAGGCCCGGTAATCTAAAAGTAAGCGCTGTCGGGCGTCACAAATTGACAAAAGATTCACATTGAAATAAGTGAATGAATTAAACGACTGTGTTTATTAAATCCTCATAGGAACCTACTTTCGTGTGCTCCCTGTGTACAGTTTTTGGCGTGCAACACAAGCCATACCTATTTTCACAATATCCTATCTGTGGAATTTTCACCTCCAGTTTATAATGTCACTGTCCGTTTAGTTTTTACACACAAGCCTTTATTGTTCCGTTTACTTCCTCTAGCTTCATCTGAAAGCCATACAGAAGTCCTCAGTTCCTCCTCGTCTTTCGGCCATTGAAACGTCCGCCAGTGGTTCTACGAAGGAACTGGTATGTCATACGTGTGCCTTTGTTCTTCTTCGAAGACCTAGTTGTTACTTATCCCTTAGATGAACGGCTTTTAATATACTCAACACATTCGACTACAAATTCGCGGGGTTTGGCAAAAATCAGGTGGAACTTGGTGCGACAAATCCCTGAATGTAAAGACTCAGTGTTCTCCTAGAGAGACACTTTCCGCTTTCTCAGAACCATGCTTTATCTTCGGGTTTTGGAAATACGTTCGGGGCAGTTCAGGGTGCCTCTGGTCGAATATAAGTCAACTGAACCAAATAGCCAAAGGACGTGTCATATCACTTTGATGACAATAGCTATAAACCCAATTGCTTGTGAGTGGTCGGGTGGCTAACCTTCCTTTGAACGTCCAGACCGTGTAGGTGCATCTAGTTGGACGCTCCAACCAACTCGCACGTAGTGGATCCAACCCCTGGCTCGTAAATCCAATCGGCTCTCAACGCGAACTCTGTCTGGATCAAGCGATCGATCGCATTTCACCATTCGCTTGGTGTCACTACTACACCTCATATACAATGCGCTTGAATACAGGCTTGATTTGCTTTGGAGGTGCATCCTCGCTATATACCTTCGATGGCTGCTCCACGGAGAACACTCTTGAGGATCAGATCGATGAGTAAGCCAAGAAGACAACACTGTTATTTCATCCTGAGTAGTAAATTAATCGTTCAGCAGTGGGATTTTGGGTACCGAGCTGCCAGGCAACCCAAAGAGCACTGGGACTGAGACATTGCCAGGTCGCCCAAGGCTAGACAGGACCAGTCGAGGTACCAGAGCTGGGTCCGAATCATGGACTTTCCGGTAAATCAGTTAGCGAATTAATCAACAAGCTACCTCGGACCCAACATCATGAGCCCTTTGGGAATATGTGATCAGGTTAAAGACGATTTGACAAGTGCTGTGCGGTAATCCCCGCAACACCCATCGCAATCATCATGAAGCGCTTCGTTGTACCGGGCAGGAAAGTAGATAACTCCCAAGTGTGTATGGATAAAACCGGGTGAACTAAACGTAATTTTGTGGTATAGTGGGGTTAGAAACTCGTGGGTAATACCTTCTGTACTCACATCTGGCTAAAACAGCAGTCATTGATCGGTACTTTCAGCCGGGAAACATCCAAGGGAACTCTAGAATTTATTCGGAATCGATGACTTGTCACTCAGACAAGATTCGGATGTTACAAGAGCCCGGCTTCCGCCCTGGAGCAAGGATTTTTCTACCTGGGTGAAGAATCTATCTTTCACTCCCAATATAAGGTGGGATACACTGTTAATCGCACGCGTACGAGCCACAAAGAGACAGATTACGATGGGTCCAGCAACGGCACAGCGGACATACTGGTGAAACTAGCTGTCAGAAGTAGAGGAAATAGCACCGTTTACCATTCTTAACCCACCGAGAAAAATTTTGCGGTGCAGTTGTATTTGGAAGTAGAATGTTTCGGTCGAAACCCACACAATTAGCATTTTTTATGGGGAGAATGTCGGTAGCTCAGGTAGCGTAGATGGTCGTTGGCTTGTTCGCTGAGCGTAGCGCACAACTGCGCTCCCCAATAACGCACTGATGATGTCATCTCGATTGGTGATGAAACGTTTGTAATCAAATTGCCCAGCTCAGCGAACAAGCCAACAACCAACAATTAGCGTTTCCTGAGCAAAAAGAAGGGACCTTCCACATGGTTCTGACCATGATAGCTCGGTTTTCGAACACCTCGAAGAGCACAGTTCGAATGCAACATTAGATATTGACTGGTGAGCCAGTTGCCCACTCGAAAATCCGCATTTTCACCTTTCGTATCCTTTGTTCAGCTAATCGGTCCTGTTGGGGTTTCCCCGCGTGGGTTCGGATCCCATCCCCGTCGCCAGGTTGTTGTGTCGTCCGGAGGTAACCCGTCAACTCGCGTAAGGAAGAAGCCAAAGTCGAGCACAGGAACAGGTCTTTTTTGCCGCGAAGTAAGGGGGTTTATATACATCGGAAAAAATGGCATGAATTGGCTGAGACTTTCTCTTCAACCGAATAACCAATAGGAACCAACAGTTATGCACGATCGAGCAGAAAAATAACGAAATGCAACGACCAATAGGAGTCACACGTGAGAGCGGAACGAGGATAAATCAATAGGGACTCAGCACGATGCAATCTGGTGGCTGAACGTGTGGTGACGACAAATATAAGCAGAATGTGAGAATTGACCAGAAACGATCAGTCCGTAGTTAAGACGATATTTTAGACAGTTAACAGTTCCGTTCTGGTAACAGATCCCAAACGCATCTTTGATGCCTCCAATTCACCCAAGTAACAATACTGTTATTTTGCTTTTTAGCACTTTCACTGTACGTTTTCCAGTCCAGAGGTAGTGGTCGAAGTGGTCTTGACACAACCCAAGGCGGTCGCAAAAGATGACTCACCTTCTGTCGAGTCCTTCCTTGTCCAAATGCAACAGATTTCTTGCAGAGTGAGTCAATCGATTCTTTCTCCTGTTGGCGACCTTTTTGTCCACGAAATTCGTACTTTTCCGACTGGTGATATGTGTAAAATCGTCCATGCAAGCTCATTGTAATAGCATACTCATCCCGAGTGCCATAGCCGTCTGGAATGGTACTTTAACTCTGTCGAGTTGCCGAATCGTTCGCAATGGATTTTTGAGTGATCTGTTGGATCCTTTCACTACATGTGTACAATCTGAGATTCTCCAACTTTTAGTTCTAATCTACTAAAAACCGTTTTTTTGCGAACTTTGCTGCCGATCCTCATCTTTTTCCGTTCCATCGTGCCCATTCCATCTGCGTCGATGCACGTTTGCCTTCGCTTCATGTTTTTTTACCGTCATCGCTTCGCTCAGTCTTCTATGCTATAACTGGAAAAGCGTTCAGCTGTAGCACTCTTCTCGTGCCTAGCTGCCATGCCACTCGAAGGAAGCACGAGGGATGAGATACTGCCAGGTTGCCCAAGCCTAGACAGTGGGAGTTGAGAGGCGGAGGTGGGATTCGAACCTCGGACCCTCCGGTCAGTAAATTCTTACCACCCAGCCAACCCGCCCCCATGCTACAACTGAGCGAGTCGGCAACAAAGCCGAGTAGATGTAGTGGAAATTCGAGACACATGTGTGTGAGATGAACTGGGCGTCAGTACAATCACGGCTTGTCACACTTGCCAAAGCGACAAACAGTACCAAAACCTTCCCCCATTTTTTCTACCATCCGTGTGTTTTAAGATTTGATTCATTGGAAGATTCCTTCGTTCATCCTGTCTCTCCGTTTCAACGTTTGATTGATTGTGTAGAAGAGTAATGGTTCGATGCTTGTTCGCTTGTAATGTGTAACCCACTGTGTAAGACCAAAGTTTTCTGCATCCTTGCATATACGATGGATAGTAACGCCTAGACGATATCTCGCTCCACCGTGTGGATACTTTTGTCTGTATGAGTCAGATTGTATGAATGATAGTTCAGCTGTAGCACCCTTTCGGTGTCTAGCTGCCATGCCACACGAAGGAGGCACTAGGGCTGGGATACTGCCTAGACAGACAAAGTTGATAGGCAGAGGTCGGGTTCGAACCACGGACCTTCCGGTCAGTAAATTCGCGCTCCAACCACTTAGTCTGCGAATGTACCGTGGCTAACAAACATACCCTTCCCTCACACCATGGGAAACCTTCTGTTCATTTTGGAAAGTTGATTTGCTTGGAAAAATCACTAGCCTACTTATTAGATTCGAAATAACATGAAGCGTGAAACATTCACTGCGAACGAACAACCGTTTTTTACTGACCAGGTGTGTTGCTACAGCACCCGTTTGTTTTAGCGGATTTTGCCGACCAACAGTTGATGATCTGCGAGTCACCTAAGTTTCCTCTCTTCGAAATGTCTTTTTTTGGTTTAATATGTGCGTGTGCGAATCCTCAACTACGATAATAGCTGATTTTGGTGGACCGATACGATGTGTATCTAAGGCATTTATGTGATTCGTTCCTATTCAGACGACCAAGAAGCGGGTGATGCTCTGCTGCTCTTGAGTCTTGTCAGACGAATCCGACTGCACACCGAGGTTGTCTCTGTGATGTGCATTTATGCCAGCCTGTAATGGGGATAAAGCGATTTATTTCGTAGCTGCTCTGTCAGACAAACGAAGCGGTTGATTACTCTAATATCGGTTGAAGTGTCTAGATTCATCAATAATGAGGTCACGTGTCCTCAAGAATACGTTTGGCTTAGATGCAGTGTGATTCGCGGTTGCGACCTCTTTTTAATATAAGTTTATAGGTTTATGAATGAATAGAGCTGCACAGGTGAATGCGACTGTGGTCTAATGGTGTGACTAAATTAGTGGAAGTGCTTCTGACTACAAATTCCGTTCTCGTTACGGGTGGTCGATCTCAGCAGCTGTGTTGTTTCCGTGAATTAGCTTGTATAGTCTAAACTGACTTTCATGATTCCACAGGATTCGATCAGCTGTAATATTGTAGCACCATGGGTTGACTTCATGCCGCTCGCGGACTGCACTCTTCAAGAGGAGAGCGTCAGAACTAAGCAGAATTGTTTATACCCCTGCTCTGGAAAAGTAGCAAACTGTTCTGAACACAACTGGTACTTCGCTGCCGTACAACCACGACTCACTTGAAAAGCTTACTGTGAAGAAAAGAACAAAAATGAATGGGGAAGGTACTTAATGCTAGCTTATTACAGTCGCTCCGAGGTGTCCACAACTCCAGACACTCACTCAGGCAATCTAGATAGAAACTGACAAGACGAACGTCATTAACGTCGATCAGCAGCCATGTCTCCAACCAAGCACAGTGGGGACCTCGCGGCCCCATCCTAGAAGGTGAGCAACACCGACGGCACCCAGACTTTTCGTAATCTCTTCCATACCCCTGTGCCAAGTCGAGGATGGCCACCTCTCTGCTTCCGCCATTCTGAATCGGGCACGGAAAACGAACGTCATTAACATCGATCAGCAGCCATGTCTCCAACCAAGCACAGTGGGGACCTCGCGGCCCCATCCTAGAAGGTGAGCAGCACCGACGTCACCCAGACTTTTCGTAATCTCTTCCATACCCCTGTGCCAAGTCGAGGATGGCCACCTCTCTGCTTCCGCCATTCTGAATCGGGCACGGAAAACGGCACTCTCTTTGGCAAACGACGGTTTGGCATGCGCAATACATGGCCTAACAAACGTAGCTTCTGGTGCTAGACGCATTCTTCAATGAAAGTCCCCGTTGCACAACCGAAAACTCGCTTTCCAATCACCTCGTTAGTAATTCGCTGACACCGACCCGCGCAACCCATTTTGCTGAGACAACGGTTGTCGAACACCTGAAGGTGTCTCAGTTCTGTTGCTCAAAGAGGCCAAGTCTATCAATCATACAACAAAACAGCCCGCACTGTAACCTGATACACACGTCCCTCGAGATTCAGGGGTATACCGCTCTCAAATTAACAAACGCGACCCGAGCCTTGCAGATTCGTGCATCGACCTCATTCATTCACACTGCAATCAGAACTAATACAATTTGAAAGACACGTAAAATGCTCCACAATTCCCAACACCTGTCCCTGAATTGTAGGTAGTGTGTTCAGTGACTACATATCCAGGAGCATGACCCTACACTTTGTGCATGCAAAGTACGTATCAAAGGAACGGAATGACTTTGGTCAGTTCATCCAAAAACAATTGCGCTTTCTTCTTTTTGAAGACGATGTCGTCTGCATATTTCATATTTTTTGTCAGCAGCTATTTGAACACCAGCGTTGAGGACTTTCCACGGTTCGCATCATTATTTCATCGATTACGAAGTCAAATAGGAACAAAAAGAGTGGGCGGACACTGGACGGACACGGCTTTGTGTGCGGAAGCTTTTGGAGAGCTCACACACGTCCGGAAGTATGGGAATACAAAGAGCTTATTATGTTCACGAACTCCCGGGGCATTCCTTGGGAGATAAACGTGTCAAGCAGAACAGACCGGTCAACCGAGTCAAAAGCGCCTTGGACATCCAGGAATACTAGAACTGCGGGTCGCTTGTGCGTACGGCGTTGTTCTAGCACCTGACGAAGTGTGAAGATTTGGTCAATGCAACTCCTACCAGGTCGGAATCCCGCTTGCTGCTCTCGGGTCAGTGTTTCACGAGCCACCATAAGCCGATGAAGCACAAGTGACGCCGACAGTCTCGTTACGACCGAGGTCACACTGATCTCCCTGTGGCTACCACGCTCACTACGCGCCCCCACAATTGTCTGAGGCGGTCTCCTTTTCCCAAACGCAGGCAAGCAAACCAGACAATCGCTGACTTAGGACTTCACTCCCATATTTTTTACAAAGCTGGTGGGAGGTCATCCGGACCAGAAGCTCGGTAGCAGTTGAGAGAACCTATGCGATCATAAGCCTCCGAGGCCGTGGGGGGTTCCACGTCCGCCGTCCAGGGTTCTACTTCAACTGTGGGCTCCAGATTGGTGGCAGCTGGTGACCACGACAGTTGAAGTATTCGGTCCACCGGTTGATGCGTTCTTTGTTCAAGATAGTCGCTTCATTCTGACCCTTGATGGTTTCGCTCACAGGTGGTTTCCGGGGACCTGTCGCACGGTGGCGATTCCGGACGAGCACATAGTCGGAATCCACAAGTGTGTTCCAAAATTAGCGACATTCAGTTATTGATCCGCGCCATCGGTAACTGATGGCGATGTTATATATTTGGGTTCGTAGCCAGCACGCCATTGGAGGACACCATGTGGCCAGACAACTTTGCTTATTTCGGAAGTTGTACTGCATTAAATATCCTGTGGTCAGCACACATCTGAAGCAATCGTTCACCATTGCCTGTACGTACCGAGTCCAATCCACGTCAGCTACCCAACTGAGTCTGAGATAAGTCAAACCAATTTTCATTCAGATATCCGTCAACCACCACCATATCTGAGCTTTTAGTTCGCCGCAACGGAGCCTTCAGGGCGGCATAAAACCTTGACTTTGTTTTCACAGCTACAGTCGGCTGGGGCGTAAACAGATATCTGTCAACTTCCCGTAACCAGACGTAACCAGACGAGCCGAACACAGGCGACTATCAACGGGTATCCAGACAAGCAAGGGTCCTTCCGCCCCGTGACTTTGCACGGGGCAGATCCTGTCACAGCAGCCACTGGATCGCCAGAGGTTCGCAGTCGGAAGCGAGTGGAGAGTGATGGGACGTTTAGCTCAAGCATTGTGCTTAAATCTTGAATTCTTGCTTCCGATACACATCACACATCAACGCCAAGCGAGTCCAGTGTGAAAGCAAGAGCAGCTTATGGTGCTGCTTGCTTCAGACTGCGGACATTGAACGTGTCCATACGGCAAAACCTTTGGAGCAGCGACTGAAGAAAACCAGTTTTTGAGTCACACATGTACGACGCATACCTACCTGTCACTGTTTTCCATCCCTTGACGAAAATACATATTTACAATATCTTGCATGGTAATCCACTGGCCACCATCACGAATTAATGGGTCGAATCACCAAGACGAGGTGAAATCAAGCACTCACAAATACCAACAACAAATGAATCCCTACCGTCCCTTACCGCAGCTTACTATCTAGCTTCTCCCTTCGCTGCTCTACAGCTTCCGAGAAACGCCATCTCAAACGAAGCATCTACGCTTTAGATGTGAAGTATAGGTGAACTCTACAGACGGGTTTAGCCCAACTCAGTCCGCATAATGGCTCCCAAAACATACTCCTTCCAAGAGGAAATATTGCTCTGACGGATCTAGAACAGCTTTACCCCACAGCGACGATATGGTTGGCACCATCCCCAGGTGGGTCGAAGTACCCGCTCCCCAAAAAGACCCCCTTCGGAAAAGAAACTCAGATGTAACGGTGATGCGCCTGAGATAACTTGCTTTGAAATTTATTAATAAGCCTAGAAAGCTCTATATTTGACCTCGAGCTAGTTCAGTGGTTAAGGTGCGAACGTACTGACTGGACTACCCATGGTTCGAACCCGACTTCAGCATTTCGGTCGCTGGTGTCTGGGATTGGGCAGTCCTACAGAATCTCAGTCCTGGTGCTTCCTTCGAGTGGCATATCAGTTTGGCACCGAAAGGGTGTTGCAGCTAGACGAAACGATAGGTCTGGAATGATATGAATGGTAAATGGCCACAGTAGTTCTTTAGAAAACAAGTCATGATCTATCCCAGGGGGAAACCGTTTCAGCTGTTCACAATTTGTTCACCCTTCTACACGAGGTGCTTTCCGTTCCCATGCTGGCAAAGCCGTTTAGCTTTGCACCTACAACGAAGCAATTATCTTGTCATGACAGATTCGTTCCGCTGTGTCCACACCGGGCTCTAGCGTCGCTGTTATAAGAACTCATGAGCAGTGTATATACTCGGGTTTTCCGGTATTCGAACTCTGAATAAACGAACGCACCTGAGTTATCACGCCCGAAAGGGTGAATGCCTTCACGCTTATCTGATACCATAGCTTTACCCAGTGCCAGCAAGGTGCAGGTGTACGTGTCTGTTATATCTGCTGATTCGTCGGCCTGTGGTATTTGCTGCTGACCCGCTCCAGTGCCTAGTGTCGGAGAGAAAAAGGCTCACGGAAAGGAACACAATAGCTATATTCCAACAAAGTGGTTGCGAGTGCGAAAAGTACAACGGCCTCAAGCTTTTTATTGGAAGGACAATGTCTGAAATTTGTCCAATGCTGACGCACGCGGTTTGGCCTTGGTACGAGGCAGCGACGTGTTGCATATTGCGGAGGAGTTGTCTGACCTTGATCAACGCTGACCCGCGCTGTCTGGTTTTGATGCAAGGCTGTGACACGCTGCATATTGAGGGAGCGTTGTCTGTCTGGTCACCCAGCGGAGCTGAGAGTCTCCGTAGGTTCCGGGCATTCAGTGGTTGCTTTCAGGAAGCTGACCTTCCTGATAGTGTCGCTGCCCGGGTCATTTGATCGACACAGCTGGCACAATCACTGGTTCGTTCCGGGCATTGAACGAATGCTCTTGCCTCGCATTTCCGATCCCCGGGGTTCGAATCTCAGCACGACTAGATGTATAAACTACTCGTTAGCCCCAGTAAGATCGAAACTCATATTCATTACTTCTCATCCTTGGTGTGAACTCATCAGTACGGCAGCAAAGCATCAATGTTGAACACTGATGTTCCGCTGTCGGTGTTGATGAGGATGTGAACTCACCAGACTAATTGCATCGGGACGAAATAAGAACCGAACATGAATGATGTGGGTTGATCTTTTCTTTGCTGAATAGAGGAAAATGAACTAAGTCCTGCCCATTTCAACCATGTCAGGAGGCGATAACTGATAATCATTTTGTAGGTGAATCGTTTGCTATCTTTGTGACCACATAGAATATTTATCTCGTCCCTGTTCGGTTCTGAATTCGTTTTCGGTCCGGCCTCTGATGGGACAGTACCTCGAAGTAAGAAACAACTGAGGTGTAGTCCCCAGTGGTGTTTCACATAAGGAGGGCGTGCTATTGTATAGATGTAACATACTACTCATTTGGTCGCTGAAAATCCTTGGGCAGCCCACCACTGGTTTCACCCTTCTAGGAGCTCATTTCCTAGGCGCAGTCCTCGAATACCCGTCAGCTATATGTTCTACTTGAGGACGTGCTGTACGTTAACAAGCCATCACAGCATATCGTCGTGATCTCGCTTAGGCACAGTTGGATGTTCGGGTTTCTCGCTTCTGCCATCGTGTGTGTGTGTGTGTGATAATGCCGCATGAAATCTCATTTTAAACTGCTTTTGCACATCGCTGGTGATCCAACTGTCAAGATGAAAAGTGAACTTTTTTATTTCATTCTGCAGACTGATGTGCATTCGGCACAGCTGGAATCAGCTGTATAGTTGTGTATGAGATCCGATTTGTAGCGTTGTTCTGTCGTCGCACACTGTTTGATCATTTCACACATATGTTTTGTGCCGGGATAGTAAGTCGGAAGCGCAATAATTCAACTTGACACAGCAACGGCTGATAAGTCCAGTCACAAAAATTACAAACATCACTAGCGAGAATATAATTGCCCTCTATCCCCCCTCCAAAAAAAAACAATAGCCTAGAATTATTTGCTCAGTTGAATTTTTCCAGGCTTTGACTGTATGACTGTACGGATGCGCAAAGGATTTGTTCCATCCCTGTGAATAGTTATTAACAGTCATCTCAAAAAATCTTTCAAATAACCCGGTTTTTCAGTTTTACGATCCTCATACACAGTACCACTGGAAGTCTTATTTATTCCTACTTGCCTGGTTTGTATTCCCACACCACACAATCATTGCTAGAGTGTTTTTTTCGAAGCAGCAAGACAGTGTATCTTGCCACCATTTTGCGCTTCATTAACCTGGCCAAATCAAATCTTGGTGGTTTGGACGGGAACACATTTCCCGACTGGGTTGCTTAACGGTTTCTTGTAACAGTCTGAAGGATAGTAACTGGAAAGTCCATTCGTTCCATGCGTTCTGCTTCCTTCACATGGTGGTTTTTCGTCAGAGGTAGGTACTCTGGTCATATAAGGTTTTCTGATGACGCAACAAGTCTGATCAAACGGCGTGCTACGGGATACGCCTGACTAGGATTAGAGGACCATACCATCCTTACTGGCCTTCATACCTGGTTCAGTCAGAGCTATAATGTAATGCGTACTGAAATATCGCGATACATGTATATCTTTGTAATGTACCACTCATAAGGTTGCTGAAAATCCATCGACAGCCCGCGACCGGTTTCGCCCTTCTTGGGGCTCATCAGGTAGGCGCAGTCCCCGGTTTCCGCCAACCTTATGTTCTACTTGAAACCAAATTGCACGAAATTAGTGAATATGCACTCATTTGCAAACTAATTTGGTTCTTTCGAGAGACTCACCTGGAACCCAGCTTAATCTCTCGTTTATGATGTTCTCAGGCAACTGAATGTGCTGCACCAGGCCGCCTCATGTTTCAGTCGCTACGATATTTGAAATATCGCGATACATGTATATCTTTGTAATGTACTACTTATAAGTACTCATAAGTAATGCGTACTGGTTTTGACTGGAAGGTCCCAATCAAACACCAGTTGTTGAGTCTCATGCAATTCGCAGGTAGGCCGAACTATTACCGGGTCTTTAAGGAGCAGTCGATAAGTGGACTCAAACCACTCAAAACCTGCATTATGTGAAGGGTGTGTTCCCTTCAGTTTTCGTCTATTTTTTTCACCCTGCTTTTTATCCTGCCCGTTGTTTCTCTGTCTTTTGCAGGTCCAGATTGTTTGTGCCGCACTTGAAGGTGACTACGTACTGCTCAGTTGGAAAATGGTCTCCCCGCTACTTGTACAACGTCTTTCATTGCTAACCATGGATCGGGAGCCTGTTTCAACAGTAGGTATTTTTGACCATTTCCCCTCTGTCAGATTTGGTGTGACGAAGCCTGAGCTGTAGAATTGGATCATTAATGGCGGAGGGGTGCAGAAATTTAGTTGTCTTTAAGTGTTTAACTTTGCCTTTGTGCTTGTGTGACATGGATCACTTGCTTCGTATTTGAGACTATATAGTTTTTGGCTTGCTTCGTCCAATAAAGATGCCCTCGCTAAAGAGAGCATTCTCGCCACGTGGAAATTTTTCCGGCTGCGGCTTCTCTCTTTATGGAAAAATCTACTCTCAGGATCGTTAGTGAGTTTAGCCTAAGCTGACTTGTCATTGGTAAACAAACTCCTTTCTCGAGAAATACACCAATTTGCAAATCAGTTGGGTTTTCACGAGAGACTCAACTGAATCCAACTGAGACCAAGAATCCAACTGAAACCAATTTGATTTGCGAATGAGTGTATTTCTCGAAAACAGTCCAATTTGGGTTCAAGTAGATCATAAGGTTGACGGAAACTCGGGGACTGCGCCTACCGGATGAGCCCCAAGAAGGGCGAAACCGGTCGTGGGTTGTCGAAGAGTTTTCTGCAACCTTGTAAGTTTCCTTTTTGAAAGAAAATTCCATTTTCGTTGACTGAGTTTAAGGATCCTCGGTTACCCCCAAGAAGCGGTACTTTGATATTCCGGAAGAGTGTTTCCTCTTGAGGGCGAGAATATTATTCAATCGACATACCAAGTGACCTGCAAATTGCTCTCACGACGATGAAAAAAAGAGGCCTCCTGGCTTCAGTCTCTTGAAAGGACAACAGTTTATCGGCTGCCACCTTTGTCAGTCTAAACGAGTATTTTTTTTCCAGGTATCAGGTTGTTGTGTATCCGGATCAAATAATTCGCCATAGTTTTACGGAATTGAGGTGGGCTTGAGATAGCTCAGTGTTTAAGAGGCGCTAGCATCTCGACTTCCCCTGTCTAGGCTTGAGCAAACTGGCAATATCCCAGTTCGGGTAGGCAGCTAGGTACCGAAAGGCTGTTACAGCGGAATGATTAATATGCTTCGTTTGGGAGTAAAAACGTTGTGATGATGCCTCAAAACAACTACGCTTGTGTGTTACTGTCAGAGAATGTTGGTAGCCAGTTGGTTGGCTCGCTGAGCTGGAATTTGGATCGCAAACGATTCATCAGCAATCGAGGTGACATAGCTAAGACATCTCTTTTATTAAGTGATCAGTGTTCGGGACAGCCCGGAAGAACGGGTTCAGAATAAAGAGGTCAAAGCGCAACCAGAGTGACTTTTTCGAACAGTTTGCTGAATGTCGCTGATGTGCAATTCGTCAGAGTAATGGTGCTCACTTTGAGTACAGGAACATAACTCATCTCATAATCTAAGGAGGCACGGCGAATAAAGGGCTTTGGTTATATCGCTGGTCGGGTTTCAACCGGCGCATGTTAAGAACCCTGTAATTTTGCTAAGTTACAAATTTGTCCAAATGATTCAATACGATTTTCGGTGTGACTCGAGGTGAATTTGCAGTGTTCCAAGGTGGGGTTGGTGGTTCTTCAACGTTTGATGTTGTACGCACATCGTCAAGTCCCCTCTTCCAGCTTTAATCAGTTATTTCAACTTTCCCTTTGAAGCATCTTAAGACACCCTACCACAAGTTGCCGGGATTTTTTTAGCGTGAAAAAAAGCTTGACTAAACGCTTGACCGGTTTCTCAGTTCCAGCGTACAGCTGCGTTTAGTATCTATTCTCGTCATTATGCTGTGAAGCATTTGAAAATAAATTTGTATGCGCACATGGTGGTGTCCAAGACAATCGACAATCGGTCTTCCAAGAGCCGTTCTACAGACTACAGACTTTTAGTTGTAATAGTACGCATATTCAACAAGGACACTTCACCCGTCGGACAATTTCAGCGTGTCCATGGTTACCGACCTTTGTTTGTCCATTTGCAAGTTTGCGATCTCGTGCTTCCTTCGGTTGGCATGGTAGCTGGGCAAAGAAAGGATGTCATTATTAGGCCTACGACAGGTGATAAGAGCGCGAATTTTGTGATCAGAAGCTCCGTGTTTCAAATCCGATCTCCGCCTCTGGACTTCCCTTGTCTAGGCTTGGGCAATCTGGCAGTATCCCAGTCTTCGTGCTTCCTTCGGGTGGCATGGCAGCTAGGCACCGGGAGGGTGTTATAGCTGAACGATTTCTTTCTATTCTATGATAACTGGTCGCTCAACAGAAGAGACTTGCAAGGAAATCTCAGCCGAATAATGCAGTTCTATGGTGTTGTTTTTGTCACTGCTCGATTTTGACTGGTTTACAACGATTCGCAACAACCCTGTTCGAGTTCTGCGATTAGCTTGAGACGCTTATGGTAATTGCTTGGAATTTGGCGGTCGTTTCTGTTTGTTAGTATTCTACTTCTCCTCCAAATCTCTCTGAAGCTGTTTACCGGATGTTGACGACCTGAGACCGCTGTGCTCGAAAGCGAGCGGCTGTATGCTAAAATGACTGAAGGGTATTTGTGCAGGCAGCATTAGCTTAGTATTGGCGTGGCCCAATGTACCACAGGTTGCATTTACTGTTCGATTTTTGAGAGTTCTTGCAGTAAAATTTTGTTCCACCTTAACTATGGGGTCGTCTCGGACGAGTAAAAATCACATTTACACGTGAGCCAAATTTGGGCATTCTCAGATGGCCATAGTGAACATAAACACAACTTGAAATGTCGTCATCAGAGATAATAGAATAAATCGTTCAGCTGTCTAGCAACCTTTCGGTGCCTAGCTACAATGCCACCCGAAGGAACACGAGGGCTGGGATACTCCCAGGTTGCCGAAGCCCAGATAGGAGAAGTCCAGAGGCAGAGGTGGGGTTCGAACCACGGACCTTCCGGCCAGTGAATTCGCGCTCTAACCACGTGTGCCATCTTGCCCTCCCCCTACATCATCAGAGATAAACCAGGATCAGTCTGTGGTGTTTTAGCTGACACAAACATAATTGACATGTTTGCGAAATGGGCATCTCAGCCTCTGATCATCGTCATCACTGACAACAACATTGCGTACAACGATGTTAATTTTTGGACAACTTATCATCGAAAGGACACTGGGACAGGGGGAACCTAGGGCTGACCTCTCATAAAAATCTCAGGTACCTCCAATACTCAGTTAGGCAATCTACACAAGAGCCGACAATGTGTCTCCAACCAAATACACAAAGAGCCTCAGACTTTTCATAACATCATCGTGACGTTTGCCCGATATCTTAATCAAATGCAGGACTGCCAACGCCCAGTGCAACGAATCTCCTAGCTTGATTTTGCGGGTGGAATATCTCCTGGACTTACTTCCGATTCAAATGCTACATGTTTTTCTGCCTCCGCGAACGCTAAACAGATGAGCCGGCCTGTTAAAACAAAGTCAGGGTTTTGTGCATTCTTCCTACAACGCATCGCTAGATGAATCCTTCCGCGCGATGGACTCGCTAACCGTGAATGCATATTCACTCAGATTCTTATTTACTTTTTCGAAGGCCGAACAATGTCGCAAGATAGCTGTCCTTCGGTAACCGAACATTCACGCTCTGTTTGAGACGCGAATTATCCACGCAAAAATTGTATCCACGTGGCTACTTGGACTTCGAAAAAGAGGCCGGCAGCCTGTTCACGAAGCTTAGGGTTGCAAGTTCAAAGAAAACTCTTTTAGGTTCAGTTGTATTAAGTAACCCGACGGTAACCTGATCTCCTGACCCCCACCTACTGTCCCGGCCTCTGTGTCCTCTTCTCATCTTTGGCCATATAGTATCACGGCCCATAACATTGAAGCAATCGAATTTAATACCGGAAGGAGCGAAATCAGACGTTGTAACCCAGAGCGCTAATAAAGTTCCTCTTTTTCATTCTGGTTCCGTTCAGTTAGCGCCTCCAGACGTCCGATGGATCAAGGATTACTTATATCTGAGCATTCAGACTGCCGTGGTACGGGTCATCCTCAATCCATTTTACCTAACCCCAGTCCAACAGTCATTTCCGACCGAATCGCTTCAGAGAACAAAAGCATCAGAACACCAAGTGAGTTGGTTCATTTGCAAATACTCTCGTCCCATCTTGAACCAAGTAACCATTTCGAATGCTAGCGCGGTCAACAGCCAGCGTTCATCCCAAATTCCTTGCATCACTATCCCTGTGACAGCTGGTTTCGATTGGCAGCTAGCTTCCTTAAGTTGATTCTTCATTCGTACGATGCTTCTGATTAGTGGTTCCACGTGGCCCGCTTTGTTACCACCTTACCTGTGTGCCTTGTACTGTCTTTCATTCTTTCTCTTTGTTACATCCTAGAAGACGGTCGTATTTTGTCTTGATTGTATCGCTGAAAAACGATACCCATGTGAAATCACGTGTATGACTCCATTCGAGCTACTGCCTTTGTTTTTCTCTTCACGTGACGACCAACCTAATCCCATCTGTTTCTGTCCTCTTTTGTTTCAAAGATTCATCGAAGCTATGAACCCAGTTCTAGGACTGCACGTGCAGCCGTCGGTGATGCGATCCGTTTACGTGTCATCTATGCGATTCTGCTTGAACCGACGGAGCTTGGACCGCTGGATCCGCTTCTTCGGCTACCCTTGCGTTGTGAGATACGAGGTAATCCGAATAGGCTACCCTCAAGAAGCGATGTATCCACGGATGTGACGTCGGAAACACTCCTGTTGTGCACCGATGGTGTGTATCTAAAGCCTAAAACAATCCCAGGAGACCAATTACGCCCGGGAAAGACTTTTTTGAACGGAAGGTTACAGTCGACTATCGCCAGCTCTTACGTGGCAGTGTGGAACCAAGATGCCTTTGTGTGAGTTACCGTCAGAATGTTTGCAAACTCTGGGTCTGAAGTTTCGGGTTGTCGTATGTCACCAAAATATCTTTGATGCTCCTGCCGTGGTTTACACATTCCGGGTAGGTTATGCCGCCTGTGCTCCGACAACTTCATGTGGACAAAACACGCGGATGACTAAAGTCCAGTTAACATACCACCGGCAGGCTGCCCTTCGCACTTCATTGCATTCATTCTGATCCAATTTGTGCGATACAAATCCGTTCGTTTTTACATCTGATGTTTAGGTCATTCATTTGCAACTCCCTGTCCGACCTCACATGTCTGACATCCATTCAACCCAAAGCTATCACACACATGGGTGCAGGAATTGAATGAATACATCATAGCATACCTTCGCGAGACCACAGAATAAGGTCTTGGGAGCTGGGTAGTGAACGAAGCTCATAGTACACCAAGATGGGGGGGTGCGAGATGGCTCAGTGGTTAGAGCGCGAATTTACTGACCAGAATGTCCGTGGTTCGAACCCGACCTCTACCTTTCCGCTTGTGTCTCGAAAGTATTTGTGATGGTTTACGAATTCCTGCTAGGTTATACCGAATATTACACATGAGCTACAGAGTCCTTCCACTTGTGCTACGACAACTTCATGTGGACAAAACGTTCAGATGACTAACGTCCAGTTAACATACCACCGGCAAGCTGGTCTTCTACATCCCTCCGCACTTCATTGCATTGAGTGGCCCCATATCTTGTCGTTCTTATCGAATTCGTGCTACACAAATCCGTTCGTTTTTACATCTGATGTTTAGGTCATTCGTTTTCAACTCCCTGTCCGACCTCACATGTCTGACATCCATTCAACCCAAAGCTATCACACACATGGGTGCAGGAATTGAATGAATACATCATAGCATACCTTCGCGAGACCACAGAATAAGGTCTTGGGAGCTGGGTAGTGAACGAAGCTCATAGTACACCAAGATGGGGGGGTGCGAGATGGCTCAGTGGTTAGAGCGCGAATTTACTGACCAGAATGTCCGTGGTTCGAACCCGACCTCTACCTTTCCGCTTCCCTTGTCTAGGCCTGATTAACGTAGCAGCATCCCAGGTCTCGTGCTTCCTTCTGGCGGCGAAAGGGTGTTACAGCCGAACAAGCAAGAGTCACAGTTTAGCGACTTACCGTAATCAGCAGTGAAGGGTTTCGTCTATATTGTCTGCACGCAACACACTACTCACAAATCTGCCACAGATTTTGCAGAACACCATAAATGAGAGATAAAGCTGAAATCGGTTTGAGACTCTCGTTGAACCCACTTTTGTGTGCAAGGGAAAGGTTTTGGTGGTTCCGAATACAATGTTGTCACAACGAACTTCTCTTTGCTTCAACGAGTTCTACTGTTATGTATGATGTTTCCACCTTACCTACCAGACCAGGGTTTATTAAAGTGCGCTAGAACGAATGAGCGTTTAGACTGGGGCTTACAACCCTGGGTATTTGTGACCAATTGGCGCAGTCATTCCGTCTATCAAAATGACGATACGGGTTGTCATTCCGCTTTGGATTTTTTCATCGTGATTCGTGAGGACTTGCAATTAAACCGGAGTGGTTGAAGGTCATTCATTGCTGGCGGATCTCAGGTGTTACAAAGGCGATATATATATATATATATATAT
>NW_008751752.1:894-6777 GCF_000715545.1 Opisthorchis viverrini | reverse complement strand
GCGCGATAGGCAGGTTATAGACTTCATTACGAAGCTTGCTTGGGTTTGCATTGTGTTCCACGAAGATGGAAGCTAGATAAAAACAGCTAGTCGAGTTCGTGGTGCATTCACAACCAGTTACCACTATGAGCGAAATTCATCATCGGCAGCATGACATCAGTGTTCAACACCAATGCTTCACTGCCGTACAACCAGGATTTATTTGAATTCTTATTGTAAAGAGAAGAGTAAAGGTGGAGGGGGAGGGACTTAGTGCTAGGTGCCTACCCCTCCAGACATTCACTCAGGCAATCTGGACAGAAACTGACAACGAGAACGCCACTGACATCGGTTGGCAGCCGTATCTTGTAGTGTCTCCAACCAGGCACAGTGAGGATCACGCGGTCCCCATCCTGGAAGGCGAGTAGCATCCAAGGGTGTCGTGATCTCGTTCATACTCCTCTGCCAAGTCAAGGGTTGGCCACCTCTCTGTTTACGCCGCTCTGAATTGGGCATGGGAAACAGCACTCACTCTCTTCGGCAAACGATGGTTCGGTATACGCAACACATGTCCCATTCAACGAAATTGTGGATCCTGAAAAAATTTTTAGCAAGACAGTTGACCTTGGGAAATAGTAAGCATACTTCCTCCCTCTCTGCACATGACACAACTAACACGAATATTTTAAGTTCTCTCAGTTCTATCTTTTTGCTCTTCACCAAACACCGACACCTTTCTTTGCCTTTGTAGACCGACGGATAAACTCACTAGCGATTTATTGGACGTGGTTCTTTGTACCGACGCCACAGCTTCTTTGAGTAAGTCCGTAGTAAGTCTTGTAGAGTTTTTTCCTTGTTCTGCGCACCCCTTTATTTAACATGACTGGGTCATTTATCCAAGGACGTTAGCGTCACGGTCAGTGTGCGACACCCCATTAAGACCATGAGCACCTCTTAGCTTTCCATGCTCCCTTCAAGTTAGCTAATTCGGAGTTTTGAAAGTGCCTCGAGGTCCCCTCCCTGTTTGAGTTGAGCAGTTCCTTTTAGTTGACTAAGGATTATATAAAGTAGGGAGTTAATTCTGCAGAGTAATCACAAATGGATGTTGTTCAACGATGATAAACGGTCCGATCTGGGCGCTTTAGACTTTGCTCCCTGGAAGAGGGAATTCACAGTAGGCGAAGGCACGAGGGAGCATCCTTTGTTGGGGAAGATAGTATTCCATGGTTAGACTGGTGTATCTTGTTCGATTCCAACATCCGAATACGTAAAAATGATAAACTTTTCCGTCTTCCCTGGGAATTAGGATACTCGGAATCTTGTCTAATCACTGTCCCGTACAGAAACAGTTCATGCCGTTCACGTCTTAAGTTGTCATCGATCAATCAGTCGACAAGTGTATGATATTGTATTATGATTGGACAAGTTCACCCCAGCAGATGTCTGTGTTCCCCTTACATTGATTGATTGATTTGTATCGCACTTCTTGTACCCTTCGTTATGCAACACAGAACGACCCTGATTGGTGCGTTTCGATTTCGCTTGAAGACATCGCAGTCAGCAGTGAGAGGCGTCATAATAAGCAATGCCTTTAGTCGCAGTACCCAAATGACGGGATCATTGTCTCTTTCCAACTATTTAGTTGTTCTGTAGACAGTTGCGGACACATTCCCGTTCAAAAACATGCAAGGCCGACGGATATTCTGTCTAATATGGCTTAAGCAGTTTCTTGGATAACGTGAATCTTTTCAAGGGGGAAATAATACACGTATGGCTGAATCCGAGAGCAAACCTGGGGCGAAATCTAGCGAGAAGTATGCGAAACACCACTTTTCCGTGATGGGCTATAAAAAGCGCCGCATACACCGAAATATGTTGACGTCTGTGTTTAAATTGGGTCAACTTGAAGTGCACTTTGCAGCCATTCAGCAACACAAGGTTTTTGCAAGTACAAACAATCGGATTTGGTGATAAATTCAGTGATTGGCTCCCTTGAGTGTTTAAAAGCCGAACGTTGCATGTTGAACAGAAACGGTGGCCTCACTCGCATTCCGGACAATAAAGTGACGGTGAAGTGTTGTTCGCTACGTCGGACCTCGATGAACGTGTGACCTTGAGCCTTCCCAGTTGAGTGACTGGGTTACTAATAGAAGGAAAGTATATACTTTTTGTCCAAAGGTAGCACGCTACTCACAAGGTTGTTTAAAACTCTTCGACAGCCCACGACAAGTTTCGCCTTTCTCGGGGCTCGTCAGGTAGACCCGGTCCCAGTCAACGAATTTCGATAAATACTCCGATTTGCACACAAATTCGGTTTTCTCAGAAGATTCATTTGAATCCAGCTAGATCTCTCGTTTATGCTGGGCCGCTTCAACTAGATGCGTGACACCAGGCCGCCTCACTTGAAGAGGACTTTCCTAAGCGAGAGATTCAGCTGGATTCAGTTGAGTCTCTGGTCAAAACCAAGTTTGTGTGTAAATGAGGGTATTTGTGCGAAAGTACGTTTTCTGACACGTCATCCGAGGTGGTCAGAACTAAGCAAAGCTAGTGAATTCTGTCATGTGGTGCCACTTCAGGCAGCCTGAACAGACTTACCCGTTTTCATGAACCAGCGTCCAGAACCAAAAGACTTCACAACAGTGTACACAACTTTCCTGACGGAACGCGCTACTTATGAGGTTGCTGAAAACCCTTCAATGCCCTACGATCTGCTTGGTCCTTCCTGGGTTTCCGAGTTTCCATTCGTTATCCTACTTGAATCCAACCTCGCGAAATACACTAATTATCATACTAAGTTTATTGGTAACGAGTGCCCCTTGCGAGGTGTTTGTGTTGTTTTTCAGTTCAGTGTGTTGAGCGAGGCCGCTTCACGCTTCTGTTGGTACGATATTCGAGGTGTTTGTGGCTTGAAATTAAAACCAAGTTAATTTTTCACTGAATACTTTCCACCAACTGTACACATTCGTTCACAATTTCCACAGGCTTTCAGACAGACCACTTGAACAAATCCCAGGTGTTACTAGAGACTGCTATTTTGCAAGATAATCTGTTCCGTTTGTTAGACATCAGGTGATGTGTCCGTGCGCCTAGATTTTGACCATCTAAATTGTTTACGTCTTATTGGTATCCATTGGTGTCGGACAGAAGGCTGGGGCACCAATTGACTGTCACAAAGACCATAATCAGCTATTTTTGAAGTGTCTTCTTTGCTGGTTGGATTATTTTAGCCAGAAAATCCATTTTTTCAATGGTTGCTAACTTGCCTGTCACTTTAATAGAGATGGAGGTACTTTGTGGCCGTAGAATAACGGATTTGTCAGACAAAGCAGACTGAACTGCCGAGGCCGTGGCTTCGTACTGTCTATACGGTAGACTCTTGGTTGTGTCGCCCGCGGGAATCGTTATCTAGCCAAACAGTTCGCTCAGCGC
Source organism: Opisthorchis viverrini (assembly GCF_000715545.1). Taxonomy (NCBI): domain Eukaryota; kingdom Metazoa; phylum Platyhelminthes; class Trematoda; order Opisthorchiida; family Opisthorchiidae; genus Opisthorchis; species Opisthorchis viverrini. Next base: position 3,369 of record NW_008751752.1, on the reverse strand, counting down.
CTAACCAACTGTCAGCTGAAGGGTGTTGGAGCTGATAGTCCAGGCTAGGGTTGGGACACGGGTGACCTTACACAGTCTCTGTTCCGTCGTAGATTTCTAACCGTACAACCAACTGAGTAATCGATTTAGCCGGGTTTTCGTATGTTCTCGCCCTACGTTAGACGAAAACCATCAAGCTTACATTGTCATCACACTGTGACTAGTGCTCTTGCTTCATGGATATTCGGATACATTCGTGTTACCACTGTCACAGCCAGACACCAACACCATTGCCCTAAAAGTCTTTTGTCTCCGGCCCCGCCGCGCCTGTCAAATACTTGTACCAAGTACTGGGTTCCTCGTGATGAAATCCACGTGACTGGTGGCACAGCGCACATTCTTTCGAAGCAAACCTGTTCATCACTTCACGGTAACAACTTCTTGATGGGGACAGAGTTGAATCCAGTGGTGAGAGATCGTTATGCAATAACTGGGTTCACCTTGTATGTGTGCCCTGCAGGCATTACGCAGCTTGAACCGGAGGATATGTTTGCGGTACTTTTTCCATGGTCTTGTGGTGGTATACAACCGTCTACCTTAGCGAATTCGAGGTAAGGAAATTCGGTCGTAGCATTGCCTATCTGTCGCGGCCGTCGCGCTCAATCGTTTTGGGGAAGGAACCGAGTTACTGGACACGTAATTGTTCCGCTGTAGTAACGCCACTGCTATCCTTCAACATTTGTTTGTTGGTCAAATCGACTTAGTTCGCACCTGATATAGCTTACAAAGTCAGCTTGATACAGGCATTATGTCCTGCAGCACACACAAAGTGGGACTCCACCAGCTACCGAGGACCCCTGAGTTCTAAGCAGAAAAAATGCGACCGAATGCCGACACTACTGAGAATCGGTGTACCGAACTCGAGCTTGCTCTTCATGGCACGAGCTTCAGTTATCCCCCATTCACGTAAAATGTGTCCATCAAGAGCTGAACAGTGGGGATAAGCCAACCTCTAGAAGAAACGGCCAAAGATTGCCAGTCAGCTTGAGATTGGAACTTGGAGGTTTCACATGGCCCGTATCTAGGTGCTAACATACTGGAATCCTATTTCGCAAGTTCGGTTATCAGGTATGCCCGATGGTAGACGCTTTTGAGCGTGCTAACTGTGGCGGTTAACACGCCTTTCATACTCTGTTCACACCCCCTATACTGGGATGTCTTTCGAATTCGGAATACACTTATTGACTCCTTCATCTGGTCGTTTTGCAGTATTTCCATTTAGTAAACATCACTCTGTCATATACTTGCCATAAAATGGAGTTAGAAAGCGCGTTTTCGGTTGTGTAACGGGTACTTCCATTGAGTTAGAAAGCGTGTTTTCGGTTGTGCCACGGATGTGTTCAGCACCAGAAGCTGCGTTGGGTAGGACGTGTTGCGTATGCCGAACCATCGTTTGCTCAACTCAGAGTGGCGTAAACAGAGAGGTGGCCAACCCTAGACTTAGCGGAGGAGTATGAAGGAGATCAGGAAACCCTTAGATGCTACTCGCCATCCAGGATGGGGACCGCGTGATCCTCATTGTGCCTGGTTGGAGACACTACAAGATATGGCTGCCAACCGATGTCAGGGGCGTTCTTGTTGTCAGTTTCTATCCAGATTGCCTGAGTGAATGTCTGGAGGTGTAGGCACCTCGGAATGATTGTGTTAAGCTAGCACTAAGTCCCTTCCCCGTCCACCTTTACTCTTTTCTTTACAATGAGGCTTTCAAATAAATCCTGGTTGTACGGCAGTGAAGTATTGGTGTTGAACACTGATGTCATGCTGTCGATGATGACGGTGATGACTTGCTATTAACTAACCGCTAAACAAGTTGTCATTTCCGACCTTATAACCTTCGACTTTATTGGCATTTCGCATCCTCAGAGCACGTTTCGCTTTCCATCGGAAAACGGGATATGAAATCTGAGATGTGCACGATATACGAGATGGTTCTTACAGCATTTTGTCCTGGTACTTTCCTTCTTCGAGTCATTTCTCGTTTCACCCCCTACCCCGTCCAGTTGAACGAGTATCGATCAGTGCGTGTTCCACATTGGCGTAATACTGCAGGGTTGGGTTATTCGCTCAGAGGATAGCTTGTCGCGTCAAGCGCTCCATTCTGCGACAACACAGCGCCTCTCATGGCGGCTGGGAGTGAATAATTCGTTTGATCGGATCACAATCGCCGAAAAAGTAACGCCACCTCCAGACAACTTTTGATGGTATTTTCTGACCCCTTTCTCAGAATATCTGCAAATTGGTATTTGACCGGTGGTTGTTGATCTGTTCGCCGAGCTCGGCAATTGATTTCGCCAGAATGTACAAAGTATAGATTTATTCCAGCAATCTGTTGGACCACGTCGAGTTACGCGCTAAACCCCAAAAGCCGATTCTTTCAAATGGAGGTTTATCTACAAATGCGGTACTGTAAGTACAATAATAAAATGATAAAGCTTT
>NW_008751752.1:0-382 GCF_000715545.1 Opisthorchis viverrini | reverse complement strand
TTTGTCAACATTCTCCCCCTAAGCCTAGCGTAGCTGGTAGTATAAGGTCCAGCAGGCACGTGGGTAGACAGAGAAGTAGGTTAGAGAATGAGATACTGGAAGAAGAGCTTGCAATAGAAATGAAGGAGCTGGAGATTAGAAGGCGTAAGTAAGCCTCCCGTAAGCAGATGCTGTTGTCGTGTGACTCCTCTGATAATGAAAACTCCATGTGCGGTGACCGTGAGCTTGGGTTTCCATCCAGTGAACCGAAGGCCGAGAAATTCGTAGCGAAGTTTAATTCAGAGGAAATGGAACGCACGAATTTATCTACTAATCGGTCTAGGAAAGGTGACGCGGTCGGGACTCGAACCGCAGCGCACGAAATGGACGCCAAACGTGTTGA
>NW_008751751.1:1513145-1559509 GCF_000715545.1 Opisthorchis viverrini | reverse complement strand
CCTTACCCTCACCACTACTGAGCTGTCTCGATCATTTATTCGTGTACGTTCTACGAAACGAAATTTCCGCAAGTGTGGTGCTCCATGACAAACTCAGTCAGCCTACTTGTCGAGCTAGATCCAATCAATGCTACTATACGAGCTGGATCACTGAGTCAGATGGCCTAGACTAGACCGAGACAGACAAACGGAACAAACGAAGAACCCAACTTCTGGTCTAGACCGATAAGGGTCACGGGGTACGAACCAGAGATTAAGTCAAAGACCAAGGTCAAAGGTTATGTAGGCATTGGTTAACCATAATGAGTGAAAAATCCGACCAGCAGGAGTACCCACCTGAGCAACCAAACATAATCGAAGTTTACTGTGTTCAGGAGCATATACACCATAACTTAACGAAAACCACCTGCGCATCGCTTTGTTCCGTTCCGCAACTACGCACTGATGGCCCCTTTTAGTTTGGTGACGAAACATTTGCATCAGAATGGGGAACTCAGGGACCAAATCAACCAACAACTGACAAACCTAAGCTACGAACTCTGTATCTTGATGCATAAGGCATTTGACAATTGGAATCGAGCAAAACTGCGATGTATGTTTCACAGATTTCAGCAAGGCTGTTCTCTTGGGCTGGTGAGTTTTCGGTTTTAAACAATACGCAGTTTACGCCATGTGAGAATGAATGAGTCAGTGGTGGGAAGAGGGTGGGTTTGTTGGGCAGCTGGTCAGGATTTGCCACCCGTACGAAATTCTGCTGTCTGGTACAACCTCACCTGTTGAATTGGTAGATATCGAAGGCCGAGATTTTTGAAACATCGCTGTTCGGTAATGTGTTGGAATATTGGTGTAACAATGATACTACTGACCGGGAGGCACGCGAGTAGTATGTGTTGTTCGTAGAATTTCGCTTTGCGTCGATTGAAAAAGGGAATTCTGTTGCGGAATTCGTGGGGCCACTTTGTAACATTTGCTTGGATTTGACTTTCCTTCTCTCTAGTGTGTCGGCGACGATCCTATTGTGCACCACGCTCCTCACACCCGGAACACACCTCTGAACATACATTTATTTGGAAGAAATGCTGCGCTATTATATTACACAAAGGCCTACTCCGTTATGCTGGCATCGGTTTCCGGGTGGACCCACCGATGAGCACTCGATACGTACGGTTTGCGCTGAGCCACATGTGCACCCACCAGGTCTCTCTGTACCCGGTGTAATCTCAAGCTAATAGGTTCGGAAGGCAAACAGGAGAGAACAGTTCAAAAGCCATCAGCAGCTCCAGCTGATTGCTATAATTGTCAATTCAAATAAGTGAAACTCAACAATTAAGTATCACAGTGCACGCAAACGGTCATCTGATGACTCGCACTACTCAGGAGACGCATCATGGACACGCCTTATGGTTAGTAGCGCTAGCCATCATTCTACTTGCCCTGCACAATGATTAGCCCACTCTGGTATTGCTATAGACTTAACACTCCGAAATGTCCGTAGTGTTAAAGGGGGTCTTTTGCAGATGGATACAGTAGACATAAGTAGGATGCATTAATTCACATCTTAAAACAAACAAACTGTACGTAAAATAAATTGGAGATAACAGTGAACAACGTTTAACCTTCGAACTTAACCACATTCCATCAGTGGGTTATCGCTTACGGTTCTCGTAGGTCTTCCCGGTGGATATAACCAAACGGTTGTTACTCGGTGCATGTATAAATGGTCTTCTAGTAGCCAGTACCACCCACGATATGCCCCAATCTAAGTATGGCCAACCAACGCTAACCACTACTTTTTAGTTTATACAGCGATAGCCACAGGAGTCAACTCTAAACTCGTTGTAGGCTGAACATTTCGGGATATTGATGGGATCAAGGAACACAGTCAGACACAGATGGGAACAACCTTACATATCGTTGTGATTCGGCATGATTCCGTCCACAACGATGATGATAATTGAAATTCAGTTCTAGCTCAGTGTGCCAAGGTGTTTTGACAGGTCTTGGTCTGTATGCTGATTGTCACGGGAAGTCATTCCTAACATCCTCGCATGCTTAGTCGTCTGATGGCCTCACAGCGCTCAGGTAGGTCTCGTGTATTTCATCCGCCGATCCTTTGCCAACAGATAACTCTGTCCTCTGGTCCGACCAAGACAAACTTGACTGCTGTAGATTAAGGCTGTTCGATCTGTAGATTCAACAGCTTCAAGTACGTTTTGCATTCCTCAACTCTCTGGTGGTCGTTGAACTGTCGAGCTATAGTTCATATCGCTTCCTTTCATGCCGTTCGGTTTTGTGGCTCCGTTTCCCAGTGCCCAGTACCAAGCTGGAAAAATCTCGCTATGTTATTGTCAATCAAGTGATGGGGGAAAACCTTGTATAGCTATGGCGAGTAGTTTGGGGTTTATGCATCACTTGGTTACACGAGCCATCGTTTTCAATGCTTGGCGGCCAGCGTACTGTGGTTGCTCACAGTTATGCTTTCCAATTATATGGATTTCTGGTGTGGATTGTTTGCTCTTCTGAATGTTGGTTAATTCGAACTTCAGAAGTTAAAGTCAATTGTTTTTTGCTACTCTTAACAAGAGTAGAACCTCCGAAAGTAGGTGCTGTTTTTCAATCATAACGCACATGTGTCTGGTGTCTTGATGGGCGCGCTCGTCACATGGAGCACATGTTACGGCATAGCCGTTCATGCCCCTCGAAGTTGTCTTTTTTACTTGGCTTCTAGTTCTGCTAATCTTGGAGAGTAAGCCGAGTAAAAAGGCGCTACCTTACCCTCACCACTACTGAGCTGTCTCGATCATTTATTCGTGTACGTTCTACGAAACGAAATTTCCGCAAGTGTGGTGCTCCATGACAAACTCAGTCAGCCTACTTGTCGAGCTAGATCCAATCAATGCTACTATACGAGCTGGATCACTGAGTCAGATGGCCTAGACTAGACCGAGACAGACAAACGGAACAAACGAAGAACCCAACTTCTGGTCTAGACCGATAAGGGTCACGGGGTACGAACCAGAGATTAAGTCAAAGACCAAGGTCAAAGGTTATGTAGGCATTGGTTAACCATAATGAGTGAAAAATCCGACCAGCAGGAGTACCCACCTGAGCAACCAAACATAATCGAAGTTTACTGTGTTCAGGAGCATATACACCATAACTTAACGAAAACCACCTGCGCATCGCTTTGTTCCGTTCCGCAACTACGCACTGATGGCCCCTTTTAGTTTGGTGACGAAACATTTGCATCAGAATGGGGAACTCAGGGACCAAATCAACCAACAACTGACAAACCTAAGCTACGAACTCTATCTTAATGCATAAGGCATTTGACAATTGGAATCGAGCAAAACTGCGATGTATGTTTCACAGATTTCAGCAAGGCTGTTCTCTTGGGCTGGTGAGTTTTCGGTTTTAAACAATACGCAGTTTACGCCATGTGAGAATGAATGAGTCAGTGGTGGGAAGAGGGTGGGTTTGTTGGGCAGCTGGTCAGGATTTGCCACCCGTACGAAATTCTGCTGTCTGGTACAACCTCACCTGTTGAATTGGTAGATATCGAAGGCCGAGATTTTTGAAACGTCGCTGTTCGGTAATGTGTTGGAATATTGGTGTAACAATGATACTACTGACCGGGAGGCACGCGAGTAGTATGTGTTGTTCGTAGAATTTCGCTTTGCGTCGATTGAAAAAGGGAATTCTGTTGCGGAATTCGTGGGGCCACTTTGTAACATTTGCTTGGATTTGACCGACGAATGAGTGGAGGCAATGAATCTCTAGGAAGACTCGTTCTGGAGAAGATCTGTGTCCAGTTTTTGTAACTAAGATGCAGATTAGAGTTTTGCTTACTTGTTCAGTGGTCTGTAACCGGTCAGTTGGCATTTCCGAATGAATAACTCCGCAGCGAAGGCCTTCTTCCTTTCATTGGTAGCTCGGATGCGATGATTGGTACTTGATCAGGTGGGTTCTCCGAGCTTGGCAGTTGATTTGCACACGCTTCGTCACCACTGGCCAGTGCACTTTTGTTGCTACACAAGGTTCATTCGTGTGATATTTAAGATAATTACAAATTTGGTGTTTCACTAATATGTATACAGGGGTACGAAAACTCAATCCGCTCTACTGTCAAAAACTCTGAAGTGGATTGTGTGCCCACCATAAAGAGATCATACCGATAAAAGCAGAACGGGAGCTTTATTTGCTAGTTTTTAGTTGAGGTCACAGAATTGACGACTTTGTAAACAGTATAGAAATTATAGTAACAATTCCTGCGGTGTCGGTGAGTCGCTTCCAGATTACTATGCGAGCAGGTTATACTCTCTACATTAGAATGATGCAGTTATCAGATTTATGAGTGAAGCTGGAAGTAACTCCCTCTCAGCAGCTGTCGTATTCCAACGTGGAGAATACGCAAAATGCTTGACGATGCCAACATATTAACTGTCATGCTAAAATGTGCCTTTCAGCTGATCATCCCTTCCCCATTGTTTCCTCTAAGAGTATGCTCGTTATAATACTATTTGTATCTAGGCTGTCACCCCCAGAAAACAGATACTCAGTTTCGATTCGAATGTTCAACAGAATCGCAGTAGGCTCAACTACTCTGGCACGGACACAGCAGTAAAATTTCTGTAACGCCAAGAGTTGAGCACCTTATAGCCTAGATATGGTTACCAACCGATGAAGATGCTCTCACAAATTTCATCCCAACTGGTTATGTTTAGGTTCTGATGGAAAAAGTTCTACTTCTTGCACTATGGATAGTTGTCAACGGTCATTGTGGGGTTTTTCAAATGTTTTCGTGTTAATTTTGGTGGTCATTCAAACATATATGGTCAAAGCAATTTGACCAACAACAAGAAAGTAGCTGCAACGGCGTCCCCGTTCGTATGACAACATCTCACTGAGTACATACAGCCATTGATTGGTTCTTTGTCCGTTTTTCCCATCTTCCAGTGGAAACCTGTTTCAGTACTCAGACCACGGCTAAACAATCCATCAACTGGTATAGCATGCATATTGTTGAATCAATCCTTAACTTTGACAAGCAGCTGATTCGTTAGCGAATACGATTCGCCACACACCACTTGGCTAATCCCACTTCCATATTATACACGGGCAATGTTTTGAGGGATGATCAGACACAAGAATTCTTGTTCTGTATCCAGAAAGCAGTGTTCAGACTTCACACCAATAGACTAGTGTCACGTGGATCTCAGAGGTGCCTGAGTTGAATGGAAGTAGAACAGGCTTTAGGGATTGTGGGATTCGGTCCTTCAGCTATGCTGCCATCTGACATGAGGTAAACACCTCCATAAGCAAACCTATCCACAATCTCTGATGAAAGCATGAAGGAAGCACGATGGTCGAGATACTTTCTAATTCCCAAGCCTGGGGAGAAGCAGTCGAGATGCAGAGGTTGGGTTCAAACTATGAGCCTTCCGGTCAGTAAGTTCGCGCCCTAACCACTGAGCCATCTCGATCTCAGTAGTGCTGATGCTCTAGTGGTGTGCTCATCCGGCCTTGCAACCCCACAGTGAAGGTGTGTGCATACTAAATTCCGTGGTAATATTATTTAGGTTAACAGCATATCTTGCGTCTGCGTGGAATCTGAACTAAGCAGCGCGATATCAGCCGCATATTCCAGGTGTTAAGGCCTTCTCATGGGAAAAGATCGATACCATGTGTGGAATGCGTGTCGTAAATTTCTTCGAAAGTTATTTACACTACGAGTGTGAAAAGACTGATGACGAGGGGCAGCTCCGACTGTAAAGCTTTTGGTGGCGGACTCAGGAAAATTTTCTCAGAACTTCATGCGCACACGGTGTACAGGGATTTAACAGGTGTGCTGAAGGTGTCCGAAGCACTTTCGAAAGAGTTATACCGTCCAAAAGCAGCATGATTGGATGAGTCGTGCGTTGTTTTCAGATCGAAGAAGCCGAAGGTTGTTGACCAACTGGATGTGTGGAGGTGTTGAAGTTGTCGGAAATTAAAGTTGTGGTCAGTGAATCCACAATCCAGGTGAAAGCTTGCTAAGTTTTCACTACCCTTGATATCTCCCATCCTTCTAACAATTCCTTCCAAATCCTCTGTATGAGTTTTGTCAGGCAATGAAAGAGTCCTTTTCCGTTATCCTCAAACAGGAGAAGGGGAAGACAGTTGATATCTCCCATTATTCTAACAATTCCTTCCAAATCCTCTATATGAGTTTTGTCAGACAATGAAAGAGTCCTTTTCTGTTATCCTCAAACAGGACAAGGGGAAGACAATTGCAACTGGGTACTTCGTTGAGCTTCAAAAGTTTGATTCCTTTTTTACCTCATCTTCTGTCTAGAAGGAGCCACTCACGTCCAGATGAGGAACTGATGGTGCACTGACCACTACCTTGGTTACCTTGGGTCAGTTAAATTGTTCTTCGAAGTGTTCCGCGCACCGAGGCAGGCGGCCGGAATTGAAATAGAGTTTTGAGCCATCCTCCTTTATAAGAACTTTGTTAACTGGTGGTTGCCATAGCAACAGATAAAGCAGATAAAGGTTCGGCGTCCATTCGCTTGTGGCCCCTACAATCCATTAACATCCTCTAAACACATCCTTATTGGCCTGAAACCATGGCCTGAGCATCGTTTCAACGATCTTTCTGAAATGTACTGTCGACATGGTGGGATCGCTTCGAATCAATCAGGAAAAGTTCTTGTTTCAGATATCCAACTTGAGTTTAGCCATGACTTTGTGTTGAGATGCACGCATTTAGACACCAAACGGAGTGTTTCGGATATCAAACCAGTTTTGAATCAAGAGGCCGCTTTATTTCTGGTTCGGTAGTTGTGTGAAGAACTACTCCTAAGAGAATTTTTGAAAACATCTTGCGGACGGTGAATAACAAACAGGTGAATGGGGAACGAGCTGCAACGAACAAGGGCATCATCTAGCTCTGTACATGTTCCAAAAGGGGACACGGTCCTGTACACAAGGTATCCAGCTACAGTTAACCGTATTAGTGCCTTGGTTATGAATGGTCACATTAAGAATCTGCAGGTGCCGTGCACTAATAACAGTTTATACTGTGCAATACAACAGTTTGTAGTTGCTAGACGCACCTTGTATATTATGAATACAATTCCAAAATAAAACACGTCCTAAGGGGACTTATCATTTTTGAGCAAAACTTGCTGGGTGAGGCCCCATACGCGGGAGGTTTATTCTCTGCAGTCTAGCTGCTACATGTGTTCTGTTACTGTCGGTGAACCTGCAGAGTTTGGTTGTTTCCTGGCTTGTGTGCGGGCGTGTGCTGCGACGAGTTGAAGGTGTGTTTATATTGCACAGCGTAAAAACACATACGGCCATTCCGGCTTGACAGTTGCATAAACAAAAACAACTTGACCTGATGTGGGTGAAATTCTTAAGCCTGATACATGATGCTTAAGATAGCATCAAACAAAATGGATAGGAAATTGTAAGTACGCTTGTGCAGGTCGGACTAAGGGAACTGGTCGAACAGTTGAATAAGCAGAGAGGAGCCGTCACAACTCCTATGTAGTCAAGTTGAGTAGTCGATTGGTTATGATTTGGAGAGCGCCAGTTGATGCGGTGCTCAAGCTTTTGCTGCAATTTTGTGGTTCTGTTAGTACACCCTGATGGCTCTCAGGATGGAGATGCAGGCAACAGTCGTTGTTGTCGGTCCTGGGAACATTTACATGGAATCTTCCGCCGAGACGGCTCTCCTGCTTACAGACTATTGTCAACTGTGCATTTAAATCGTCAAGCAGAACAGTGATACCCACACACCCGACCGGTCTGACTGCATGAAGTCACTTCTTCATAGGAATTCAGTAAAGGAGAACGTCTCCAGCTCTTGCACTCAACGCAGTACGCACACCATTGAAACCAAGGGAGGCCGCTTATGGATAACCTGGTACCTGGAGAGTAAACTGGGTTGTGTTCATAACACGGTTCTGTGTACATGTTTTGTAGAGAATAAATCTATTGACCTCTCTGATAAACGGTATGGGCAGGTGCTTTTACAGATTCCTTTGTTTTACTAGTGCATATTTAATCTGTATTTTATGATGGATAGCTAGGAATCGATGGTGGGTCAAGAGTTTCAAACATGCGAGACTGTATGGCATGAGTAGTAATAAGGATTCGAGCTGATAAATTAGGGAAACCAGCCGATTTTCCCATGCTGCGTGGTCAGGTGCCTATTCTCGTTTGCACTGGAAAAGGTGGGTTTGTTCCAAGTACCTTATATCGAAACTTCGACTTACATACAAGGCGAGACGTTGGGGTCCTGCTCCGGAGGCCCAACTTAATCTTCGGACTCAAGAGTCTGGCCGGCGTAAAAACAGGGGGACCCTTCTGGGGATCAATGACTTAATGGTCTGACCCACTTGGTTGTGGGAGTCTTCCCTAGCGCGCAGCCGCAGATAAAAAGGCATGCGTTTCTGACTACCGGTTTCAAAAATTGTTTCATCGTACTGAATATAAGCAGGTGGCCGCTGTCAACCTTTGAGCGTGGTTTGAGTTTGGCTTTTACTGGGCGAATTTTTCTAGCTTTTGTTTCCATGGAATGGTAGAATACAGGCTTCCACAAATATGGATATGTTTTTACCTGGAGTGGAAATCTCTCTGTTTTTTCATATTCTTCGCAGAGTATAGGATGACTTTACTCATAAACTCGAAGCACGAGGGCTCGTTTTTGTTTTCCAGGCTGGGCTCCGTTGGTATCGAGTGACAACGTCCATCTTGCGGTGGAATATCTAACGGAATAGAGGCTTATGTCCTTTATGTTATGTTGCTTTTTAGGCTACTAAAAGACAGTCAGCTTTAAAGCTTTTTGGCCGCGTAAGTGTTAGTAATTCGCCAAATAAGCCCATTAACCTGCATGAAATTGGACTCACATCACTAGGAATGGTGGTGATCCTTTCAATATGAACTTGAAAATGTCAATCACTTTGCTGATAGAGTTGTCACTCTGGTTCCCACTTTATTCAAATCTCCAATGCTTTTTCCATCGCGTAAGTACCCAAACGCAAAAACACTAGTAACTGATGTGGTCTTTTGCGGATACTAGCTCAAACAGTCAGTTTATGTCTCGAAAGTACAGGCAGGCGTATTGAACGGACGCTGCTTCCTAGTTTTCGCATGCCTTGGATCTGTGAATCGAACAGTTTTTTTTGGCGCAGTCTCAAGCTGCACAGATTATCAGTTCATTTTCATCCGAAAGCAGAGAATCGTGATATATTCGGTGAATATGTATTAACCAGTGCAGACGTAGTTGGTCCCAGAAAAACCGTTGTTTCAGTAGAAAAATTGAGGACTTTCTTGCAAAATGCTAGGGTGAACTGTTGATTTTTCTGTCGTGCAAAAACAAACCAGCATTGCGAAGGGTATCTCTGAGCTGTCTGACATAAAACATCAAAAACAAGTGAGCAGCGTTTATATATGCGTAGAATGTTTGGCGGAAAACATATACTGTAACCAACCAGCTTTCCCTGTAACATACTTACATATGTATCCGAAATGAGTATTAGGATGATGTACTGCCTATACATATGTATCGCGATATCTCGAGCATCGTACCACATAAAACATGAGGCGGTTTGGTTCAGCACATTCAGTTGCTTAAAAACATCATAAACGAGAGATTCAACTGGGTTCCAGCTGAGTCTCACGCAAACTCAGAATTGTTTACAAATGAGTGTATTTTGCTAAGTAATAGAGTTTACTTGGTATTGAAATAGCGAGCACTCAGTTTAGCCTTCAAAAAGTGGGCTGTTTCGTAAGCTAGTATCACGGTTTAGCGCTATGTTGCAAGTTGAGAAAAAAAACAGTATGGTAAGTCATGAAACTAAGACACAAAGGTTCTCGATTAAAGTCGAATTCGTCAGATCCGGAGATATGTTTGACTCGTGCTTTCGTCACAAAGGGAGTGGAACTTACCGCGGTTTGTGAACCTTCATAACCTTTTGAGTTATACTGGAGAGTGTACGTGTGACAACAGCAAAGCCTCCTACATCAAGTTGGTCAATGGTTAGAGGTCTGACAAACACAATTTCCTGGTCCTCCAGGTTGTGGGTTGGAATAAGTGTGGTGACTAAGGGTTCTAAGGGTCTTGCGTGAACTATCGCTGCCTTGCGTTCAGGCTTTTGAAACAAAAGCTTAGGTTAACGACTCTAGTCGTCTTTCTGTCTACGTCTTGGAGCCATGGCAGTATCCCACTCCACTCTTACAAATAAGTTCACTTGGTTGTATGGCAGTGATTTTGCTGCCAATGATGATGATAATGGTGATGATGACAAGTCCCCAAGTCGGCCAACGAGGCGCTTACTGCAAGTGAGTGCCGCAGAGGGGACGAGTTTCAACAATGCCTGACTCAGTGCTACACGTCAAAAGCGCACATTGAACCCCCTCCCCCGAAGCATCCTTCTACTGAAAGATGGCAGAAGGAAGTGAAATGTGATTAGTTAGCCAATCTCTGAAATTATTATGCCCTCAAGAAGATGAGAGATTTATTTCCCTGTTTAAGTGTAAATGACCACACTACTAATCAGCCTTCTTCATCTCAAAGGTATAAAATGAAGCTTCTATTCTAAAGGTTTTAGGTATCACCACTATTCAGGAATAGTGGACTACGCAGAGTTCGTTATACCTTTCTAGAAGTGAACATTCATTAGCCGTTGCTCAGTCTAAAACATGAAATCTCACCATAGCATATGGTCGTTGGTTTTTTCGCCTAGCTGGGCATTTTGATTGTAAACGTTTCATCACCAGTCGAGGTGACATCATCGGTGCGTTGGTAGGGAGTGCAGCGTTGCGTACCCATGGGTTGGTGGTTGTGCACAACAACCATTGTTTACCGTTCAAGGACGTCTGAGGACATCCAAGAGGGAAAGAAAAGTTCCCAGAGGTTTGTCGTATGAAAACGCCATTACATGGCTTCTTCCGCCGAAAGGCCCCAATAGATAGAGATGTTCTCTTATCATGAGCAAAGCACCTATAAAAAATGTCCGCATTCGTCACGCGAGGAAAGTGACGTCTTTCCCATTTCATACAAAAGTTTGCGAAAACAATGTAAAATACAAGCATCATCATCAACATCATCATTATCATCATCAAAGACAGCACTTAACTTTGAAGCTCACGTGCATTATGTTCACAATGTACAGCACACAGACTACCTCGAGTTTCCGTTGCGAAGATATTCAATAAAATTCCTTTTGTTCTGAACTAAGTAGTGTGGGATGAGTGCTCAAAGCCCGCAAACTCCAGCAATTTCGTCATGCACATGGGCTTAAAAGCAAACATTCGGTCACATTGTTGTGCCGGCCAGGGGCTGATTATCTCAGCTTCCGGAGACTGCGCACACCTTCCGAGTCAGACAGAGGGTGTAACTGATAAGGGAGAGTCTAGCGAATTTTAGCCGTCCCGTACTAACTAATTCCTGAGGCAAAGACGCTTCGCTCAATATATGTCACAAACTTTTCGTAGGGCGACATTTTATCCAGTTTGTCTCAATGTTTTATTACTTAGCAATCAATCTCCGTAAACAACCTATAAATATCCCCAAGTATAAGACGACAGAAGCGGATCGTTGCAGCACAGATAGTGAACGCTGCCTTAACTCGAAATCGGTTTTATTTCTTGACCATGTTCACTTTGATGTCTTCTGTCTTTTGAGGTCAACAATTACGACGCATTGGCTTTGGTCAAGAAATAAGTGCGGACGAAAATGGAAGCATCCAGACATACCCAAGTGTTTTCATGCCTTTATTAACAATGAGTAAAGTACCTGAAGAGTTAGTTTCTCTTCGTCACAGCAGACTTCAAATAAGTGAGAATTGGCAGCAACAACTTCTGCACACTTTATTGAAGCAATCGGCCCTTTTTTGTCGTGACAAAGAAGTATCTGCGATGAGATAACAGCATCCACAATAATCGTGCCACACTACCCTCATTGTCCCGTTATCAAACTAAGTCTTCCAAAGCTCAACTGCGTCTTTCATGCCATGTCCAAAGATGAGGTAAATCGCTCGTTTTTGGGAATAAAAGTGTCGCACAAGCAGATAGCATTGCTATAGAATTTTTGAAAGATTCACACCGTGTGATAGAGACCGTGCTCCATAGATTCAGACACTTTCTGCTCTGTGGTAACTCAACCCACTGTTCTGTCAGTCAATCCCGTTTTCGAAAAAACAGGTAACCTCATAAATGTAGCACACATATGAATGTAGTGGTTGTGATGGAAGCTGTTTTCTTGCCAAACGATGTGTGCCAATGAAACGGTGGTATACGTTTGTACATGTTGTGCTTCACGCACAGTAAAAACTTCGCGAAACTCAAAGACGGGTAAAATACCGGTTGCTTCCTATCACTTAAATTATCTACAGGTCTGTGTCTCCAAGGCTATTCGAACTCGCAGCCGCTTGACTAGCAGTTGAAAAATCGACCGCTGGCTCAGGAGCAGCCTATCAGTAGTGTGATTAAATCACATTTAGAAAAAATATAGCTCCCGGTGCTGCAATTAGGAATTCACACCACGTGATCATCCCTTGAATGTCTCATCGAATAACGACTTCTCAGACGAAAGACGCACTTGTCGTGTGAGGTGCGTACTGCTGAGAATCCTTAATTAGGATAAGACAGCTTTATGGTGCCTGACTACACATACAGGGCAAAAGTTCTATTGAAGAATTTCCAAATCCCCTTACATTTTCAGTAAACCTTAAGTAAGCCAGAAGGAAGAATAATTGGTACGACGACCAAACCATGTGAGAAGCTGTTATTGGAGGAGTTATTCGATGAATTAATTCGTCATGTGAATCCCTTAAATGAAGGGTGAATGGTGGTCATCCCGTATGAGTGCCAGTTAATCTTCCTGCTGATTAGCTGTTCGTAGTCAAANGCTGTTCGTATCAAAACGATCTAATATCAACTGTTAGCATGAAGGTTCCGAGTTCGAATTCTCTGTGGATGCGAGATGCGCACCGCCGATGATTTCCAATCAGGATGGGACTGCTACACAGTGTTCGGCGGTTTTTCCTCATAAAATGATTTGGAATGTTCTAGAACCTCCTCATATTATCAGAGCACCAGTGTGTATGGCGATGATCGAAAAAGACAACAAAGATAAGATAATTCTGATGCATTGTCTTGGCCATTTTCGCAGAATAACTCTGACACCGTTCCCGTTCCAAAAAGCACAAACCACGTGACCGTTGTTACAAATATGGGCCCCAGTATTTGGACAAGTGATAACAAGAAAGATCCACTTTCGGGCTACGCTGATCGATAGAAAATTTGAAATTAATTGTTTCTTTGTTCCAGCCAAGATTTACGCAAAACATGGGAGAGGATCCTGGTCAGAACACCCCTTTGTTGTTCAAGAAAGAAAGACGAAGAAATTTTTAGTGAATGGTGCGAATTTTCAGTTTGACGAAGGGCTCTTCAAAATTACGGCCGATATCCAAGTAAAACGAGCTGGTTTAAAGATATCCATGATATGTATCATTGGCGACAAGATATTTTAACGACTAAATGGAAAAAACTTGACTAGAAATTGGAGTTCGTTTGTTGTATAAATAAATATTAGACGTAATGGCCTCAACATTACACACATGGTTTACTACAATAACCTTGTACTGACACAAGAAAAGTTGATGAAATGAGGTCCTTGATCTGGGGGCACAGGAAAGCCTTTCCAAGTGAAAACGAAACCGTTGTTTATGATAAAAATCCCCCGGGTGGCTGAGCGACTTAACTCATTAAGCTAGATGGAATGTATGTTAAGAAAGACAGATATATTGCTAAGGGCCCTCACGAATCTGACTCTGACACTAGAAGGAGATGAACAGACATTT
Source organism: Opisthorchis viverrini (assembly GCF_000715545.1). Lineage (NCBI taxonomy): Eukaryota > Metazoa > Platyhelminthes > Trematoda > Opisthorchiida > Opisthorchiidae > Opisthorchis > Opisthorchis viverrini. Next base: position 1,545,653 of record NW_008751751.1, on the reverse strand, counting down.
TTTGACTTTTCGACACAACTGAAAAATGCTGTTGAGACTTCGTCTGTTTGAGTCTGTTGTTGTGCCCCACAACGAAATCGTTGCATTGAGGTAATATCTCTCTGGCCTGGAGAAACACACTCCAATCTCAGTAGGAATTACGACCATCCCTTGGATGCTATGGATGACCATGACTTGGCAGGTTGAGTACATATATGGTATATATAACTAATATCAGAAACCCATTTTGTACATGAATGTACGATGCATTTCTGTCTAAGTCCGCCCAGTTTATTACCAAATACTACATGCCCACAACTTGTCGTCTTATCTCACGAAAAATAAGCACTAAGAGGCTTGTTTCACTCAACTGCCGAAAACACCTCTGACATACGAATACTACTAAGAGCACTGGCGAAGACAGTACACTTGTTTGAATAACAGCATGTAGAATGCCACCAGTGGATCCCAGGAAGAACCATCTTTGCCTATATTTTAATGTTTTTAAGACGCGGACTGAACAGTTGGCGGCCCACCATACATTCCATGTGTATCTGTTGAACGCCATTCGGTCCTCACACACAAAATTTATGCTTTAGATTTTGTACACGGTTAGGTATGTAGTATCTTTTGTTGGTGTAGATTTCGTCCTGTAAGTAAATCTAATCTATTTTGAAAGGCCAAGAAGCACTACACGGTTGTTTCATCCGTATTGGGAACAATCAGAAGTACGCATCACACGAAACTCCACAGGGCCTCGAACCCTTGACCTCCCACCTATAAGTTTGAACTCAGCCGTTTAGCCACGACCGGCTGATCAGTAGTTCGAGTAACTCGCGTACAAGTGTGAGTTATTCACACTGCTGATCATCCGCTCGTCGCCAAACGGCTACGATTTCAGACTGATAGGCGGAAGGTCGAGGATTCGAGACAACGTGGAGTTCCGCAAGGCGCGCGCTGCTGACCGTTCCCAATAAGGCTGAAACAGCTATACAGTGCTTCTCGGCCTTTCAGCATAGGTTAGCTTCACTTACGGGCCGAAATCTACACCGAAAAATTCTCGAATATGAATCGTGCCTGCTTGTACTAGGTAACCATCCATGTGGAGCACTCGGAGGCTGCTATCTTTCACATGCCCAAACACTTACATGTCGCAGGTAGGTCTCACATGAATCCCAACTGAATCCCTCGTTTATGACATTATTTAACTGAATGCGCTATACAAATGACGTCTCAGGTTTCATTTGACACGATATTCCAGATACCGCAGTACACTTTCATGGAAGAAATCACCCATAAGCTTGCTGATTACTCGTCGACAGCCCACGACCAGTTTCGCCATTCTTCGTGTTCATCATTTCCCGGGTTTTCTTCAAACTTATGTTGCACTCAATTCGACAAGTATAACAATGACTTACAAAGCCAGCTGGAAAGGACAAGCTGAGTGTGACTTCTTGAAGTGCCCTCAACATTAAAATAAGCGATCTAACAGGTGATCCTGAAAGATTACACAATTTGTGGAGGACCATCCTCTTTTTGTCCGGTAAAATTTTGATAGAATTCAAAGTTACATCAAACACAATCGCCTCCGGAGTGACTCACAGAACTCAGACAAAATATACCTGACACGGATCACGCACATTCTACACCGTACGTCCTTAGACTGGAATGTGTCCGTTTCAAATCTGTCTCACGTGATTTGTTTCTAGTTATCACCGAATCACCAAAATGACTTGGCACGTGCCCCAACAGATGTGAACGGAATAACAAACTAAGAGGATGCGCGGTTTTACGTGACGTCGTAAGTAGCTGTTTGCGCCCATCTGAAGGCATGTTCTGTAAATGTGGAAATAAGCAAACAGTGAACGTCCGGCGAAACAGAAGAGTGATTAAATACAAGAAAACTCGCTTCCTTCCAGTGTTCTGCAAAAAAGATTGCATATTTAGCAGTACCGGTCAGAAGCTCACAGTAGGCTTAGGTCACACTTCTCTTGCTACGCACCTACGGATTTGTCAGACTAACCGACCGTCCATAACTGAAGCCAACCAACTGCGAGTAGATTCAGCCGCCAACTGCTGTTAATCAATATTCAAGTAGTTGTTCCATCACGGCATCCTCCAGCTCCCCATTTACTCGTCCTTTAAAGGTGGCGATAAAAAGCATTATCGTGTTACTCGACGGTTTCTCTTTTTTCTGATCGAGCAAAATAAGAGCGTCCACAGTGTCTATGAAGGGTCAGCATTCCGCACTTGCGAGCATCTTGGCAGATCCCTGTACTTCCTTATTCGGATTTCCAGTGTGCCCCAAGATCACAAGTAATTTGTTCTAGACAGGCGTTAAATTTATACTAAATCCATGAATCTTGTCCATTTACAGGGATTTTAACCTGATCATTAACACAAACACAATTCCCCATTATTTCACTATTCAGAATGGCTAACGGTCTGCGTATTTTCTGAATGAGTATGATGGGGCACTGCCAATTCAGGTCTCATGCGCTCTCGTTCAGGTTTGGACTATTCCCAGCTTACTGAATAAGTCAAAAATTCCTAATGAGCAATAACCAGCCGCCACATACCTTTAGACAACCGGTATAGACAGACAGCGGGATGTGTGGTCGTAGAACAAGTCAGCTAAATGGCTTGCACCACTCCGCAACGTTGAACTGACCAAAACGCAGTGATGATCTAACAAGATTGAAACAGCTGTAACCCCACAACCGTAGCGAGCTCCTTGAAGGAGAACTGAAGAAGTATAATCCAGCATCCAAACAGAGAACCCACTGAAGCCATAGTACAGTGATCTGTAAAGGATTTAAAGTGAAGTGCCAGAGTACATTGAAAAACTCGCCTCCAGGACGGTAAATGAAATGATTCTACCGGTTTATGACGCCCATTTTCCACTTTCGGCTTTTAAACCATTCCCTTACATTAATACCACTGTAAATTCTGAATTGTTTTTCGGATGTCACTCGCCATCTTCTCCTAATCAAAAGTCGCACCAATTCACCCACTAAGAACTAAATTATGATGGGAATTCCCATAGTTTTAAAAATGGGTTGTACGTTCGACAGTTCAGGATTCAGAGCACTTCAGAGGACCGACGAGCGAAAACTCCGTTCTGTCAGGCTGAAATGGATGACACTGTTTACCAGATTATTCTCAGGTCAAAGAAGACTAACAAGAATGCGTCCAAATCAGATTGGGCTATCGGCTCGCCGTTGGTCATATTGAGTGGGTCGGTGTTTGTCATTCACCTCTTACTACCAAAAAACCAGCAAGCGCATGAAACACGAAATTTACCAGCTATACTGACGATAACCTATTAATGTGATACCGCTGCTCAGTGTCATGCAAGTGGAGACAGTGCGTCTTGATGACATTGTTTACGGGGTCGGAAAAGAGTAGTGTAGAAGCCCTCAGAAGGTTTGCACTTCGATTCTAATTCTTTCCTCACATATGTGATTTCCTGTGCTCAGTTACACCCCACATTCGTCAGTTTGAACCTCGCCTTACGGTTCCCAACATTGTGACATTCACCACTTGTGTGACGATAATGCACTGGTTAGCACAGTACTGAGCATCTTAACCGGAGTCCCAGATGAAGAATATCGGTTGTAACAGCGCCTAGCTGGTCTGTCTCGTCGTTTGTTCATCTCCCTTCTTCCTGGCCCACTCGACCTACATCCTCATAAGACGCTGATCGTGAACCACACAAGCAAGAGTGTTGGTCTCAGATTTTCAGTTCGGAAATAAATCAGCTCGGTTAAGGTCGTTCTACACGGTCCCATGATGCTGCATTATGGTTGGGAGTGACTGCTGAAAGTAATCAGACTCGAAATTATCTCCACATTATCATCGAGCAACATCTCCAGCAAAATGAGTCACATTAGTTTCACTAAATCCCACCCAGTCATCAATAAGTTGAGGAAGGCTTGATAGACCGTTGGTTGTCTGTTTAGGGATAATTAAACTTTGATTCCAAAACGCGATGGTCAAGTTGAGCACCCCAGATAATTGGCCTACATACCAAGAGCGTAGGGACTGGATTTTGGTTATCAGATCCCAGAGTATTGGCAGGTCCCGCCTTCCTTCTGTTGCTTACCACATTTAAATGCTCTGGGTTTGAGTAACCGAGATGCATTCTACTCACACGTCTAACACTACATATTTGTTCGATGCCAAAACACCCACACTGTCACCTCACAGGAGTGTAGATCGAATTACTCACTGAACGTAACACACTTGCAATCTAGATTACACAAGAATATTTTTGGTCCTCATCCCCTTTCCATTTTTCATGTTAACCCAAACTTTGCTAGTCACGTTCTACCTATGGCCAAACTCCGGGTTGCGATGATGGGAGGGTAGGATTCATATCACCCTTCTTTGGGCAGTCTTTCTCCTGTCCCGGAGCAATTATTACAGTGAGCGAACATTAAGTATCAGACTCGAGTTCGCTCGTATTGGAGCTCACTGACCGTGCCAGGGTTTGAACTGACGCTGTTACTACTCCACCAGCGCATGCCAATTATCACTTGTGCACAGACAAATGTACTCAAGCTTGAGCCTTGTAATTGGTTCTCCCGATGGCTCAAACGACAAGCCAGTAATTGTCCTGTTTGTGTTGATCGATCGAGCCGTCCGTCGGAACTCTTCATTCCATGCACACTTGGGGTTTCCTACACAATTTTCTGATTAGATACAGATCCTTAGAATTCATATCCTTTCGGTCTTGTGGTTCTGCGCCAGAGGATAACCGCTGTTGACGGCCTTCAATACGAACGAGACTCTGGTACAATACTGAGCCTCAGCAGAATGACTGCACCAGGATAGGGCTATTCAGAGATACAATATGAAGCCCGTCGGAGGCTGTTCTCGAGCCTTCAGCCCGTAAGCCACAGCAGCGGAAAGACCATATTGAACGCCATCTTTAATGTGAGTTGACCTCCACCGAGTGCCCAACGGAGTGGATCTTCATGAACTCCGGAAGCTCTAAATCTTGACGTTTATTGAGTTTCAGAAAGCAGAAGACTTTAGCATAACACTTGATCAGCATCGTCCGTCCGTTAGATCTAAACATATCTACAGCCTCAACATGTCCGAGGGTTCTAAGACAGTGGTGCTCTGACAAGTGGGTGTTGGGATCGAACTCAGTGCCTCTGCAGAATCAACTTCGGTCAACCGGATCCCCATAAATACTAGGTTGCGTGTCCTAAACTCGCAGGTGTATTCAGTAATCTCAATAGTTTAGATGTTTGTTTGCCGTCTCCGCTTGCGCCCAAACCGACTTCAGTCTGACATCATGCAAGACATTTGATTTCCAGCTGAGTAAGCTAACTCATAAAACTCATAACATAGGTGTTGTCTTACTAGCTGAAAACATGAAAGCATCAGCTGGTCGACTCAAACGTGACAAGAGCAACCTACGAGGCCGACATCCAGTTTATAGCCCAGTAGCAACAGAGCAACATTTCTGAGTAAGCAGTCCACTATTCCATTCTAACAGTAACTTCCTGCATAGCTGTCACCAAAATTTCAGCACCACCGTCTCTAGCTTTATGAAGGATCAACTCCCCAATTGCAGCAGACACCACACTATCGGCCTCATCAGCTTCCATGCTATCGATATATTTCTTCTTCACAGACCTATTCCGGTGAGCGGGCAACCAATCCGGCCTCGTCTGAGCCGAACTGATACGTGTTCACCTTGCAATGAATACTTGAACTGCATTGAACATAATTTCCTAGATATCAAAGGTGCTTTCCATGACAACAAAAAAATTAACTTGTGGGGCTGTCTCATAAGAGAGGGCGATCTATGCCCATATATCTAGGTGATTTTGAGCGTACAGCGATGAACTCAGTAAGAAACGTATTTGTAAACTATGCCTTGGTCCTTCACACGATGATATACAGTGTAGTACTAGAAAGTGATACTTGGTGTTTAGAGATGGGAAGTATTGGAGGGATCCTCAACTTCCAACTTTGGCCTTCATTCCGTAAGGAGGAACCTTATGATGAAAAGCCAAGTGGCAATATGGAAGAGGTAACTGAAGCGGGAAATCTCATTCGCCGCTCAATTTTAATGGTCCGTCAATGGGAGAATCTTCACGGGTTCATAATTTTTGCTATAACCTAAAAACATTGACACTAAGATGCCAGTGATCTCAATAAAAAGCAACGAGAATCCTAGGTTATACTAGGCGCGGAACTAACGGCTCTTGGGGTAGGGAAAACTATACTTCCCGAGGTGAACACACATACCGAAGTCAAAAAGCGGGTAAGTACTCCGTTTCCTCAGAACTGTGTTGAACGTAAGCATATCTTGAAAGCCTATGGTAGTATATTTACATTAAAACGTCCGTAACAGCACGAAAGTTCTGTTTCATGGGAAGCAAAAGACCATTAACAGTGATGATCTGGCTTAAAAAATAAAACCAAGCGGGACTGAATGAGGTTGAAGGGTGTGATGGAGAGAGTGGAAAATAAGTGCTGAATAAAAAGATCCGGTGAACTGTTGGGCAAGAGGTCACTGGGTATTATTTGGCCTTCCAATCATCGAAGTCGACATCCAATCGAGAGAACTGTTGTTTCAGAGCCGCAAGGCAATCCTGTAAAAGGGGGATTTACAGTAGTATCTGGTGAAAACAGATTTTATTGGGTGAAAAAGGAAGACAAAACTGTAGAATGATAAATTTGATTGAAAAACTTGAGAGAAAACATTTTGTTTTAGATTCAATGACTTGTTAAACGTAAGCAAAAATGGGATAATGGGTCCAGTATGCTAAAAGCTCCCCCTTTGTGAACAAAAGTGAAACGTGCTTCAGTTTAAGTGAGATACCCCTGATTAATCCTTGGGTCCGCTGATTAGTAATCGGGTGGACCAGTGAGTACAGAACATTCCGATTATAATACAAAAAATAATAATCGTTTAACTGCAACATCCTTTAATTTCACAGCTGCTTGCCACCCGAAGGAAGCATAAGGGTTGAGATACAGTTGGGTTGCCGTAACCTAGATGGGGGGCAGTCTAGATGCCGGTCTTAATTAGTGAGCTACCTCTGGTTGTGGAAATCAACAGGTTGTCCAATCGACTGTCCTTGTATAGATTTTATGGGCTTTTGGAATAGGAAGTGCGCGTTCGTTTGTTGATGTCAGTAGCAGCGCACAAAGTTTTCAGACCCGTTTTGTTTGCCAACTCCGCGACATTGTTCACTTTGGAATTTCCCCGAAATTTGGATGCAAAAACTGGCATGCTCTGTAGAGATATAGTCACTGTGTGGGAAATGCATATTCATATCTTTTATTGCCTGCAAGGTTACGCAAATTTTTCAAAAATAAATCTGTAAGTCTGTGCGTCAGTCCATTCAAGATCTGCCGACCATGGTTCGCTTCTGGCTAGGAAAAGCGGCCTGACGGTAGCCAAATAGTCCAGAACCTTCGTTTGAAAAAAATGAGAGAACAGCTGGAGATTCGTTTGTTTTCATCAGTCGCCAGCATAAAACACGGAGACTCAAGGGGGACAAATTGATAATTCGACTGAACAGGATACGTAGCTGCCAACCACCCAGTGTAAAACTATCCGCGGTGTGTATTTTTAGTCGACCAAACACCCAGACAGAACAAGCTACCGAGACAGCACGCTTAATTTCCTAATTAATCCAACAGAGCAACAAAACAGATGTTAGAGAGGTGTTCATTTCACATAGACAGATATTCACATACTGCTGATGGGTTGTTACTTGAAATCCGAATCGGCTGTTCTGAATACAGGCAGAAGATTGTTTAATATTTGAATACAGAGTATCATTCACCCGGATCACTGCGATGAGTATCGAGCGTGTAGGTAAGAAGTTAAGATGACTAGCTTCTTACCTTCAACTTAAAACCTTATATTTAGGTTGTTTTTCATTGGATTTTTATGACGATCAAAATCAACCACGGGCAACTATTAATTTCGAGCGCCACATCGTTAGTTTTATTTACCAGAGGATAAAATACGCTACTACATCCCTGTTTGATAGCAAGATTAACTCGTCAGGAACTGCCGGTAACTCCACGTGGATATAAAGTTGCGAAACTTGACATACCGCTCGGCAGAGCTCAAAATCATGCATTCCAACGCATATATATATTGTATGTAATATTGTTATATATATAACACTGTATAATGAGATCTTGTTTGGATCAAATGCATCAAATCCACATAGGCTGCTCATCGTCGATATGCACACGAAAGCGGGTCGTACGTTCTTACGCGGCCATCAACATGTACTGATCGTTCAGTTTCCTGCTTTACTGAAAGTTTGACTTTGCGCCAGACAGACTGTGATACAGGGTACGGGCCGTAAAACACACCAGTGTGTCGATTACATGCGTTCATCGATCATTAGAATCTAGCTTACCACGACATTTCGCACTGTGCGCCTAGCCGAACTTTCCCATTTCGGGTCATGTAGTGGCAGAACACGCAACAAGTATGATACACAGTAAAATTTGGCCATCTACGTCCTTGAGCTAGGAACCAATATTTGTTGATCCTCCAAGAAATCACACAGACTGGGCTTGTATATCTAAATTCCGTACAGACGTCTGGATGAAACAGAAATGGTCTTGAACGTTTATCTTCCAGTGTCATGCAGCGCCGGGTTGTCATTCATTGGAACACGCATGGCCACCGGCTACGGCTGTGAATACCCATGATAAACCAATAGCCACTGCAGTTATTCCTCATCAGGTCATTAAGGGGGCAGTTTGAACACCTGCAACCAGGATACTTTCAACCTTGACGCTACGATGGCCGTTATTCGTTTCACACTGCGATACGACCTTAAATGGTCATGTGCCGTTGGGCGGCCAAGGACAAAACACAGCGTAGTAGGCTCGAACGGTTGATCGAAGAGCATGGCGCTCGAAGGTCCATAATTTACAAGTAAAACCCGTACAACGGGACTGGATCATAGTAGGCCTCCAGCGATATGCGCTCCGATAATCGAGGGAACAAGCGACGATCCTCATGTCCACTACAATCGTGAACAACCAACATGTATTTATTGGGCGAACTGTAAAGGTACTATTTTTCTGGTGACACTTCGAAGTATCCAGCAGCTCAGCATTTCGATACATACTCTAATTTGCACACCAATTTGGTTTTGACTTTACTGAAGTGTCCAGTAACCACCTTAAGAGTAGTGCGTTGTGTCTAGGTAACAGTCCAACAGTCATTTCACCGGTTCCCACTTTGTAAAATTCCGACTTTACTGAGTGTCCAGTAACCACCTTAAGAGTAGTGCGTTGTGTCTAGGTAACAGTCCAACAGTCATTTCACCGGTTCCCACTTTGTAAAATTCCGTGCGAATGGAAGAGATGAACCAGATTTCGGCCACATCAGGCTTCTAGGGTGATCCAAACACCGATTAAGGACTCAGGTACCGAAAAGACCGAACAGTGGGGTAGTCAATTTATTCACGGTACAGAAGGCATTTTTCCGCCAGAATGAAATCGATTTTTGTCCGTTTCTTGGACGTTTTGTCGGGGGAAGAATCAGTGCATCTCAGTAAGGCAGAAAAACCCTGGAACCGATCAGAAAGACTGTGATGTTTCATGAATTCGAACTGTTGAGCTCCACATTGTAGACGTGAGAAAAGAGGATAACTCATTCGAATAATCGGACTTCTCTTCGATTACGTAGTCGAAGAAAGCGAATGTGACGATGGACCAGGTAAAATTAGTCAAGATTGGATAATAAATAGTGAAGAACAGCAGTCAACGTGTACGATATTTTGTGATCCTTTTTGCGTCGACACTCCTGCTCTGATGTCGCCACACTGTAGTGCGACACCAGTAGACTCTTTTAGACATGGTTTAAAATGAGTTGACCTATAGTTTAGTAGGACAACAGTCACGAACGTGTCAGGCTGTTACAGTAAGCATAAGAAACACTGAGTCCATAGAAGTGGGGTGTGCAATTGTGCAATATTTAGCGATTATTGCGGCCGATATATTACAGCACAGCAACTTTTGTGGTCTTTATTCAAGCCAGGCTAGGTAGCTTAAACAAGGTCCGTGTGATGGCCCAGAGGCCGGAATATGATCACCATTATGCGGACTGGTCATGTCGATGCAACAGAATACGTACCACTGTTGCAACACGGATATTGAAAGTAGGAGGGCGAGTTATGATGTGCGACCGGTTACGAGTTGCAATCGACCAAAGGGGCAAAAGCATTCTGACTGAAGATTAGGCAGTACTCAGCTAAAACAGAATGGGAGAATCCTTTGAGAAGAATATGCCCGGCCATAGGACTGCCCGTTGGCCTGTAAACGTTTGAATGGCTTTCAGATTCATTAACTCCAGTTAACATGTATGATATGTATTTTTTGCACAGAATAAGTGCAATAAACGAACGCAAACGAAACTAACAAGTACTAAAGAGAACAAGTCGGAACCAAGATGGAAACAAGTGGATGGAACAAAAGTGATCAAAGTAAAAAACCTACAGCCATCCGCTTCTGATGTTCTTTCGAAGTCGAGCTGGTTCCCTGAGTACATTCCGCTACCCAACGTTCAAGTTGAACAAGAATAGCTTCACGCTTCAGTTTGAAGTGGTTGTAGACTACCTGAAACGCAATTCCGAGAAAGTATGGATGAATAGAGTAGATTACTTTCCAAAGCCACTGTGAGACAGAGTAACGACAAAACTCTCTATCAAAGCAATAGATTGGCAAACGGGCTCACCTAGTGTTGGTTTTTGGAAACCCGAAAGCAATGACAAAAACGGTGAAGCGCCGCTACACAGGATTTCAAAGGTGAATACATGGTGTACGTTGATGAAATTTGAGTTTCAGCTCATCATCCGAAGCTTACATGAACTCAAATGTTTGCTGCTGTCGAGGCAATAATCATCCTCTGGCACATGTCGACCTGTTTATGCTAAAGCAATCTTTACGAATATCGAAGCTTAACTGACCAGCAACGAATGCTAAATATAAGAGACTCTTCCCAAGGAGGCCGAACCATGTTCCGCAGTGACTTACTTTAACTATTTGACCCTCTCAAACAAAACTCTGAAAATAGATACCGCTTTGCTCCAAAAACTCCAATTCTAAAACTACTCCTTTGTTTGGGTCGACTGTAGTATCCTGAAGATCCCCGTGAAAAAATTGAAGGGAGCGTTCAAGCAGTGAGTGTACATTAACAATCAATTAAGAATGCACAAAAGTTACATTAGCGAAAATTATCTTCAATTGTTATTTCAGTAAACGAATAGCCCATACATGAATACATTTGGCAAACACATAACACAACCACACCATGGTTAAAAGCAAAACAAACTTCGCGCACCTCTTCGAAACCGGCAGGGGGATTGCACAGCTGATCCAACATAGCCCACCTCAAAGTGGCAGCACGAATGTTCAAATTATATCGTTGACTTTCGCGTTGGCCAAGCGGAGTACCATAGTTGCATTCATAACCAGGTTCGTTAAAATAGGGCTCCGAAACGAAAATAAGTGACTGGATGGAGACCAGTACCTGAAATGAAGTGCGGATTAGATGACGAAGGGAAATAATATGAAATAATATCTAGACGTAATACACTACTCATAAGATTGCAGAAGACTGTTCGAAACCCAAAACTGGTTTCGCCTTTCTTGAGGACCATCAGGTAGACGTATTTCCTGAGTTCCTGTCCGTTTATGTTCTACTTGTGCAACACATTCAGTTGAAAAGCGAGATTAGTAAAAAAAATTCAGCTGGATTCAGTTCAGCCTCCCACGAAAACCATATTAATATGCGGATAAGAGTATTTGGCGAAATTCGTCAAAATTTCGGTTCAAGTAAAAGGGTCAGCGCTTACTTGATGGGCTTCAAGTAGGGCGAGACCATTCGTGGACTGTCGAGGAGTTTTCAGCAACCGTGTCAGTAGTTTGCTTGGTGAAAGTATATTGTGATATCTCGAATATCATACCAACGGAAACGAGGCGACCTTTGTTTAGCGCATTCAGTTGAAGAGGATCATAAACGAGGAATTCAGTTGAGTCTTCCGCGAAAACCAATTTGATATGCAAATGAGTTTGTTTGCCTTAATTAACCCTTGGAAAAAAGTTCAGATACCTATGTGCGGCGACATGGACAATCAGTGAAACGGTCCTTCTTGGTTGATATACCTATTTCCGTGTGCCTCACTCAGATACTTCAGTACAACATGGCCATATTGTGGTGGCGTCCCATCCTGTTGAAACCAAACAGTGCTTGTTAGACTCATCTCTAACTGGAGAGTTGGTGCTGCGGTAGCTTGTGTGACAAGACTACAGGGAAGAGCGACTAGATAGCATCTAAGAGATCAAGTTATCCGAAAAGAAACCGTTGAAGGGTACAAAAGTTTTGACGACGAAATACGTGCCGAAATAACTAATCTAGGCTTACATATAACCCATTGTACCGACTGACTGAGGACGCTTAATTATAATGATGACTTTGACTTGCGGAGTAGTGGAAGTCATGGAAACCAATTATGTTGACGGATGATTGATTGAGAAATAACTTAAATGTCACACGGAGTCAATAAACCATTCAGATGAGATGTTCCAAAACTTGAAGTTGTTGTGACACTGATCAGCCAAGTTCAATATCGTCCTCAGACTGCACTCTAGTCATCCTGGAAAGACGGACAACAACAGAACTGACTGATAATTGGGTGCTCAGAAATTGTTACGTTTTCCGAAACCTTGTCATTACCGGTGCTGCACGAGCAAATCTCACACTCTAATCTCGCCCAACTGACAATAACATTGAGATAATGGATTTGTCAGTGTCAATAAGATCCATTGAAACTTGCGTGCAGCGGTGTCAACTTGGTGGGATTGAAGGCCTGGTTAAGCTGCTTCAGCACAGCTGTTGAATATCCAGTAGGATTGTACGATCTCAACATTATGGTTTGTAAAATAGATGCGTAACTCCCGTCACCTTCGTACCATTTCTCCTTGTTTAACAGAACAAGAAAGTTGTCAGATTTTTCTCAAGCAGTACATGGCGTGATCATCTGAATTCCTTAATGATGAGTAAAAATAATCACGACAGACGAAATGAGGAATTTCGAATAATGGCATGTGAGAGCCTTGGCTAATGCTCACACTTACACCAGACGACAAAATGAGTCGAATACATCAGCAGTTATTGGTTGTTCTGAAGAAGATATTGCAAACTGATGATAAATTCTCTCTTCTAGTTATATTTACCAACCACAAGTAAACATATTCATTGCTAAACACTCACATCATGTCCCTTGGATAGTAAGTTCCAGATGACAGGGGAAACTGATGAACGCAAAAAGTAATGCCAGTGCATTTAGAATCCACGTTCGAGTCAAAGACTCTGACTCATTGAAGTCTAACGTAATATCGACCTGAGTCCCTCGGTTGGGATATTAGGCTTTTTTAAAAACAACTGGGTCTGTGGTGTGTGCAAAGAAATGCCCAGTTGAAACTGAAGACAGCTTTTCGGTCTAGTACTTCTGTGCCTTGATTATTTGTACTGTGGACCGGGTTTCCATCAGGCGCTCACCCCTTCTAATACACAACATCTTCGTTCGTGAAAAAAGGTCATGTATGAGGTACCCACTTCTTTTTTACTTCTGAAGTTATGATTAGTGACGTAGTTAGTACAGAGCCGATGCACTAATGATTCCAAATTCGTCTTTTGTCTTACCATTACTACTTTTATGTTCCTTCCTTGTTCATAATGTGCGCATTGTTTTTGGGCACTCTGATGACTGCTCGAACTGTCTAACCAACCGACGTTAGTCAGGATAGCTCATAACTCTACAATTAGCGATACTGACTAAATCCAGTCCCCACTGCTCTCTCTCCCTCGTGTGTGCGAAACCGTCTGCTTCATCATACCAGTCAAGTGGATTATCACATTTAGGCAAGCTGATGTCATAGTGGGTACTAATGTGAGGGGCTTGGAGAACGGCAGTTCAAGTTCACCCAGTCATTTCCAGTGAAGTGATACCATCCGGATCGATTTTTTGTCTTTGCCTGTCATTTTCCTATGGAATAAAGATAGACAAACACAACTAGCCTACTTCCAATATGTCGAGAAAGATTGGGGTGAGATTCAACTCAGGTGCCCCTACGTATGCACCCTCAGGTGTAACGGTTTTCGTGTGTACGGCGTGAGAAATCCCCTTTCAGATAAGAACAGATCAAACGGCAATAGGAATCACCATATATTAAGACAATCAGTAAATCAAAGGGCTGTTCCGAACCAATGGGCCGTGAGCGGGTGAATGTGAATACAGGGTAGCTTGGAGTAGTAACACGAAAGCATCCGACCATGCCATTTTCCTTGTTCGGACAACCACCAGAGAACCAACAAAAAATTTGTACCCACAACCTGATTATATTGGACTTAATCGGGCATGAGTAGTTACAGCAATCACCGCCAGAGAACCGTATTATCTTAACTCCATAGGCACGCTACATCGCGTTTTACTTTCGGCTTTTCTGTACCAATTCTGTTAGCCTTGGTGACTTCTCTGTGCACTGTACAGGCAGTTCACATTCGTTCACCTGCAGCACCCTTTCGGTGCCCTCGGAAGAAAGTACGAGGGCTGGAATACTGCCAGGGTGCCAAAGTATAGACAGGAGCAATCGAGATGTTGAGGTTGGGTTCGAACCATGCACCTTCCGGTCCGTAGCACCATAAGGTGGTTACCAGTTCTCACACTTGAATACCTGAATGCAAGACTGTACAAGCAAGGCGGCGAACTGGCAATCGGTGCCACACGCACTGAAGACTTGTAAATTAACGGAATGGGAAACTAGAAAACTCTCACTAAAAGGATCAGAACCTAACACAAAGAGAAACAGCTTGCAACGAACTAATCAGAAGCGTATAAGGTGAGGATGCTCAACGCTCGAATTGAATTCGCGACAAAAAAGGGTGAGACCATCTGGTCCAATCACGAGTTGTGCACCAACTAACTTGAAAACCACATGTTATGGAATTCATTACAAAAGTCACTACCTCAGCACAGTAACCTAGTGATTTCGGCATAGTGTTGGGTGGTTGAAATTCAGCGCTACTCTTTCAAGTAGTCCACTCTAAAAAATACTAGACGAAATCGGACCTAGGGTATTGTTTACATAAAGGCCAAATTCCTTTTTGTGAAAACACCCTGTGTGACTCGAAAAGATGAAAAAAAAAACAAGAGGAAAGGGTGGCGAGATACAACATTTACAAATTAAGTTGGCGTTAAAAGGAGACTCAACTGAATCCTAACTCAAACTTTCGTTCATGATATTCCTCAAATAAATGTGCGAATAAGTGTGTTTGAGTGTATAATTTGATGTCAAAGATTATAAAATGGGCTACTATACCCAACTGATGAGTTGCAAGAATGAAGATGGTAGTGGGTTGCCGGGGAGTTTTATCCAAGCCTTATAAGTAGTGGTGTAACGGTGGACGCTACTGATGAGGCATGCGAGTAATATGTTTTCAGGTAACTCCGGTTTGCATCTATTAGAAAGTGGGATTTATCATGCAATTTGTGGAATTGCTTTGTAGCGCTCGTTTACGTTTGACTGATATTCAATGAATATCCAGGAAAGTTCAGGAAGACACGTTCAAGATAAAGACGGATATTTGGTTTTGTAAACAAGATGCATATAGAGGTTTTGCTTTCCTGTCCTAGTCTGTAGCTGTTCAGTTGGTGTTTTTCAATAAATAACTCTGCAGCGAAGGCCTTCTTCCTTTCAGTGGAATGTCAAGAGGAAAAAGTGCTCAGATGACAGTTACCCTAAGTATGTATATTATCGACTAACATCCAACCAATTCGACCTACTCAACAATTCAGAAGAGGCTGTTCCAGTGTATTATCAGGCGTATGTACAGGGTTTCAAGTATTGAGATCCGTTTGCGAAACAAATGAGCGTTAGCTAACTACCTGCATGGGTAAGCCGATCTACGGTTGTAGCCAGTTTGGGAAGTTCTTTCATCATTCTATAGTATGGAGTTAGGTCACGATATAGTGCGCACACAAAGACAAACGGGGAAGCGAATTTGACCCACTTGAAGTAAATTAGACGTTTTTGGGTCCCAACGTTCCTCTGGTCTTCCTTGCCAAGTGTTCAGAATAGACAGACACACATGGCCGTCCGCATATAGGTTGGGATTGAAACGTACCGTGTTCTTTCCGGTTGTCAATAGGCAAAACAAAGGTGGGGAGCTAGGATATTGAGCGGGAATGCAAATGTCGAATACAAAACAGCCGTTCTCGTACGGAGTATCTGGTGGACCGGTGATAAGAGTCTAGAATGGGAAGAGGGACGAATATGAGTAAGATAACCAGACAACATTGGGATGAGGATTTCATCTGCTAATGAGAACACAAAGTTCCTTTTGCAATAGTGACTGGCTGCAGAACTAAAGGGAAGCAAAAAAAGGCAGATGAGCTTGATAGGACTTCACAAGGAGCACTGACAAATTGCCGGATGAAACCAAAATAGAGTAAATCATCTCTCAAGAATTTTGTTGAAAAGTGAACACGTACAAACTCTTAGGCAGCCATAAGCCTATTCTAATCGAAATTGTAGAAAAGCAAGTTGGAGGTTTTGCCCATTGGGCTGCCCCGGTTCAATTCTACAGGAAGTGCAGAGTGGCCACAAAAATGTATATTTTTGGAGTGACGACATGATTGATGGTCACTCAGATCCGCTATACTGGTGTTCATTATTCCTTCAAATTGCGATGTAATTTCCCTCACAACTTAGAGGATATCGACAGCATGCTCAGGGAACCAGACAGGGATATCGTCACCCGATGAACCCCCTGACACGAGCGCACTGAAGGATATGATTCGGTGTTGAACAGGAGTGACCACTGACGACGGCGACAGGTATGAGCAGCCATGGATGTAATCCATTTCAAGTAATAAGTAAAGCGTAGTACAGGAAGGGAGTTTTTCTTAATAAATTGAATAGCCAAAACCAGAGGCTCCATCAAGACGAATATAGTTGGACAATCACGTGAAAAATACTTGGAACCGATTGGGTAGTCATCGTTTTCGAAGTTTGATGACAATCGGTAGATTTACTGCTGGGCAACGTCGAGCCGCTGAGTGGAGTAGCTTTTGAGAATGGAAAAAACGCTACGCTCAGTTTTGGTGCACTTGAAAGATCCCTTGCCGGTTGAAAGGACTAGGGGCTGCGTGTATAAGATCAACTGCAACTGCGCTAAGGTTTACATAGGACAAACTGCCAGGGAATTGCACACCAGAATTGGTGAGCATAAAAGAAGGATAAAAAAACCACCAAGGAATGCAGAAGAATACCAAACGCTGGTCAAAGACTCAGCGATGGCGGTACGTGTCTTAGACACGGGACAGAATAGATCTGGAGAATGTGAAAGTTTCAAGACCGGGACTGCGATTCACACCACAGTGGCTGATAGCCCAGGAGGTGGAAATTATTAAGCATCACAGCGTGAATAGAATCGAGGGTGTGGAACCGGCGAGCGTATGGAAAGCGGTCTTAAATAAGCCGAGTTGACACGTGACGGTGTGGTTATCAATCCAAGGAGAATTATTAGGAAAAAACCGGGGGGTGGGGGGTGGAAATCCCAACCCGACCAAAGGTCACAGTATCCCTCATACACAACCATCTTAGCGCTAACTCATTTACACAGACGGACAGAAGGTTCAAACGACGTTCAAGAAGGACCATCAAATGAACCGAACCAGAAGAACTAGACCCTAGGCTGGACCCAAACACATGTAGGTTTCCCAACCGGCCCAACACTTGTTCAACCACTCCAACACACAAAAATTCCTCGGCCGGCACCCAACAGAGATTCAGCTTGACTTGCCTGATTGGTTCTCCTTCCACCTTAAATCTCCACCAACCTCGGAACCTAGTCACTTGGCCTGACGAAGCTTTTGTGTCAAAAGCGAAACGTTGCTCAGCAATAAATCTACTGATTGTCACCAAGCTTTTTCGAAAACGATAGTTGGACAACCTTCGTACTTTCACAGTATACGACGCATATCAAGTGTTAGGACGAAAAAAGACAAGAGAAAGAACAAGCTGGGACTAGACTTGGTGGCACTTCAGACTATGTAGAATGGAAAATACAGAAAGAACGCGAAATACTGACCTTGAGCATGCACACGTGATTTTCGTCGGCTCGCACAAATACACTACTCTCTTCGGACAACGGTAAGCCTGTACTGAGTGTAATAATTTCTTGTGCAAGGCGGCGAGCTCGAGTTAGGCTACGTGGATCATGGTCGCGAGTCGGTTGGTGGATAGGCTGTTTCGGTTGCTGATTGGACGAGTGCGGTTGGGTGGGTAAGGAGAACGGTGTGTTCTGCTCAGTTTCGACGTTGAGGCCCTCGATTTCGGCAATCGTGCCAAGAAATTGGTGGGGTATCAAGGCCTTGACCTGTCTGTCAACAGGGTCCGATAACATTTCTATCATGCCTTCAAACAGAAGTAGGGAATGGACGAACAATGAAACATTCGATAAACATAGAGAAATAAATCCAGTAAGAGAGTTCACACTGGATTTCAAAATTCATCCATCTAGTGAATGTTGGTTGAGATTGAACCTTATAGTGGTCGAAGGACTTGTGTATCTCTACGGCTCATTGAGCTACACTGCGGGAGGGTTTACTTTCATACAGGGAGCTCCTAATGCTAACTTAGTCAATGAATAAGGGTATGACGAAAAGTGTCGTCCTCAAGGTTTGAGAGCTGAGGCATACATTTGTTCCTTAAGAACCTATGCGACTGTAATTGTATGCAAGCATCCATCCGCTACCTTACCGCCAGGCTTTGATTGAGGCTCTAATCCTCTTTTTGTCTAGACCCAATAGACATTACAGTAGTCCAGTAGTCCAAATAGATCACATTACCATCCGTTACAACGGCAATGAATCGCCGCTCGTCACTTCTTCAGGAATACTTGTGTGAACTTTGATAACGTATGTGTCTGTTGACGTTTTTCAGGTTGGCTCGAAATACGCACACTTCGTTTGACCACTCGAACTCACGAACCACAGAACTGTACTAATGTATCAAAGTTGTCTTGCTCGATGCCTATCTATCCACCGACAAGACTGAAGCTGTGCTGGAGGCCCAGGAGCAGAGTCGCTCCGGTCGCAACCACAGTTCGAATCGAGGTACCATCCGATAAAGGGTGAAACACTGTGTGTGCTGACCTGGAAGAAAGGTGGATACGAAAGTCAAGGAAATCGAATAAAAATGTTTAAGGTTGTTCCACCGGGCGGATCCGGAAGTGTCTTCTCAGTGAAACCAATAAGGACAACAATGACTCTCTTATATCCAGCAAGGAACGTTTCGGACAATTCGCCCGACCTGCAACAGAAACGTGCGTCAGGGAAATGGTATGCCTTTCAGACTCAAAAGTGCACCAGTACGTATTCATTGATGAAGCGACTTTTGGTGCAACAGAACTGAGTAATGCAGACGAGAAACGAGAGATCACGGTTTAGGGTAGACTTACGGAACTGGAGTGGCTTCAGGGTATCCAAATAAGCATTATGTTCAGATGCTGTTTCTAGCTTCTGCGTACCAGACATACCAGGAGGTGCTGTTGTGGGTAGGTGTCGCAAGGTAGAATCCGATGTGGCTTCATTCTCGAAGGCGACAAGCGATCGAGCTGCGTGTAGCGTCCACACTGAAAACTGCACTAGACACAAGGTGGTCTGCAGTTCGCTGATGAGGATGTGAAAATCTTCCCCCGCAAAACTACTGGTTGTGTGTGAGTCTGTTCCGCTCCGGCCAGGCAGTGGAGCTACCGTGTCCGTTGCTTCTTCACTGGTTTCCTTTTCTGGTGTTGGCTCAAACATCTCATCAGCGAAAGGAATAGTTTGTGTGGGGATCGGGAGTAATTCATCAAGAGCTTCCATGGACTCTTCAAGTTCACCATGCTGGACTTCATCAGTTCCAGCAAATGAACTCACATCCGCACGTCCTACGACTTGCACGGATTTCGCCTCAACTGAATGTGATTCTGTATCAACTGGTTCACCAACACTTTCGGCCATGGGTGACTGTTCGTCCCAGTGTGCGTCCAAAAACCCGCTATTGGGCTGCAACAAACCCAACGGTACGGACTGTTTCTTCCACTGGATCAAATCAAACGGATCAACACCAGCTTCCAATGTTTCCGGCTCGGCTAACTGTGCTGGCGGATGCTGTTCGGACAACCGACGTTCCAAATGAGTATCACAGGCGCTAGCAAGGGTAGATCCAATCCTAGTAGGTACTTTTGTTGCTGAACTCGCTTTGGCAACTTCTTTGAACAATTGTCGCCGGGAGTTTCGATAGCGTATCGAATGCTGACGAACCAAACCGGAACGACGTTTCGCTTGATTTGTATTAGACATTGGATGTCGTGGAGGAAGCCGTGCAAAAGCTGACACACCGGATTCAACATGTCTGCTAGGGAATCCCAATTTCCTGATTGAAAGGCAAAGAATATTAAGCAGAAGTTAGTGAGCTTCATTGCTCTTTGCACTCATAGATAAGTAAAAAAAACAGGGACCTAATTCACGGAACCAAATTACGAAAGACTCATCTGTCTTGGTTGCAAGCAACCAGAAAGGAGTTGATCACCCTAAGGCTTTGGGTACTATTAAGTAAACCGTGTGGTTGTACGGCGGTGAAGCATCAGCGTCAACTCTATTATGATGACGCCAAATCGAGATGCATCGTGAAATTGACCCAGTTCCTTGGGAGAACAGCACTCATAAGATTACCGAGAACTGTTCGTTCTTTTTGGGGATCACCACGTAGGCGTACCTCCCGAGTCTCTGTCAAGCTAATGCTCTACTTGGGTGGCAACGGGCATTTGATTAAATATGAATGAAAACCGAGTTAAGTCTGACTGATAGTCGGCGTGCTGANTTAGGGAAAACCCAAAAGTGACGTCGTTCTGAAAAATGGTTTTCAGATTTTACGGCAAACTTAATCTGGTGCAGACTGCCTAGCACCGTTCTCCAAATGGTGACAGTTGTCAGCACTTGAAGTAAGGACAGCTAACAGGTTGGATTTCTGAAAGGAATACCACGGAACGCTTAATTCTCTATCTGAAAGCGTCCATAAACAGCATGTCGTTGCGCAAGCACATATTCACAAAGGAGCTGAGCTCGCCAACAGAAGCAAGGAACACTAGTCGGGCAAGGATGTGATCGGTTTTCGAAACGCTCAGTCACGCGAGGTCGTATTAGGACTTAGCAAGTATGTGTAGATGAGATCGGGGCTACTTGGTTGACAACCTCGTGCTAAAAGAAAAAGACGGCTCATTGGATGTAGTTAACATCACGGATGTGTCCGTACACAGCATTTTTGGGATTTCATGTGAGGTCGACCCCGGCCGAGCGATCGAAAAAAGAGAACAATTACCGCAAGAGTATAAACCAGCTGCACCCAACTTCAAAACAGAACGTAGTGCAGCTCCTATGAGTATTATGATGGGTAGGGACACGAACACCTAAGTAAATTTCTCTAGGATCCAACAAATCCGAAAAACGAGTGTAAAATAGCAGGTTTCTAAACTACAATCATGTACTGTCACCAGATAGGTGGGCGTACCGGTCGCAAGCATGAGAGGGACATTGTAAATTGTTTTCTGAAAATCTACCCAATACGGTCGAAATGCTGTTTGTTAACCTCCATTCGAGTGAATGTGGACTCACTGTTAACTAGTTCTCCTCTGATTTATATGTAGAGTAGCGGACAAATAGGCAGAGGAAATAAAATGATTACTTAGATAAATTTCATTCGCACGGTCACGCCTAAGTTAATGTTCTCGAGTTTCGTGGAAGGTCCGGTGGACAATCGATTAGTATTAGATCCAGTCATGATGTTCGGAGTTTTTGCATCTGAATGGAGAGGTGATATTTACGCTTGGTCGATTGCGTTCAGACATTAATAAAGGATCGATAAATGAATAGGCAAACCTGGCTAAAAGTCATAAAATTGTGCTGAAGACCCACACGGTTTCTCAGGATACAACAAAAGTGGGACGGGAACATTGGATCAAAAATAACCCGAAAACCCGCGGATGGAAAACTGAAAATCATGCAACGTTGTCACGCAAAAGAGCCGGTTGGGTATCGTTTAAGTGAGGCTTATTTTCTGAACTGCAAAAGATCCTTCTTTGTGAATTGAATAGGTTCATCAATGCCAGCACGACGCGCGGATGATCGATAGACCTAACGGTGGTAGAGGGTTTTTACACGGTCGGGTCGCCCAATAAGTCTGACGATACGGAATATGCGTAGTCCAAGAGACAGTGACAATCTGGGTTCTGAAACACTGGACCGCAATATGCAGCATCACGTCTTACAACAGTCTGGAGTAGGAGGTAATTTAACTTTAGTGTTCAGTAGTTCAGCTGTAGCACCCTTTCGGTGTCAGCCACCCGAAGGTGGCACGAAGACTGGAATACTGCCAGGTTGCCCAAACCTAGGCAGGGGAAGTCGAGAGGCAGAGGTCGGGTTCGAACCGCGAACATTCCGGTCAGTAAATTCGCGGTCTAACCGCTTGGGCTAACTCGTTCAGAAGAGTCATTATTTTCAGCTCAAGTTTTGTGTGTTCTGTTCGCTGGTGTTCAGACGATTCGGACAGGTACTCCATGAATCGAGCTGTTCAGATGTATGTGACCACCTGGTTACCAAAGGACCGATACCATAGAGAAACCGAACTTAAAAAATGGGAGGTAAAAAGTTACTTGTGTTCGAAAACTTCTTAAGGAGGAAGATAGAGTGTGTGCAGAGTAACTAGATCATGAGGGCACGTGAACAGTCAATACAGGCCAATACAGAGCAAGAAAATCAGTGACATTAAAATATAAAAAACTGACCTTAGATGCTCTTCATAATTTATCATGTACGATTGTAGAGCTTGGAGCAGCTGAGCAGGGCAAGAGCGATCCAAATTTCCCGGCAACGGTGGTGCCGATTCCAAGGCATCTAACTGTGATAACATTGAAGTTGGGTTTGAGAGCCACACATTTGTGGCCGCTAATGCTTCGTGAACTATCTGTTCTTGTTGTGCACCCACAGTGGACGCTGTACTGGAGAAGATCCAATGAAGCTGCGGAGAGTAAGCAATCACCCGAATGAGTCGGAACACCGAACGATATAGGGGCACTTGATTGGCCAAGTCCAAGGCAGAGTCATTCCGTAGGTAATTTGTCAGAAGTAGCAACAAGCTAGACTGCTTTAGTTGAAGAGCAATTGTCTGAACCAGAGGACCAGATAAGCGCGTAGTAAAAATGAACAAAAACGCGGACAACGTATCGAAGAACAGGGTCGCATACCCCGTCTCACGAGCACTTTTTATCCGTAGTGCCTCTGCACTCCAAGCGCTGGCGCAGCTTCCAGTTGAGAAACCGGTTCCCTTGGCCCAAGCCACTGCATTGGATTCAGGGGAAGGCTTACTTGTAGTAGTTACATCGCCGGAGTATGCTGAAGTTGGTTTTTGAATAGCTTGTCTAGTGCTTGCTGTCAACTCACGTTCGAAATCAACTTTCGCTGTTTGAATAATATGTCTGTGACGGAACGGGATGACTGTCAAAGAAGTCGGGGAATTTTTTGCACATTTTTCGTTAGAGGGCACGGTCGAGCGCTTGGTGTCGCCATGTGAGAGACAGTCTAAAAAGTTCAGAATAAGTTCCAAAACGCCCCCATGTATATGTTGCCATCCAATAGCCTCGATCTCATCGTTCGATAACGACGGGAGAGTCATGTAATAAGAACAAAGAGCTTCGAAAGAAGTAGAGCGGACTGCATCCAATCGAGGGTCGGCCGAATCACCAGTCAGCACTGTCTGCTCTAAGGTCAGCGCCCCAGAACCCACCGGAAAATGAGGAAGGCTAAGAATGCGACCAAGAAGGTCGCACAATATTGGACTGTTTGCGGAGGGATCATCGCTGCTGGCATCGTCCGCGTGTTCAGTGAATTCGTTACACTGGGCGGTAAATTCTGCCAACGACTTGGCATAACCTGGTAAACGCAGAAAGACTAAGTAGGTGAGGAAAGAATGAAGAGGCATGATTGATGATCCAGGCTGTTCAGCGTTGGTTGGTAATCCACGCCGGATCTTCGATGCATGAGTTCCTTCTAAAAGATTATCTAACAATGACAGACAAGAAGTTTCAGATATGGTGACCGAACTTCGGGAATCTAAAAAGTTTTTCCATTTTTTCAAACCTTCCGAATTAACATCGGTCTTGCAGTCCTTGGTGGTGCATTTTTGTCGGTCCAACTCTGTGGTTTGTAAATCATCCGTCAAATACGTTGATTCGAACACGGAATCAACATGTTGTAGACGCATTGCGCATTCTGACAGCAGCTGCAAAACACCTGCCTCAACCAAGATCGAGGAAAAGGTTGGAATGGGACTGAAATGGATTGAACAAGCTGGTTCCTTGACTGTCGCCTCTATGGTGACGTCCCAATGGGCACGAGGTCTGATAAGCAGGGAAATTGGCTCGAAGCCAGTTTGCATATGACCGTACGCAACATGGGCCATGCAATCCAGGTTCCACTGATCACTAGCCGCCCCAAGTGGGAGCGGATGGGCACTCTGCCAATCAGATATTGTGAAAGTGTTATCTGGATTGGATGGAGGCTTACGCGCAAGAGCTAATTCGAAACCACACAACGCCGGTAGATCCTTGGCACTTGCATTACACGATAATCGAGATGGGATGGCAGCGTACGGGTACAGCAGTGCACAGAGCATCAATCGTAAATGGGCGATAACCAACGGAATCCGCTTGTTAGAAAAGTCACCAGTTCCACATGGATCCGACGTGTTCAACAACAGGATCGCTTGAGCTAGACTCGGATGTACAGAACAATCAAATTCCAGGTTTCGAGCTGAGTGACGAATCCAGGCACAAAGAGCTCCGACAGAAAGTGCCTTAATCGGCGGCAGTTTATTTGGTGCTAAAGGGGGACCAGTCAGTGTGAGCGCAGGATCATACGGATTGTTCGGATCGCGCACGGCGAAAACGGCGATGGCCCTACTGCCGGTTGTTGGTCTCAGTGATTCAAGCAAAAGGCTTTGTGCGAATTCTGGGATATGAATTTCTGGAATACAACAACAAAGGAGAACAACTCGATAACACGGGTATTCACAATTGTTCCAGTAAGTGTGCAATACTGATTGTACATAATCATTTCGACCATCAAACATTCCTAATCACATCCAAAGAAGTTACCGAGCAACCAGCTGCAAAAGTGCGAAGAATATGCCGGAACTCCTCAATGGGTAGTGGCCCACAATTCTCTATTTGCTCATAGTTTATAGAATATTACTCCCAAGTATAGTAGCCTCCGATGCGCAGTACTCTTCTCTTGGACGAAATTATTACAGAAACGCGGAATTTTACATTAAAATATACGGCCCCAATAAACAATACGCTTCCCCTATAATGAGCAGAGACAACAACATTGACACTGATGTTTCACTGCCATAAAACCATAATTATAATCAAAGCCTTAGAGTGAAAAGGAGAGAAAAAGAGTGAGGGAGGGACTATTTGCGAAGACGATTGCATCTCGTGACTGTTACCTTCACCCAAACGGACCTCGTAACGTAAAGTACAAAGCAGAAACGTGCTGATTGATTGGTGGCACAATCAGTCGGTGTGCAAATTCACTAAGGATGCGAAATGCAGTTCGTCAATTAATTGCTAGAAAATATTTGGGTAAACAAATCAACCGACTGCTTACCAAGCACCTCTGAAGCTCTTCAATGGCACTTTATAACAGGCTATAGATTCGGCTACTGGTGTCAACTGATGATAACGGCATGTCCAGCAAAACGTTCAGAAATCATAGGTCGTAGTTGATTTGGGGCCTGTATATCAGTTGGCAGGACCCAAGAGCTGACTGGTGGTTGGTAGAAACATTCGCCCGCTGGCTTCCGAATCGTAAGCATTCGGGTGCGTGTGTGCTTAGTCACATCATGACTGGCAGAGTCATCCATCTTCACGTGCGTGTGTGCTTAGTCACGGAGCATCATGACTGGCAGAGTCATCCATCTTCAGGTCATCACAACCCGAGTCATTATCTCGTTTCCGTCATGACCTTTCATCTACTAGCATGTAACGGGGCGAGCAATCCCAAGGGGATGTTGACAGCTGGAAGTGTCTATTGTGCACCAGTTTCGTGTGTGACAAAAGGGTCCATGAGGCTACACTTATACGACATGTATGACAAAATCGGAAAATCTGGGAGTGCACAAAATCGGACTAGACCCTGGTAGGTGCATTAGAGCGACATGGGTAAGAAAAAGTCTGCAAGAGAGACCAATTGTTTAGTCACAGCCCCGATCCTCGGTCCGACCGGATCCGTTTCCACTTCCAACACGCCCAATGTAGCCTCTCGCACAACGATAGGCACCATCTTACAGAAATGACAGCGGCCATGTTGTACACACTCAAATCCAGTGCTAAAGAGTTCGATGTGGAAAAGTGCGGCGCACTTTCGGTCTTAGTAGCCAGCGTGTAAAAAATGATTTGTTAACTGACATCCGACCATATGAAGTGTGAGACGTAATATGTAAAACTGCATAATGCCACTAGCGGGGATGACCAGTGGCTTGCTACAATAACTTTTCGCAAAACGCTCAAGGAAGCACCATCGGTGAAAGTACACTATTAAGCACATGTTGAGCTTTCTTACCATGATGAATAATTAGCTTTTAGTGGTGGTGAGGAAGTAAAATCCAGCGATGCTAAAGGGTGGACACACGGTCCATATCACCGTTAAGCATCAGCAATGTGCACAATCACGATGCAGATGGGGATTTTACCGACTGAAGTACTCATTGTCCAATTTTTAGCACTATAGATTTCCCTAACATTTGAGCTCATTACAGGCCAAACGGACTCTGTGTGACGTTGGGATCGAGAATCCCCTCAAAAAGGGTTAGGACAGAACGGTCTTACAGAACTCGTTCGATCATCGTTTCAGGCATGTCCCGTAAAAGTGAAATATGCCGATCTAGCATAAACTATATGCGACCTTTAGCGACAAAATTGTCACTTCTCTTTGCAACCCATCGAGTAAAATAAGCTCCAAAAGGATTGCCTCAATCGATTAAGCCAGGTTTACTAAGACCAAAACACCGATGATCGAACCTCGTGCAATCACCAGTTATCTAGCAAAGACCACATTGGGGAAGCATGACACGAAGGTGGAAGAGAACCTAGTGCTAACCTAGAACGAACAATCCCAGGCACCCACATTTTCACATCCTCAACAGAGCAACTTCAATACAAAAACAGTGTTACTAATACGGATCAACAACCATGTCTTGAGGAGATTTACCACGACTCTGGGATCACGCATGTCGTGTAGTGAGTAAAGCACACTGACAATATAGACAGTTGAGACACCTTTGATATAGCTTTTGCAAGTAAAGAACTGTCCATTCATCTGCTTGTCCAAGCCAGGAACAGCATCACTTTCGGCAGTGCGCTGCAAGTGACAAAAATATCACAATTTCGGGCGCTGATTCACTGTTCGATCAAGGTTCTTCTTGCATAACTTAACTGTCATTTTATGACCGCCCCATTACGGCTTAGTGTGCAGCAACTGTTATGAAGCCAAGTGATTTAGAAAAACAACGCCATGATCTAAACATCAAAGTGAAGCAAAACAACTCACCCCGTCGATCGAGGACCTGTTCTAAAGTTTGGGCGAGAAACGAGGCAAGCTGAAGCTGAAACATGTGCGGTGAGACTGCGTGGCCCGTAGCATTGTTGGACAGAAAATCTGCATTTAGCGGAGTCATTAAAGCCCGACAGAGTCGAACAGCATCAAAGCAGAGTTGTTTGTAGTCCGGAGCCTGTAGCATACTTGAATTTTGTCGCACAGATAGCCGGCTGCTCATCGAAGGAAAACGGGTGAAATACTGGAAGAGACTGGGCAGAACACGGTCAGTGACAATCCGACCTAAATACAGACGCAGCAAATTCGGTTGGTCAGGCTGCAATAGGCGCGACAGCAGTTGCATACGTGCATGTAACGGACGAAGAGATGAGGCTTCATTATCTGAGATCAAATGTGCACGTAACCACTCACAACAAGCAGGCAAAGAACAGCCGTGGGTTTCGTTGTGGCTGGAGATGAACTGATGGTTGATGGCTTGTTCAGATCGAACCATTGTGGCTATAAGATGCAAATGGATTTGTACGTCCGGGTTTCCATGGGGATTCGTGCATCGTTCCTCGATGAACTGTCGCAAGATACAGGTGAGAGCACTGGGTTGAATTGCACACAAAGAACACAGCAACCCAGTCAGTGCTTCCGCGAAAGTTCTCAGCCCCAGTCGCGAGGATGGCGTACGCAAAGTGGGACTTCGTAGGAACAGATCGAAAGCCTTGTTGTACACCATGCTGTAAAGGAGGAATAGTAACATGGCCATGATGAGAGCGGCAGCAAGCGCAACCAGGACTAGGAGCGAGAGTTGTGTACTTAACCCAAACGAGAGCTTTCATGCATAAATGTTCGACCCATCATGAAAAAAACGTATACAGGCAAAACGCAGTGAAGTGACATTCATGTGAGTTAGATAAAGATAAACACTGGTATAAATATAGGTACACTGGCCTGAAAAGCCCGACCACCGAACGTGGATGGAAAATGAGAAGGATTCATCATCTCGCTGCGAAGTGCAACAAATATGTTGGCGATGCCAGTATCGCGGCATTGTGAGTCACATACCTAGATCAGACACAAGTAGTGGCGGGCGAAACTGAGTACACATGAAACTGGTGAGAAAGATAACTCCCAACTTTTTGTATAACGCCAGACTAGAAAAAAGGAAGAATCAAGATATGTAAAAATTCCAATAAAAACAAATTTAGAGGGAACTTTCACCAATCCCCTAGAGTTTCTTGTTTTTCACCTACCAGACAAAATCGTCTGTAATGATATGGCGCCACGCCTCTTCGGTTGAGTGAGCCATATGCCAAAACACTCCAGCCAAAACCGAGAGCAATTCGGCCCCGTAGTCCACTGGTAGCGCACGATGAAGTTTCTTGGACAATAAACCCGGTTCGCAAAGACGCTTTAGCCACAGCAATATCTGTTCTAGGCGTTCGGACCGTCCACCGTCAGCGTGTAGGCAAAGCCAAGTAACTAATCGTTGACTGGAAGTGGAACAAATAGAGACCATCGGTCCGAAAGAGAGCGGGGGCATTGGCCGGGAACTCTCTTGAGCATGAAATACAAAGGGAAAAAAATCAGGATAACCTACGGAAAATGGATTGAAATTGATATGTTGCTAGTAATCCCAAAAGTAGAGAGCAGTGAATGGTGGAAAGAAGTTCATTTACTCTGAAAAGCACTTGCAGTAAGGCGTCCACCAATTATGAACTACTGCGAAATACTACTGAAGTCAGCACAACACTCCCCGTTTTACAATCAACCGTTTGTTAAGTTTCATCCAATTGGAAACTAACTCTTGTATTGTAAAGTAGAAGAAACAGAACCGATCTAATCGACGATGAGATTAAAAAAATCGGTTTAAATCAGGCTAGCAGGGACTAGATTTTATTATAGGCTACAGGTCACACACGGCTTGAGATAGTGTGGGACCAAAGGGAAAAATCAAATGTTCCCGGTCAAAGCAGAAATGGACCAATAACATAAATCGTGCAGAAATTGACAATGTTTCTCATGCTGAAAGCTAGGAAAAACGGCAAGCGAATACACAAGCCTGGGAGAGTTCTTCAAGCAAAGTTTTCAAGATAAGGACCCAGATGGATAAATAAAAACAACTTTCGACCGCGATAGGGGGGAAAGATAACATTAATGACACGAACGGTGGGAACGAAAACGTACCAACTGAACCTTGATTTTGTAGTAGAGATGTAGTCTCATGAGAAGCAGGGCAACAGTCTTCATCACGAAGTAACTTGAAAAGCACATGCGAAGCCAAACGTTTGTTCCAGCCCCGACTGCCCGTAAACAATGCATTCGGAGGACTGATTAGATTGATCAGTATTCGTTCTGCAAGCACGGTCGAATTCGGAGAAGTTCCCCAATACGTGGAACGCGATTGTTCCGACGAAGAAAGTTGCCGTGGATCTAACCAATCGGTCGTGGATTTCATGCTGGGTCGACCAGAAGATTCGAATTCCGTGGAAGAAAGGTCACACAACTCAGATACCAACTCACGAAACTCCTGATGACAGGCTGCGATAGCCGATAGTTGATTGACTTGTGCCGACAGTTCTTTGGACAAGCTAGAGTGAATAACGGAACTAGTCAAGCGTTCTACGAGTGAGTCGGTGACCAATTCGAAAGGTATGCCGTGCGCTAGAACCTGGTTATGGATCACATGAAGCAAAGCAATGGAGCTGCAAATGGAAAAGGGGACAAGGGGAACTGCAAATTGACAGAAAGCGAAGGTAACGTGTATACATACAAGACAAAAACAAAGACATCAAAGGAGAATGCAGAAGACATGCTTACAATTCCTGGAGATCCAAACTGGTTCTGGTACGTATATGCAGAGCAAAACGGTTACAATTGGGAAGAGGATATAGGTGAAATTAAGGTGTCAGATCTGAAAACTGTTGGTTTGTGGGTGGATCTGTCATACGGTTATTATCCTTACTCCGAACAATGGGCCCAAATCCTTACAATACAAGTAGTTGCTCCCAGATTCGGTTGACATCACAACTTTGTCAAAAAACTGGCATTTTGAGTAAAAAAAAGTTGGTAGAAGTAGGTGCTTATGTCATAGATTCAGGAAGTTACGGACTGTGTGCATTTTAAAAGGAAAACCAGAAACACATCCTAAGAACTCACTCTCTGGGTGTTAGCTACGATCACACTCAGTGGATCTGGCCGTTTGAAAATGAAAACTTCACTGCTCGAGTGTGCATCATGTACGTACACAATCCGTATGTGTGAAACTTAGGTTCGCTAATCTAGGCACCAGCTTGTAGGCAAGGTGACTCAAAACCCTGTCGAAGGCATGCCTACCACTATATTGTATGGCTCTGTAGATTGAGAGTGCCAGCGAGTAATTTTGAGCATAACAATCATCATCATCGTCGTCGTCGAGAGCAGATATTCTAGATTCGAATCCAACATGAGCACTTGTCTAACTATGGGAAACCTTCCGTTGAGTTGCATACGAAGCAGGCACCAAAAGCGTGGGGCAGAAAGGGCGCTTAAGGAAGTGAACATTAGGGCGATTGGATCTTACTTGTTGCAGAGGGGTCCGAGTTGGTTCGGCTTGAATGAACCGAAATGCCGGAAAACTGGCACGAGTAATTCCGCTGTTCACCAGCAGGTATGATACCGCTGCAAGTTGTTTTTATAAGTGAGTAAGTAAGGTTTCATGCCTTCCAATGCATTAGGGGGGAAATACATCATCGACAGCATGACATCGCTGTTCAATATCAATGCCACCCTGCCATACAACCATGATTTATTTGAAAGTCTTATGGTGAAAAAAGAATGGAAAGGATTTAGTGTTAGCTTATTACAACCATCCCGAGCTGCATACACTTCCAGACACTCATTCAGACAAGCTGAAAATAAACCAACAGCAGAAACGCCATTGACATCGATTAGCAGCGTCCCCAACCAGGTGCAGTTGGGATCATGTGGTCATCATCCTGGAAGACCAGTAGCACCGACAGCAGCCAAACGTTTTGCAACCTTTCACATCCGTCAGGCAGGTCATGGGTTGGCCACCTCTCTGAATAGGGCTCTGAAAACAGCACCAATGTTAACACTGATGCTACATTGCCGTACAACCATAAAGCTTAGTAATTATATTTAAAGCCACAAAATAAAAAGTGTATGGGAGAAGGGACTGGTCGCTGAACTATCGCAAGTATTCTAAGCTCCCTACACCTTCAAGCACTCAGTCAGACAGTCTGGAAAGAAACTGACAGCACCAACGCCACTGACAACGATTAGCAGCCCAAATAAACACTCGCTTTCTAATAGTCTCATTGCAGACCGGCCCGCACCAGGAGCTATGGTTCCGAGAAAAAAATCGTCGAAAAATTGAAGACTCCACAGACACTCTGTTCGAACCGGAAAAAATTTCACATCCATACAACAAAACAGCCTGTACTGCAGACCGTTACACATGGTCTCTAAGATTCAGAGATATACCGCTCTGCCGCCACAGTATGCTGAGCATGCTGAGCTCGTGGCGTGACTGGGACGAGACCCAGGGCCTCCATATGGTTGCGACCAGTCGCGTCTATTCGGAGTGAGGTTTGTCTGTCAACGGTCGCGCACTTCTACCATTGCATCCATTATCCGACCAACCTATTTTTCTATGGGATGGAACCTGCAGGTTGGGGTTGGAAAATGTGGCGACTTGTTCCGTAGAAATGGTAATGCATTTGCACTTCCCGCCAAACACCGCTGCCTTGCGGTTTGGCTTTTGAGGCAAAGGCTTTGGTTGAGGACCCTAATCATCCTTCTGTCTAGGTGTGGG
>NW_008751751.1:1510660-1511556 GCF_000715545.1 Opisthorchis viverrini | reverse complement strand
CAGGCGCACTCAAGCACTGGATATCAGACCGAACGGTGGCACTACTTAAATCTCGAAGAAATATCCCAGCCGGTCCCGGACATAACCCGATGCGAAGAACCATCAGACGTCAAGTGAAAGTGAGTTTGCGATCCGACCGTGAAGTACGGTGGACACAGAAAGCCAAAGAAATGGAAGAGGCCCAGAAAGCAGGTGTTGCCCGGAGATTATTTCAGTTGATCCGTGCGACGGGTCCCCGGAAACCACCTGTGAGTGAAAGCATCAAGCATCAGAATGGCACAACCATCTCGAATAAGGAGGAACGCCTTGACCGGTGGGAGACAAAGAAATGACACCAAGAGCTCTCCCTGTGCAAGATCAACGTAGCTGTCAGTCCTAAATAAAAGGCCTGAGAGAATAGAGCTTTTAATGGGGCCAGTATAAAGTGAACAGAAAGTAGTTGAAGGACAAAGAGGGAAGGCATTAGAAGTAGTCACGGTAAGATTCAGTTTCTACATGACGACAGGGACAAAGCTTAAAGCGATTATGAGGAATTCAACTTACAGATTTATATATTCCTCAAAGGAAACACAGTTGCATTTGAAATTTATGTACAGATAAATCAGGTGGGAAAAGAAAGGTCAGACTCAGCATTCGACCAACGATAGTTGAACTTTCGCAGCACTGCTTGTCACATCTTGAAACGCCTAATGAGAAGGGGTTTCTTTTTGGCGACAACAGACAAAGCCCCTATCACTCTTACAAAGCGATGCTGCCTCCCCCGAGGAAGGACGGGTTAGAAAAGGTCGGCCCCAAAAACCGCACACTCCGATCGCCCAACGGTTGACTGTGACCGCCGGCGGATTATCCAATATGGTCGAAATACTTTTAAAACCAAAGAGCCCGGTGCTGCTCAA
>NW_008751751.1:1491619-1508980 GCF_000715545.1 Opisthorchis viverrini | reverse complement strand
CCCCCCCCCCCCCCGCTTGACAACTCACTGACAGTGCTGGATTTATGCACCAATTTACCAGCTCGCGCGTGCAATGCGCAGCCACTTACCCCCCAATCATCGGTGAACGAAACTGTGGCAGCTACAACCAGTGTACGACCAGTACGCGGTTATTACAGCTGATAATGATGATGATGATGACTCTTACAAACAAGGACAACTCACCTGGCCATGTCAGATGGTTGAGTTAGTTTTGATATCTCTCGACCCGAATAGTGACGCGTACTGAACGACTCCGCTGGTTCGACATGACGGCCGTAGAGACGAAGCGCGGAAAGGGTTAATTTCCTTGACAAGTCTCTGCTTTTGTATAATCTCAACCTCAGGTGACTGACGAGACAGGGCGGGAATACCAAACTGATACACGGAGGGTTCGGTTGCGGAATGTCAAAGGACCGCTCACCATTAGAAGTTCGTGGTGTGGCTTTTGCTTCGTGCGTGGCTACCAGACTGCATTGACTTTGTCCCGGTATGTCTCGATAGCATTCTAAGGTGACAGCTGAGGGCCCTGTATCACACATGTAGCGTTGGAGTGATTGTTGAAAAGTGGAGAGTAGACGATGAGTAGACGAGAGTAGACGATGCAAGACAGGAGTGTGATGTGACTGATAAATAGGATTAACCAAGCAGTTTCGTCAGGATAAAAACTTTATGGTAGGTGGCAGGATACTTGAAACAATACTATTTACAGGGCTGGCGGGAAGCTCTACTCGGACAAACCCCACCAATTACGGATAATGTGAGCGCCAAATCTTCCATGCTGCCGCTTGATGAGTCGATAAAGACCGCATATACATAATTCAAATAAACCGCCAGTTTTTTAATAATTAGGGAGTTCAATCATGATCATCGAAATGCAAGAGAGTGATAACGACGAAAGACACCGATAACAGCGCGTGGTTACCAACTAGTCGAACAGTTCTGTACATCTTTCGGGGACCACCATATGGCTTGCGAATCCCGGAAAGCTTCCGTTGGAATAGTTATAATCAGAGAATACTTAGGAAGGGGCTAATCCACGAGGGCGGAGGGTAGAAAAGATTTTGGAGCAGGCATCTGGTCCTGGTCAGTCGACCAAACGGTATTTGATGGACGTTGAATATGGTTTCAGACGCCGCCTAACTAGGGATCGCACATAACTCTTATGAAATTGTGAATTATGTGTGACATGCAGAGATAACGTGCACGGCTTTCAAAATGAATAAATTGGACAGTTAAGAAGTTAAAAAACGATGGCTGTGTGGTTTCTCCTGAAACCACAGTTTTCTGGATCTTCCTCTTCAAATACCTACCTATTTCGGCCAAGGTGAGCTGGGAGTAATTTTGTGACATGAAGGGATTTTCGTCCTACTCGTCGTGGATTTAGCATTGTTAACTTTAGAAATGACAACAACAGCCAACCAACACCAAAATATCGCAGACTGGAATATCCACAGTATGTCATCAGACATGAATATATTTTGATGGGAACTAGGAACTACGCAAAAAGTGCCACGATGGGGCAAAGCCAAAGCTAAAAAATGCTGAACAAAATTAGTTAGCGAGATACGACAAATTATAAGTCTGCTATCTTTGCATCCTAAGCATCTCTTGTTGCTGATGATGTTACCGCGCATTATTTTCCGTTCTTCAAGCTTCCTAACCCATTTTAGAACTGCCCTCTAATATGGATGATCAGATGCCGCCATTCACACGGGGAATTCGGCTTTGATTATGGAACCAATAGTGTAGTGTGATTCATCCATGTGAGTGGGGAAAAAGAATACACCTCAAAATCGAAGGGATCTCTGGACCAAATGGTGATGGGTCGCGCAGAAGGTTAGTTCATAAATAGAGCTACAACTGACTGGAGATTTCAATGAAATAACTTTCAGTATTATCACGAAACAGTCGGATGCTATCTCCCTTGCACGAGTAACAATCTTTCAACGTATATAACCACTGGCAATAGCCGGAATAAATAGCATATCGAAGGCTGAGCGGACTATCCTTCGTTCTGTAGGGTACAATCCAGGAGAGCGAATCTCACTGACTAACAAGTAACTATTAAATAAACCTTTTACCACGAAACACACCTCTAACCAATGCATAAAGCGGTAGGAGAATGAAACAGTGTTGACCAGACAGTGACTCACCTTGTTCTACCGCCGTATCGGATGATTCCATCACAACTGAACATAACCAAATCAGACATGGGAACCGAACAGTTACACTTACAAACCGCTGAGATTGGTCACTAGCTGCCAGGATCGAAAGAAGTTGGTCACTGAGCGACGAAGTAGATTTTGCCAAGATGACTGCGAGGTCGGCAGTATCACGGTCGACGTTGCGACTGAGGGAACCCAGATATAACGGGAATGTGGTGTTTCCAGAAGGGTTTCTCGCGGCCAGGGCCATATTTAACGAGGCAGATTCCCCATCGATAACGTCTGACTGAAACGAAGCAACTGAAGAGAAGTCACACAATGGCTTCCCATAGGCATCCTGTTGAGAAGTCATCGTGACCCCTAAAAGGGTATCCTGGATGGTCATTGGGGTTGGTGGGATTCGTGCAACATTGCGCCAGTGGTCTAATGCGGACCCACTGAAGGCTGTGATGGGTGCACTTATTCCGGCAGGAAGGTAGTGTGTAAGCAGACTGGACGAGGCAGACGGGAACTCTCCATTGGGGAGCCCATGGACAACGGCCGACTGGCCTAATTCCGAAATCCCGAGATAAACCCTGGGTTCAAATTGCAAGTCACTGAGAAACGACTGAATCCGCTGGTTCAGTAAACCGCTCATGTCAGCATCATGCGAAGATTGAAACAGGAATGTCCGGATAGAAATCTCCGCGATTTCGTCATCTTGCCCGCAAATGTCCGAATAGCAATATGCTAGTAGGAGGAGCAGGGGGCAGGAAACGCGGTTTGATGTGGAGGAGGAACGCACGTGGTGCAAGAAATAACTTCTTGATATCGAATGTTTGGTAACAAAAGTGATCAAAGCAAACAGGACCCAATCCATTGTGGTATTTGGATAAAAGTCATTGAACAGCTGTTCGGACAAGCGGCGAAGTGTCGGCCAACCACCAACAAGGCAAGCAAGGGTCACTATACGGCACACCTCACGCGGAGCGGTAGCCCTTTGCAGGAGATCGATAAGGAGTTCAATCGCAAATCCGGTAAAGTAGAAGAAGGAGGAATGAGCATCAGTAGCTTCGGAATCAGACAGCAATCGAACCAGAAGACAATAGAAAATCCGAGCCATGAGACGACCATGAAAATCAGACGTCGAAATGAGGGAAGAGTAGGTGGGTGCATCCGAACACCGACCGGGAAACAGGCAACAGACCAATCTGGACATTCCAGAGTCAGCATCAGGATCTTCATCGCGTTCCGAAAACTCGACATCATAACCTTCCAATAACCGCGTCGACCATAAAGCGAATTTCGACTGAGAAGCTTCGTAATCTGCGTCAAATATGGTTGACCGAGCTGTAAGACACGACCGTTCTTCTGCATTGCAGAGGAACTTCCCATTGGTTCCATGAAAACACTTAAGAACGTTGGTGGTCAAATCCAGCAGCAACTCGAAAGAGAGGTTGGTAACAGTGTGGGAGGAGCACAGAACGATCGGACAAGCTTCAGACATAACCTTTGTATTGAGCACAATCGGCTGGTGAATTGTTTGCAGTCGACGATATACGGCCTCCAGCAGTACAGCCTGAAGGTCACTTGGGCCACAGTGAAATCCGATCGATTTAGATGGTTCACTGATTTAGTAGGAAGGATGAAACAACAGTCCAACGAGTGGGTAGTAAAACTAAATGCAAAACAGTTGATTTTCTAGGACTACAGACATCAATAAGAAGATATCTATGCATAAGAGTACAAACACAATCTACCACATCATTTTCGCCTCCGTGTGGTGTTTGTGTATACCTGGTTACAGCATTATTTCCCAAGTATTCGTAAGCCGCTACAACCTTTCGTTACACCGATGACCCGTACCAACGCGCCTTTTCGCAACGGTAGTGGGGTAAAGTAGAGTAGGAGGTACTTGGGTTTATTGTCTTATTGCATTACACGTGCTCGTTTTGTCAACCAACCGCTAAAACTCAGTGATACTCCCCACTCATTGCGACAACAGGAGATAATGTAAACAGGGATGCAGTCTTACAGTTGAGGTCATCTGTTTTAGGGGGCCCATGGGGGGTCGGTAGAACGCGATCACTTCGGTGGGATGCTTGCTGTAGAGCACGTGAAAAAGCCTACTCGTGGGTTGAGTCCAAATTTGAGGAGGCATCGTTTGTCTACAGAGATGAACAAAAATGACTACATGCACCAACTGGGCATGATCTATTATGAAACGAACAACCAACATGCGCAACGTGCTCATTTACCTGTTTTTCTTCAATGGTCTGTTACCATGATTAAGCAGGGTCAAGAAACGCTCAATACAGAATCGATCGAAGGGATGGACTGAATCGCCGGCAGTTGGTTTCCAAGTAGTGAATGCAAACCAGGAGAAGAGAACCTCCATGGCATGTGTGCCAAGGACACCGACAACGTTCGACTCAGACGTTGGAGGCTTCTGTAGGATGAAATCAATGAACGCGGAGAACTCTTGGGACTGAAGTAAGTGAAGCCGAAGTGTATCGGACTGTGAGGCAACTGTGGCGACAAACCGTAAAGTAAGAACGATCATTTCCATCACGGAATTACTGACGGTTTTCACTTCTGTTAACAGGTCCTGTAATAATTGATCCAGGACATCGATATCCAAGGTTATTATCGAGTCCGATGGAGTGACGGTTAATCTCCAAGGTCTAAAGAAGAAGAAGTAGATGAAGTTAAGGAAACCTGATGATCTTCTGGACTGGTTCAGATCGGAAGCAAAATGTAACCAGAATGGACGTTATTCTAAGACAGATTTCACCCGGCAAGGAGTCCTGCAGTGAACACCCGAACTTTTACCTTTAACCTATGCCTCCCTGCCGAAAGGATCCATATCATCAACCAAAGGCACTGTACTGTTTAAGCGATTAATAAGGAATAAGTAAATCGTACCACGGTTGGAAATTCTACATCGTTAATGAAAACTAATATAATAAAACTGATAAGATCTATGTTGGTGATGCTATTGGCAACAAAAACCGCCATAAAATGTGGCGAGTATCGAAGCATGTGTACGGCGAGTGATGAAATTTATGTTCCCCTGGCTTTGACCTGAACGAGCTCAGCCGTTACTTTTAAGCATGTTAAATTCACCGAGTGTGATCGTTGATACTTACGACCGTACTGTTACGGATGGTTCAGCATTGGAAAGTGTTTAATAACATGCAGCGAGTGACGTCAACCGACCATCTATTACCACTGTTGTTCACGGCGTACCAACATCACGGAAGGCCAATTCTGAGGTAATTGCCCCCTTTTGTCGATTTCCTCGCTCCTTACACGAATAAATTACCAGGACAGTTTTGAAATTTAGCAAAACATCACCAAGTAGATGCAGAAGTTCAATCCATGGTATCGATCCCAGTAGCTAGAACATTTGTTAGTAATTCCGATCAAACCAACTTCATCGCAACTGTTGTTTTTACCCGACTGTGGCAAAAGTCTTCGCCCGGAAACTTGTGTACATGGGACCACTAGTCTCCGAGTGTAGTTGGCAAACTACAACCCTCGTTCGGGAGCTTCACAAAATTCGGAGAAGAATTAACTTTCATAGTTCTTTATCTTTTTTTACGATGTTTGCCAACCCAACCACTGAAACTATTCAAAAGGAAAAAAGTAACCACATGGAAGCGTGGATAAATATGAGACTTTATTAACAGCCGGAATCGGGTAGTGTCAAACTCTAATTGATGCCGTTTGGTTTAACTGTTACACTTATATGCGATCCACTTATTACCAGGATGCATTACTCATACGGTTATTGAAAACCTTCTACGCCTTTTCACATCCTTATTTTATGAAACAACATCTATGTGGATAATGATCACAGAGAGTGACAGTCAACCTGGGGGGACTAATGTGGGTTCAAACATGGGTTGTTAAAACGACAATCTACGACGTTATTCATGTAAGCTATCCGTCGGTCATGTGAACTCGTGGTTTAACCAACTTCCCTAGGTAGACAACCACTGGCCTGTCAACCAGGGTAAAACACCGAACACCTACTTCCACCTTTCACTTAAAGCAACCACCACGACAATGCAATGAAGAATTATTAACTAGAAGGCTCTACGCGAGTCGTAGGGCGGGGAGCATTAGTCACACAATAGCTGCAAAACCTTTGTGAGTGGAGTAGAACTTTTGCACCAAACTGTTGAATTTTGTTGCGAATGTGCTCAAAACAAAAACCACCCTAATATACATCCACATTTTTGCCGCTCACCAAATTTCATTGTCCACTGAAGGAATCATACTTCTAGCAAAAAAAGTTTGGTGGAATACTTTCCTAGCATGGTTGAGACCCCGGGATGCCCACCTGAGACTCCGAAGTTTGGACTTGCACTCTGAACTCAACTGCCTGTTTCTTTTGGTACACCGGGGACACGTCGTAGCTTTCGAAAATTCAATTCCGTTGTGCGAATACTGTGTGCCTCGTAGAGCATTTGGAGGCGGGCTGGTTATAGACGGGCCAAATTGATTTCCCAGCACGCACATCCCACCACACCGAAACATCTAACAAGACGTCCCTGACCACAAGTAATTCTTCGCTTAAAATTCACAGGCGTACAAGGAGATATGGAGA
The DNA here is from genome assembly GCF_000715545.1 of Opisthorchis viverrini. Taxonomy (NCBI): domain Eukaryota; kingdom Metazoa; phylum Platyhelminthes; class Trematoda; order Opisthorchiida; family Opisthorchiidae; genus Opisthorchis; species Opisthorchis viverrini. The sequence goes on along the minus strand of NW_008751751.1, from coordinate 1,502,200 downwards.
CTAACACATCTAGGGGAAACAAGCCGGTCCTTTCCAACAAACCATTTGATTATGATGAGTTTGACAACAGAGGATTTAGGCTTGAACAGGTAGAACTTCGCACGAAATCAAGTGACATGCGTGCAGCGAGCAGACGACGGTCGCTTACAGTCGATGGGTATATCGCAGCGGGAATATATAGACCATCAGCGTTACCTTTCACACCAGTAAGAAAAGTACAGTTCCGGAAGCGAGTGCGCAGACACCGAAATCTGACAATCGAAATGCTTTAAATCAAACTTCCTTACTTGAGATTTTGTCCGGTAAGTAAACCCAGTTTAAGGTTTGAAAAAGAAGCACGGTACACTGTTTCACTCTTATTGGGAATCATCAGGGGTGCATACCCCACGAAACTCTAGGGAGTTTCGAACCCTTCCCCCCCCGGCTAGTAGTTGAAACGATTGACATAACGGCTGATTAGCACATCGATCAAAATGCAGTTCAGATGCTCGTGGCTGTTGAAACTACTAGCCGGGTGGTCGCAGGCTCCAAACTCTCTGGAGTTTCACAATAAGGACGAAACGTCTGGTTTACCGCATAGGTTAACTTAAATTACTGGTCGAAACTTCCATTAAAATTCCAAAATCTCGTCATGCTACAACAAGCTTCTTTAATCGGAAATTGAGGGGTAAAATGTGGAAGAAATAACTGGTCCATTGTAAACGAGTGGGATATCACGGAGGAAACTATTATAACGAACAGAATTAGTGAAATATAGCTTCAGCATGAAAGAGGAATGGAATACAAACTTACTCAAAACGAGGTTCACCAGAAAGGGCAAGAAACAGATGCAGAACGTTCTTCGTATTCACACAGCTGTCAGCAGGTCCAGCAAGAAGAGATGCTGACTGTCGACGCAGCAGCTGCGCGAAGCACTCTGATATCAAATTGAGCAACGTTCGTCTTCCGTCAAGGGAAGCTGCGCCGTGAAGTAGGTCTACAGAGTCCGGACTACTCGAGGTGTTCAGTATTGATCGAACTGCACCATTAAGTAGGACAAACGGCAAGCTGGCACAGGGTATAGAACTAAGCGGGGTCGACGGGTATTCAGTTAGCGAAGTGAACGGTAGAGAGGTAAACGTCTGGATGTCGCTGAAATGTAGATGTGTGATGAGGAACGCGCGAATCACTAAACAGATAGGTTTGACATTACAGTTACTTGTTTACAGTGAATTCTTTGTTTCTTTCTCGCTTCTTTTAGAATAATACTGCTACGTGCAAATTTCGTCCCCACTGGCCAAGATGAGTGATGTATATATGAACAGACACTAAAATGACTGAAATCGCTTCATAACTCAGAGGCTTAAAGTGCCTGGTACAGGAACAAATTAGAGGGAAATTCAACCAGTACATTCATCGCACCCCGTAAACGATGTGGAACGTACTGCTTGGCATCTAATCCACAGAATGATTGAACACCTACTGTCTCGCATCATGGCATGTGACCAGTACGAATGCAAACCACCTGATAGATGAGAACCATCAGATCGATCCGGTGGAATAGTTCGGCGTGGTCTACTAAGTGTAGCCTAACCATTCAGGGGTCATGCATCAAGACATTCAAAACACTGCAAGCGATTTCAAATAAGCCACCTGAATCCAAAACATCATACGAACCCTGTGTATCCAGGGCAAGGTTCCGTCTTCCCAATTACTACCAACTTCTGCGTAGAAAACGCACCAACTCGATGGCACCCTCATTTACTCGCTACGCACGAAACGAGTGGGAAACCACCCACGAGAATATTAGTCAACTAGAAGGAAAACAAACTGAGCACGTTGGGGACGTTGACGGTGTATGAACGCTAAGACGTCGGCACACGGATTCGTTTCATCATTGGTAACAAAACCGACGTCGAGAGGAAGAAACTCTCCCGCCAGCTAAACACACCGGCAGCACGCAAGGGTGCAATTCTTGTCGAGAAAGCTGGGTGCTACGTTTTTGGTGGCTTTATTATTCGGGTCTAAACTGCATTAGCCCCATTCAAAGAGTAACCAACCTGAATTTGGAGCTTAGTTCGAGTTCATACAATCAGTTATCTTAACCACTTTCATCCGAGAGATCAACGCTGGTCAATCCGGGTCACAATTTGAACACATCTCCATACGTGAGCCTTACATGCACTCAAGCTACTACACACGAACGATAAGGTTTCCTTAAAATTCTCAACTCCGATCTACTTCTCCAGCCCATTATGGATATGTTCAATTCTCCAACCCCAGCTCCCGCCAGAAATGAGAAGTGACGATTTATAGTCTTAAAAACACTTTCCAATTCACCTAACAGCCTGAAGATCCCGAAATTGATAATTAACATGAGTTCTGTTTTGACGAGGTGTCATCACTTACTAACGTACCAGTCAATGAGGCAACAGTATGTGGTTGTAACCTGATTGAGGATAGTACCACGGATAACAGTGCTCTTAATACGGACCGGAACGAACACTTACTTCCTTGCACCCACAACGTCCAGCTTACCTCCATCAAAGAAATCTACCGGCACAGGACAGAGCTACAACAGGATGTTCTTTGATAGCTCGATGGTTCAGAGGCGAACTTACTCACAACAAAGCCCATGGTTCGACCCAGCATGTCGAGTGTACCTGTCTAGGCTTTGGCAACCAGGCAGTGTCCCAGCTCTCGTGTCTCTTTCGGGTTGCACTGCAGCTGGGCACCAAAAGAGTGTTACAGCTGAATGAGTTTTTCTTCTTTGGATGCACTTCTGATAGATGGATCTATGGGCAAACTTGGAATGAAGGAGCTAAGAACACTTATCGAGGAACTCACACTATATAGCTGCTGGGTAGGTGATATAGCCGTATTGGCTAACGACAATATGAACTCAACTGACGTCTTGAACACGTTCAACTCAGCTTACTGTAATATAGAAATTGCTCCCTAACGGGAATAAAGGAGTCAACGGAACTTCATCAACATTGCTATACTAGAGAGGATCGATAAAGACACAGCAGAAAATCCACAGAAAGCAAACTTGGTCGGCTCACCACACTTATTTCGGAAGTCTCTTACCACTACAACAGAAGCGAGACCTAATAAGATTTCTGTCCCAGAGGGTAATGAACGCAAACTCCTTCGATTGTCTACAGCGTTTGGGACACATATTTCCTGGCGTTCACTTTCCAGTCAGAATTACATCAGCCACAAGGAGCTCAGTTAGGTGCATATGCGGCGCAGCGTCCGGAAACGGATGCCAGTACTTAAGGCATTTGTCAGTCAGGATACACAGCAACAATCCGCGTACACTGAGAGGTGGTTCGAAGTAGACTAGCTCGAGTCACATCGAGCAGGAACCGCTCATGTGACAGAACAAGAACAAGCTATCCAACATGTTCCATACCGAGCACAACCACTAACCAATCGCTACGCACCACCATGCTCCCAAATAACGCGCTGATGATGTCACCACGATTGGTAATGAAACGTTTGCAATCAAATTGCCCAGCTCAGCAAACAGTCCAACGACCATTCATATTATCATTATTGTATTGGCACAAAAGCTCCTTCCGGTTTCACGAACTAGTCTGATCGTGCGGTAATCAGTTTGATTCGGTGACTCACCATGTACTTCTTGCCATCACAGATTTACGGGCAGAAGTACTCAATCATACAGTGAATGATATTATTAATTTGGGGTACATACACTGGTCAAGGTGATTAATCATATGAAAAAGGGTTTGTTCGCTACAATCGTCCTTATCGGAAATTCCGCGCCTAAGGCAATCCCAAAGACGCTTCCGTGGGAGACATTCAGGTTAAAGTGAGTGACAATATTTCTCAGCTTTAATCAACGAGGCCCCACTTAGTGGCCTCACGTTCTCATAGTCTGAACATGAAGGTAGTTAGGTGATGAAAAATACTGCCAACAACTCCTATACGTTAAAATGAATGTCAAAACCTAGCTGTACAGATGAGCTGTGACAGTCGTATTGCCCTAAACACTCCTCGAAATTGGAGTTCGACGATGAAAAAATCACCTTGAAAAGTTATAAGCTTACTTTGAGTCGTCGAGAGATTTAGAAGATGAACCAGCTCCGGTGGATCGCGCCAACGGACTTGTATACCTCAAAATTAGTGTCAATCCATGGATAAGTAGATCCTTCGCCGCTGCCATCACCTCATCTGTGGTGCAACACAAGCGATGAATTAACCGGAAAAGGGGAGATTCGGAAAGTTTGCTGGTCCCTGGGGCAAATATTTCATTGATCTGGTCAGATGTCAAATGGTTAACCAAACGTCCGATCAGCTTGCAAACTAGGAAAAAGCTCTGCGGGGACACAGATTCGGTGTAGCAACGATCGAAAATCATTGAAGGAAACTGAACCAAACCCAGGTGAACCAGTTCATTCACTGCGGAAGGGATCATTTGCTGTAGGACCAAGATTGTCTTGGATGGCGACGATATATTCACCCCACGTGGGACTTCCGGCGTCAGGACTGCAGAACCATCAATCAATAGCCGCGGACCAGGTAGTGCAGGAATACCAAATCCTGAAGACTGAGACAAGGTGTTGTTACTTCCAGGTGCACCAGATGGAATACACTGTTTTCAGAAAGGTGGAGAATGTAAACAAAAAAATGATATGCTACCAATGTGCGGCTATTAAATTGGTTTTGTTTACCATATTGGACAGCAGCAGGGGGCTTCCGTTTTTAGCTGGAATAAGGAATACGAACCTGTCGAGCTACCAGAGCAATCCTAATAAAATATATCACCGAAAGAAATGTGACAGAACACTAGTTCATTCAATCTCAGAACTCATATACGGGGGATAACGGAAATGTACTGGAATACTGGTGGCTCTGCGAACAGATCAACGGCCACCTGATTAACCACCAATAGGAGATACTGTTCAAAAGATAGCTAGATGAACGTTGGTCGTTGGCATATAATGGAGACTAATAATAAAAAAGCAGGAGAGTTCAGTTGAACAGCGGTCCAGCTGGTAAACATGACAAACTGACTCACAGAGAGGGGACCTGCCGTTTTGGGAGCTACACGTCTCACATGAACTCATCATGCTCCAACATACTGACAATTTTGACAGTAATTACAATAATGAGCTGATTAACACTCACGGAAATCTATCCAAACGACGAAAAATGAGCAAGAATATCCGTATGAATAAGAAAAGTGATTCAAGAGGGGTGACGACAACTCAAAAACCAAAACTTCTATCGCAGTTTCCTTACAAAGACAACCGAGGCAGCAAACCATGAGGGTCACCCTAATGAGTGCGTCCTGAAAAAAGGAGTACAAATTTCTGATAAATAAACTCAAGTATACGGCGCACTAAAGCATCGTGAAGTTGCTATTCATAAATGTTCTTGTTCGGTCGAAAACGTCCCTAAACATTCCATACACACTGAGCTTCGATTCCCAACTTTCTGTCAAAGCAGGTCTATCGGTTTCAGTTGGTTATCAGTCTTTAAACGTATCATCATTCCGGTTGGCCAGATCATGTTCATATCGATGGCTCCTGAGGTCAACTTCATTTGTCATACAACTCCCACTAAATAACTTTGTTCTCTACAGTATCACCAGTAAATTTGATATGTTAATCCCTACTGTAGTGAGCAGAACGTAAATACCAAAACTAAGGTACGTTGCAAGGTATAATCTAATCCTGCAGTGAGTCAAACTAGTATAACATGAGTAAATAGGTGCGATATTTTATCGAAATCGATCGATACCGTAACATTTTGATTAAATGAAGTTTGCTCACAGCAAGTCCACAAATGCTTTCTTTGGTGCCAATGCCGTTTCAAAACGGTTCTCGAGTGGTTCTCTCCATAGGAAGGCCGCACCGAATAATAGAACCTGAGAGCCTTATGGCGAACTGGTCACAACATGCACTGATTGGTCAGAATCCAACTGTCCAGTAAGACGTTTCGGGTTCACCACAAACGCCAGAGCAAACTTGTTGACAATTCGTATCAACAGAGTTATGGTAATCTCATGTTGTCAAGTCACACATTCCAGCTTTCGTGCGTTTTGAGACATTGGTGGGCAGAACAGCGTGTCAAGTGCACGGCATAGGACCAAGCGGTCACGACAGGCTCTTGTTGGAAAAATAGGCTATATAATACATTTTTATTTCAGACAGAGAACACCGCCTTTGTCGGGAGTCGGTATTGACTGAACTGATTTGTGTGGGTGGTACTACGATTAAATCGACCTGCCACAAAAGCTGGAGAAAGGAACCATCGGAACGCGTTACGTCCGAAGTCCTGATCTGTATCTACTGCTTATCAGTTTCTAAGCAGTGGGGTAGATGGATTTTCGCTACGCAAGTGACCTCGGATAAGGAACAGATTCCAACACCCATAGGAAAAAGTTTCGAAAAGCTACTGCACCGACGTACCAGGCGCATCAGTGAAAGCAGACGCAATTCCATGGAACGTTCAACGAACAAGGAGCCCAGCGGGAACTGATCTCGAACAATGCGCTCGTACCGCTGGCGACGAGCAGCTGCAACCAAAAAAAATGGAATTCCATAGAATCAACCAGGTATGCAGGCATTTGGCGACAGTGGCTTTGTAACATTAGAATAAACAAACGGCTACGTACCTGTAAATTTCTTCAGGTGCTGTGACAAACGATGTACATGCCACCGGTAGAAAATCGCCCTGGAACATTCGTATCGTGCAAGTGGAGAGTTGGTCAGATTTGTAACATTCTCTCGAGGCAAGTTTGAGCCGGATTCACCATCTTTAGGGAACGACTGGAGCCGTTTATCGTAGTACCACCGAAGTAGTCCTAATCGACCGATGAGAGAAGACTGAACAGCACCTTGACTATCTATTACCTCAGCAAGCTTACGCACGCACGTAGACTCCACACCGACAGATTGCGATTCGAACAGCAGGTCTAAGATGACTAAGACCACCTCTAAAAGGTTTCTATCGAAAAACGATTTCGTTGTCCGCACCATGAGCTGTAGGATGTGGAGGCATGATCGAAAGAGAAATGGTGCCGATCCCGTACGAATTACATAACGAATAATGGTCCAGAAGGCAAAAGAGCGTCTGGCAAGCGTAGGCGAGCACAAATCGACACAACCTGATTCGACCATACTTCGACTTGGTTCACTGTTGGAGTAAAGCAGTGAAAGAAACCAATCGGAGTCATGGATTGGTTCGTCGACAGATCGGCAGTGCTGCCACATATTCAAGAGATGTGGGATTAAGGCAATCGTCAAGACCTTTTTGAAAAACGAAGGAGAGAGGGGGGACAGCGGAAAGGTTAAATGACAAAAAACTGAACTTGATGTGACCGACAGTGCTGTTAGGGCTCGTAAGTAATCTATCTTAACAAGACAGGCTCTGTGTAGGTCTTCAAGTGATTTCCTACAGTATGCAGTTTAGTTTCCACTTTCCAGACCTTATATAGGCCTACCCCGAGTCGCTCCATATCAATGCCTGTGTCCAACCTCCAGAGGGGAAAAGCGCGACAACTTAGTAAAAATGGTTCTTCCACGAACGCAATTGTGTGTTGTCACGCAAGATGACAGAATGATTCTGTACAGCCTGGCCCTGACCACATGTTCAGCAGCACACTAAAAGTAAGAAACTGCTGGATTTGACCATCAAACAGAGCGCCGGATAAGTGGGTGATTGAAAAGGAAGTAACAAAAAAGTGGTAAGAACAATTATTCTGCTGACCAATCAATGAATTTTCATCAAATGCTTCGAAAAGCAATGCAATATGTTCTCTGAACTAGATGAAAGTTAAGAACGCTTCTTCAAGTTTTACAAGACGACTTATAAAAGCAAACACTGTCCTAACATGAGGCGAATCTTGCGCTCTAATTATTGTGTTTTCAACACGGATGGCGTTTCAATCAAGACTTCGGTGTGTACGTGAAGTCCATCTGTACTGAAAAGTAGAGACTCACTGTAAAGCTGTTTTATGCTGATTGGGAATCACTCTCGTGAATCTCCGAAAAGATGCGCACACGCGTCCCTTGGCTTATAGTTGAGGACTAAACCGCTCGGCTATAGGGGGCTGATCAGCGGTGTAATTGACTAGCACTCAGATAGTACATAGCGCCACTTATCTCTCGATCACGACGTGACTCCTCGTTTTGACGACGTTCCAGGTGGAGCAAGATTCATGCAACTTGTGAATATTTGCTTGATATTACTTCTTGAATTATTATTTGAAATTATTTATTGTTTACTGAGCGTCCACTGAAAATAGCTTTAGATAAAGTTCGGTCTCACATATCGGAGGAACACGGTACTTGTGGGATCTTTGTACGAAGGTTGTATGCCCCTCTGTTACAAGATTTATCCCGCTGGAATCCTCGCGGAAAAGCCTGCTTGGCGGGCCCTTAGGATAGATGTTACGACTTTCAAGATACAGAATTTTGTCAATCTCTGTTGTGTTTGACGGTTGATGTCAATAGCACTGCTGCTACATTTTTATGCAATTGACTGTCTGGCTGGGCGGAAAATTTCATCTCAGTCTCGCTGGTGTTAGAATCTGTTGGACCAGATCACAAACCGCTAACACGAGCTTGGGGGCAATAATGTTCGACAACAGAACCGCAACTCAATATCCGCGGACTACCCCACTATATAATTATGAGTGTGGTGCCATTAGATGACGTCCGGCTACAGTTACTTTGTGATTATAGGTGAAATTTACTTGCTCGTAATAACCAACAGTTTAGCGGATTTAAAGAGTTAGCGCATCGCTACTGCGTCTCTGCCACACATACTCGGCGGTATTGGATATCCGCAGTAAACACTACAAGTGGGATGAGAATCCTACTACGTTGAAGGTGCAATGAAAAAGAATGTTCGACGAATAACAGGATAGAAACAAGTAGATCATAAGGTTGACGAAAACTCGGGGACTGCGCCTACCTGACGAGCCCCAAGAAGGGCGAAACCGGTCATGGGCTGTCGAAGAGTTTTCAGCAACCTTGTGAAGGATAGGAACAATTTTGTGACAAAGAGATGGGGGGAAGAGATTGTATTCCCAACGGCGAAATCGTGATCCATGTAGGCCTTCAACAATGCTCAAGTCGTCTGCTAGCCTATATAAACCACGTTTCCAGACAGCTGAGGGTGTGAGTCAAGCAACATCGATCCAAGCCAGTAAACTCTTGGGCTGCGAAGGAACTCGTTCACCATTGAACTTCATGCCCAGACTTCTCAAACTTCCGCGACTCCCAATGTGCTTGCAACTTGTACTGACATAGGAGGCGTGAACGGTAACAGGAATCAACTATTTCAGCCAAAGGTGATAACGTTTCTTGGACATAAAACAGAACAACGAATAATCTCAAACTGGAGGAGTGGCCGAGGATTTGACTGGTGGTAAGGCTTGTATCGACTACAGTATAAACAGGAAATCCATATTTCTAAGCTGACAGATACATATTCAACAAGCAAACAGAACAGAGCAACTGCGTGTCAGCCTTTAACAACGTACCTGCATCGATCTAGTGCCGCTCGGGAAAGTCGTGCGCATCAGAGTGGACAGCATTTCATTTAGCTCCTCCTTGAACGGTGGAACATTTTGCCTTTGTGAACGTTCCAGTTGTGTAGTGGAATCGATAATGTGAGTTTTTAGTTGCGTCAGGTGCGTAAGTAGGGATAGCATGCAATTCTCCAGCAAGTATCGCGTATTGTCCACAGGTAACGTGCATAGCAGATCCATCGCAGACTGTGATAAGCGGTGCGAGACATTATTAGGAGACAGTGGACATTTTCTGCGAGCAGGACGAGTACAACCATATTTGATGTGTGTATGAATCAAAAATTGAAAAATTTATCCGGGAGAAATAAGAAATTTCGAAATGTCTGCCTCAGTCGGTATATTAGTCCGAGCAGATCCAATAATGAAGTGCCTTAAAATAACGTCACAAGTTCGTTTGCCTAATGTTTCAATACGGCTATTCTTATACACACAAGCTAGCCTAAATCAAAAGGCGCTAGTCTGTTTGAAAAATTTTGATCGACAAATTTCAGATCGTTCGGTTAGACTTAGTGTTGAGATACCGTTGGGAAGAGAATGGAACATATCGTGGTACGACGGTTTGCGTACCACGGTAGCCCATTGCGCTGTACTGGACGATGCTTGTACAGCATCCAGGGAATCTCTTTTACCAGGTTGATCAATAGATAAGTGTCTGGCAAACAGACTCATGGTCCTCATTGTTGAAAGTTGGAACAAGCGTGATAATTTACTCCTTAAAAATGGGTTAATCGAACACTCCCAAACCAAACACCAGTGCCTTGCGGTCAGGCTTCTGAGCCAGAGGTTTTATCTGAGAACCCTAATCGTTCTCCTAGGTTTTCGCGCCCTAACAGTGGCTAAGCTAACAAACAACCATGGATTATGACAGTTAAGCACCTGCATGTATTACTGGTGTACTGATGTCAGCGACGAGAGTGGTGTTCTAAGGAGTGTGCGTAACTGGTGGAGGTAAGCACGTAAGGCTATGCTCTGCGTATATATATATATATATATATATATATAGTATATCAAAAACTCTCGTGTGTGCACAC
>NW_008751751.1:1490554-1491596 GCF_000715545.1 Opisthorchis viverrini | reverse complement strand
TCGTCTGAACACATGAATAATTCGGCCCTTGGTCTAAAATAACAGTAAGGCCAGATGGAAGGTAAAGATGCAATGGTTTGGGAGGTGCTTTCACGATAAAACTAACAGTCAGCTTTTCACCTTGTTATGTTCCGGTTCTCCTTCTCCAGGTGTTAGCGTGCCGTGTGACAACAGACGATCAAGCAAGCGTTGAAGCCAGTTAACTTGAAAACGGAGATCCCAGCAACGAGTGTAGAGAGCTGAAACCAGTGTGGCGGATTTGTTCTCCGTCGCACAACTGAAACAAAGAAGTAGTAGAATGGAACAACCGAGAGTGAGACAACGTAGACCAAAGAGAACAGAACAGAGCGGATATACAGCTTTTGCATCGCAGGCATGAGTCTCCATTTATTTACAGGTTGCATAAGATTAGCTAAATCATCACGCACTGTGTACTCCCACGTTAGGGTTGAAACTACACAGCGACATCATAAACCATATGTTGAGGTACTAAAGGGGGTGGTTCACAAGAGTTAATTAAGAAGCACATCAAAGTAGGCGCAAAATATGGTGAGGATAAGCGGGATCTGACATTAGATGTAGTTATTGAGACTTGTATTGTATAAGTCTTTTTGTACCGGTTAAAAATACAAACGGAAAGGCCACTCCATGAAGAGGACACAACGTTCCTCGTTGATTAAGCGTTCTCTTCCCAAGGAAAGTATAAAATCTTCGTTCTTGTATCCTTTGTTCGGGGTATTGCTATAATTGTGCGAGTTCTCAGCGCTTCCCGGGATTTCCACAGGCAATTGCCTGTGACTTGTCCTTTGTTCACAAAGTCGTGAACTCGGAATGCATAAGTTCGGTTGGTACAGTAAGCAATGTCCACAATACGTCTGAGTTCTCAGTCCCGGGATTTCCACAGGCAATTGCCTGTGACTTGTCCTTTGTTCACAAAGTCGTGAACTCGGAATGCATAAGTTCGGTTGGTTGGTTAAGCAATGTCCACAATACGTCACCATTCATACAACCTGGGTATATATATATATATATATATATATAT
>NW_008751751.1:1468637-1485793 GCF_000715545.1 Opisthorchis viverrini | reverse complement strand
TATATATGGAAGTGAGTCCAGCAAACAGCAACAGGATTTTATCGTGGCCTGGATGGTCAGAAAATAGTTGCTTCTACGTGTAAACGCCTAAGTCTTTCAGTGTGAAAAATGAAGTCTTAGCCCTAGGTGTGGGAACTTCCCATCACCAAACGTGATGATTGGCTGCTCGAGCAACGACTTCGAGGGGAGTTTCACTCATCGGGTGAACTTTATTCTTCCTATGAGCTATTCATAGGTTGTTCGCGTTACTATGGCATTATCGAAAAGACAACTGAACAGCATGACATGCGGTATATGCCCTCTGTAGATAAGAAAAACGAATGTGTGAAAATACTGGTAGCTGATTGGCTGTAAGTCAGATGGTTGTTGATCTGTTTGCCGATCTTGGTAATTTGCCTACAAACGTTTCCTCACCAGTCGCAAGAACATCATTTGTGCGTGGTTGCGTGGGAACTTCCACCTTATAGCTTGCGTAGAGTCACGAGTCAGTCGGCTGCGGGTGAGGCAGTTACTTAAAAAGCGTCAGTGACTAGCTTGGATGCTATCGATTCTCATTTTCTCGAGGATCTTCATATGCTTATAGAGGGTTCAGGATGACGTAAAGAAGGTTCAGAATGACGTAACAACCTGAACATTGATTTGGGCTTGCAGCCGTGACAATGTCACCATCTGGTATACGCACGGTGAATTTTTACGTCCAATTCTGTCACCAGAATTCAGTCGAGTCGGGCCAAATGATCCGTCAGATAAAAAAAACTTGTGCATGAATGCTGCTTTCACTTTAGTGAAAAATGATTTCTATCTTTGTTTTAAAATTCAACCAACGAGCCGCCAATTATCAATAAATAACCAAACATCAGTAACAGAGGCCAATTCTGTTTTTTATGATGTAATGCGCAACCGACAAAAAGACGTTGGTCTTGATGGGCCGCTCACACACGACACAGAAGGTCAACGTAACAGTTCGAGAGGACCTTTCGCTAGGTGGGACGGTTGCTACGGAATTACTGTAAACGAACGCCGTAGCGACACACGTGTTTAGATATAAAGGACACAGCAATACATCATGCATGCCTACTGTGATTTAAGAGACGAAAAAGGAGGAGGGGACACATGAATCAGAAGACAACAGTGACTGATACCTTGGCGTTTTCGACAATGAATGCGATTCCTCAGCGTGCGACTGTTGGAGTATCTGTAGGAGTTCTGTTTGTACCATGTTTAACGCGCTCAAGTTACCATTAATCAATGAACACAAACGGTATATTAGAGGGTCTTTTCGGATGTCACAGTCACCAAATATTTCTTCTGAGTGGGGTGGTGCACATCCGCTAGACAAAATCCATTCCCAATTTCTGGATTGTCGACCGACAGACGATGTCATAGCCTGAGAGAGAAGTCCGGAACGTCCAAAATATGCTCCAAGGTGAAAACGGGCACGAGTGAGGGTACAGTCCAACGCAGCAGTAATAGTAATTCGGAGCCGACTAAAGGGTACTGGTGGGTTGATATCACGAAGAACCACTGGCTGTTGGCTGATAAGCGTAGAAACTAAGATTAGGCGGGAACCACCATCTCGAGCACCAAAGTCGAAACCACCTGCGTGTTCATCCAGCAATGCCTCCACTGTCAGGCAAGCCAAGTATGGATTGACCGGGATGATAACATCAGTGAGTAAATGCCCAGAAAATGAATCAATCTGGTTGACTGAAGGTGGATGAAATGCTAGAACAACAGTGCGCTCAGCCCCCGGATGCATCCGAGAAATCACCAAATGATATGCCTCGGCCGGAAAAGTCAAATGTTCCGTTGCAGCCAGCAAACAAGCTAGTTCTGTGTTCTGCTCTGCCTGAGGAGTTGACACCATCGCAGTGCCGCCATCGGAATCTACCGGAAAGCCAGTGACTAGGTGGAAAAATATAAGAACGAAGGATCAGCAAGGACGCAGTGTGATGATACGTTACGGAAACACCTAAAGTGATATGGCAAATGGAAAAACAACTTACAGAACCCAACCCTTTCCAACTTGCAACCAGAGCAACTTTCTACGCAACCTTCACCTGATCCAACGCGCAATGGTTCCACATCGAGTAGTCCTCTCATGGGCCAATCCTGAAGGTCGGGAAATAGACTTCCTCCAATACGTAGTGCCCCCGACGGACGAGGTGAGTTAGTTGAAGGGCTAGGTATGGAACGAGTCAAAGTGATCAGATCGGCTAAATAGGCTTCTAAATGGGCACTATTTTGTAGTGCTGGAAACAATGAGGTTTCACCCGAGGCAGTCGAAGGTCCGGCAACCGCCTGAGCAAATGTGACGTTTGGCTGGACGTGATTTGAGACCAAGGACTTTGCTGAGCCACCGGCTAGGAACGTGATGTAGGCTGCAGGCAGACCAGAAGTTTTCGAAGCACTCGCAGTTGATGATTTACTGGGATCCGGTTTGAGTACCGAAGTAGGTGCCTGGTGTGAACCGATGTGTTCATCTGCGTCATCTGTTTCACCCGATTCCGAATGTGGATGTGCAGTGAAGTCGATCAAAGAATTTAAAACTTTTATCCGGGAGGTCGTGGAACCCCTTGTTCGTTGAGGAAATGGTAACGCAGTAGTATTCAGACCCAAGTGACTCCATTGTGCCGTCCCGAGCTCAAAGACAGTAGGATCGCCAAAATCGTAGTAAAGACCATACCTGAACGCACGAGAGGAAAAAGGAATAAGATCGGAATTCGAATTGCACATCTACCGTATGCCTGTTCGGCTTACTCATAAATACACTGATTCCCATTGGATGTCGTGAAACGAAAGTAACATCATATTCAAAACCATCTACGGTCCTTCCCTACGAACTAAGGAGAAAACGAAGCTGAAAGTTTGATTCAGTTGAACCATTGGCATCGAATCCAGGGGATGTGGCTGAACCACAAAAGTTGAAGGTTAAGATGGTCTATGATATTACAGCGATCACCTCTTGTTCGGTATTCACTGCATTGTAATCACATTAAATTCAGTCCGTTCTGCATGAGAAGTAACACACTGGGCTGAAAACAGCCAACAAAAAGCAATTGGAATGGGGGAGACACGACTTACTTGGCCATAAGATACTCAGTCATGGTCTTCAGCTCACCGAAGCAGGTTAGAACTGATGTTTGGTCTCGATAACGGGATGCCAAACACTGGACAACATGCATCAGTTGTCTGGTCAACTGGCCTGTTGGATGTGGACTGGAGTCACTTAGGAATACACCGATTAGTGACAGCAAAGCGTCCGCGCCAGATGAACACTGTGCAGTGAAAAAGCAGCGTGCCAAGAAGTCGGTTTCCGAAGAAAACAACTGGAATAAGTTGTCTTGAAAGGAGTCCACCGGCCGACGCGCATCACAAGATGTACCTAACCACATCTTCTCTAAACTAAAATAAAAGGAGTGGAAAATTAGCAGAAGGGAGTATGCCTGTAAAAAAGGTTGCAAGCAGCGGAGCCCGTAGACGCTAGGTACACCGAATGAAATAAAATTAAACTCAGCTCTAACAAAAGCGCTCCCATTTGGAAAACTTGCCGGTAAACGAGGGTCCGGTATTGCAAGCCCCACGCGCTAATGGAGAGATGAAGGTCTAAATATGGAAATAAGCTTGATCCTCGCTTGCTGGAAATACATAACATAGCAACTATTCTTATAATGCTCCGCTAGCGATTATCTTAGCGGTGTTCCTATTCAGCAACCTGATAGTGATGTCTTCAAATCCTAACCTTCAGACAGGCGTACTGAAACTTCACTCATTTCTTTTTACTTCATTTACTTGATTTGGTTGCGGAATCTTCGAGTGAGTGGCTGGGGCTGTCATCCACTTTCTTTTCAACTGACAAAAGTTACTGTTTCAAATGTTGCACTGAAACCAACGGACTCCTTATTTGAAGACTGTCGTTTGCGATCATGTTAATTAAGCAGTGAAGAAAATTGATAAGTCCACGTGCATGATGGATTCAAGTATCTCTTAGAGTAATAAAAGCAACACCTTAGAATATTACGGCTCAATGAACCTTTGAATGCAATTAAAACTACCCATAGGTTGATACACATAAAATGACCAAAGTGACTTTGGAAGGAATGCAGCCACACATGACACCGTTGAAGCGAGGCGACAACAGGTGAAGTGTCAAAATATTGGCAGTTCGGGTGCGCTACTTGGCTGTCGATTGGTTTGTTTCTCCAAGACCCCTGGTGGGGTCGTGTAGGAGACGCTGCGATGGACATTGGGATACATACGTACAAAGTTCTATGTGACAAGTATAAATGTTACTCAAAATGAGGAAACAATCGTCAATAGTGTTGAATTGTTTGCCTGGTAAAATCTAGTTGATTATTAAATGAATCATATAAAAAACTGGGACCAACTTGAAGGATTTTTTATAATGCTATCCATGGGAAGGGATGACCTGTAGCAAGACAACCCGGTATGAAGTACGAAACAACACAGTAGGATGATACAAAAAAGGAAGTACCAGGATTGACCTGTAGCAATAATGTAAGAACACACAGCGAAGCCTCATTGTGGTTTGAAAAGAAGGCGGAAAATCCAAATCTGGGGCATGAGATAGATGACTATATGAGTTTTATGGACCAGAGGTGTCACTATCTATCATGGAAGTCAGAACTGCCTGGCACTTTTCTTCGCTATCCGTGATGCTTTCAGTCATCAGCGCAGTATCAACTCAACTAGTTATAAAAATAGTCTGCATATTTTTCGAAATGCAGTGCGTAAACTTATAAGGAAAAAAAAGAACCAAAAAAGAACTGGCATACAACAAAGGCAATGGAAACTAACCCACCTCAGCAGAGCAAGGAAGCAGTTGAGACCCATCTGCACGACTTGACGATCAGCAAGAACGAGCAGATTCAGCACCAGATGCTTGGAAATTTTAGCGGTTTCAGTAAACAGATGAGAGAGCACGTCGCTGAAAAGAGATTGAAGGCAGAATCGACAAATGAGAAGCGTACACCTCGAAAACCGATTCTAGGTACGTGGAGATACGACGCATTCAGTATAAATAGTCAGTAAGAGATACCCATAAGTGGAAATGTTTCCAAATGCGGTTTCATGGATAGATATCCAAAGTTCCCTCAGAATCAATGCACCCATCCTAGGCCTAGTTAACATGAATGGATATAAAGATATTAAATTAGACTATTGAGTTTTCAACTCAGTCATAGGAGAGGTTTGCTTTTTGAAGACATGAACAGCTGATTTTCGGACTACCTTATATCAAGACTATGTTAAGTGTTCATTGTAGTACTAATTCGGAAAACCTGATGGATTCAGCGAGTGCTGAACATGCTCTTGCCGTAACCTTTGACAAGACTTGTGGTCAGTACCCTCCGAAAATTTATGATGAATCCGTTTGTACGGCACATCATCAGGTAAAAGAGCAAGCTAAATGAATCTGTCATTTTCCCGCTAATTGACTGTATCAACCAAAACTTATTCGTTTACCAGTCGAATCTTAGGAGCCAATCACTGATGTCTGTTAAATCTACCTAAGTTCTAACTCCGCCACTTTCCCGTGCAAATGTGTTAAAAGTTGTAGTGTTTCTGACATGGCAACCGGAGGTTCACATGTAGCTCTACATATTGGGGGATTTATTATTGAGTCTGACGCATTGTAACCATCTTTCATTACTATCTAACTCAGCTGCTTACAAGGGCATACTTTCTGATTTTTCCATCGTACATTTATTCAGTGCTTTGCAATGTCCCATACTGACGAACAACTTGTTTTCATTCGAATAGCTTGAAAACCAAAAAAGAGGGTTTCTCTATCTTGGTTTCACTTCTCGCGATGACCGCGTTGAAAATGGTCGTGATTCCTCATACCAATAAGGTGGTCGTCCCCACCCAAAGGAACGAACGCATATCAGCTGATTCAGATGGACAACCCTTTACGACTTAAGAGCAGTTAGAAGGTTTCATTTCTCCGCGTCTGACGCCGACTGTAAAGAAAAGGAAGCATCTATGACTTGGGACGTGAGGACAGTTCTCCATAAGGATGCCCGAAAAAAGGCCTGAAAGGGTTCTTAATTCAAAGGACCTCAAACCTTATCGGACATATCATGAGACAAAGAGCGGAACACGGCCATGAAACTACAGGCACTGGGAGACATTGCTCAACCACGCAGTCAGTGATAGACATGCATCAAAGCTATCACATTCAAAGCATAGCCGTCCATTTTTCCGTTCCCTCAGGGCAATATACATTGCGAACTGACTGATCATGCAATCGCCTCCAATACTAGGTTACATCTCAACGCTATCCCATTTTTCTACGACAGACTGTAGTAGTTGGAAGCAAGTATCTCGGGTGCACGGTTTATAGCTGGCAAACTGAACTGAGATGCTTCGCTAATTCGAGGCCCCAGGGATCTCCCAGTTGACTTTGAATGAAGCGAAATCTCTAGGTCTTATTGTTAGGTAATCGTACCGCGAAGTAAGCAGTGCTTATTCTTAAGCTAGATTTGGACTTTTACCCCCACCGGCTCATTACCGGTGAGAGCGAGTCCAAAGAAAGCGTTACGCGAAGCACAGAGCAGCTCCTTTGTATGCCACCAAAACGACAGATAACCTCCCTTTTTGTTTAGACCATTTACAGCACACAACTGGGATGCCATATAGAGTGGAACTGTTTTAACTACTGACAGAAGTTGAACTTTGACAAACCCGCGACCCATATCACTTCTTGGTTCGCCAATGTGCGACTTCTATCGCTAGCAGGGGCGACTGCAATCCGACTACTGAACATAAATAGCTTGTACGAACCATAGGAACGTCATGGCCGCGTTTCACTGGATCACAAATATACAGACAGAATGGACCCAGCATAAGCTGTGCGCGTATATAGATATCTTACAAAAACGATAGAAGAACCACAGTGATCCCGCATCTCATTGGTGCATGTTGGTATGGCAAGGAGTGAATCGATATTGAGTAAGGACCGCAAGAAGATACGATTTCTAGCCCCATAAATATAGAGGTGTTGAATGTTTTAAAGATACGGAAAATTGAGAACACTGTCTATTGCCAACGGAACAGCTATCAGTAGTGTTAGTGTTACCTGAAACTCCAGACGCGTGATGGTGATAAAATACGTCTTCTCTTTTGCTTCTCTTTTGGGTGACCCTCGTCTGTGAGTGGCCTTTTCAAATGACGCTCATATTTCGAGGAAAAAGTTTAGTGATGATGACAACCTCTTCTGGAGGAAATTTATAGGACGAATTGTTCGATCTCTGTGCAATTCTGATGAAGTATTACGTAAACATGTTTGGTGGCTGAAACGCCATATATAAGCAGGGACTATGGAGGAGCGGGGAATATGACACGGGATCGAAGGCTGTTGCAGTTTAGTTGCTGTCCCGTATTGGTGACACGGAAAAGTGGGCCAGTAATCAGTGAAGGCCACTTACTTGGGCCAGTGCAGTTCGTGATGATAAGTTGTCGCAATCCAGTTCAGCAACTGCAGCGCCGAGCGGAAAATCAACTGAGGGTGTCGTCCCAAACATCCGAATTTTTCAACATTAATTTGCCAGCGTTGAGTGCCCATTGATTCGAGCAAGCCCAGCAAATCCGTATGAAACTGCATTGACCGCAATAGTGCCAACCTTTGAGCTCGTTCATGTGATACGGGAACCATACGCGTGACAACGGGGGTTGAAGGCCGGGTGGAATCAGGACCATCGCCTGAGGAACAGGGAGATCGACATTGATATGCCGGTCGTACAAAGCAGTGCACTGTAAGACCGATCTGGTAGAACAAGTCTGATAAGGTTGACCGACCAAGCATCGCACTGCTATCGTCATCCAACTGTATTGAGTGCATTGAGAAAAAGAAAAGTGAAACATGGGGATGAAAAACGACAAAACTATCGAACAAGCATAACGATGGAAGGACATGGATATAACCCTCTTCGCCTACTACGGATAAAAACCCACCTGCGTGGTTGAACCAGGGATGATACGAAAGTGAATTCCAAACAGCCTGGACCGACATTTGAACAAGTCTGGACTGGTTAATGGCAAAAAGGCGTACTGTCCATCAGGATTGATAAAGTCCGATAGTAGATATGGACCTGCGACTATTTCTCCGTTCAGCTCACGCAGTCGAATTTGCGAGATAGGATGTCCTTGAGGAAAACATACGCATCGTCCGGGAACTATCAATGTGATGAGAAGAAGTCGGTGTATGTCAAAAATGTGTACGTCGAAAATGGGTAAAGAAAATTTCAAACTTTGTACCATTAGTGAGCGTCATGTGGCATGTTGGAATTCGTTGCTTAGATGCAACAAACTTCAATTATATTATTTCACGAACTGAAATCATGAGGAAACTCTGGTTAAGTTGTCTCACGCTTCGGTTATTGGTAGGCATGGGAATCTGATAATCCAATTCCCTGCATATTAAAATTGATTGAAATGCTTGAAATCCGGTTAAGGGCACTATCTTCTTTTCGCTGGAACCGGACCGTCGACCGTCTAATATGAGTCTTGGTCTACTCGACCAAAAACGTTGATACAACTAAACACAGACAACTAGAAACTTTGTGGAGAACTGATGTGCAATAATCCACTCTAAGATGGACCACTTCGGGGAATTAGGGTAATTGGTTTATCCTTAGAAGTGATTTCTCCTCGGGGTTCGTACTATCGCACCATCGTTCGTAGCTGACATGAAAGGGTTGCTGTGAGCTCACTTGAAGAGTTACCTTGCTCAAAAGGTAACTCTTTCATGAATTAACGCATAAAAATATAACAATCATTGCGAAGAAATTCGCTCACTGGTGAATTCCGGGGAGTCCCCTTTGGTTGGAAGCGGAGTAGGATGTGAGACGCGGGGATCTTCATCAATAAACGGGGCTTGGAGATCGTGAACCATCAAATCGGGGTCGCCAGGCAAGTCTAAAGGGTCCATGGGATCTTCGCAGTGTGAGCAGGCGGTGGTGGCAGTAGAAGAAATAGTCTGTCTCAACAGGGTGATATACACTGAAAATGAATTCTGAACCTGAAAAACAAAGATGATAGGCAAGCATGACAGGTTGAGAGAATTTGGAAGATTATTCCTCCAACCTATCCAGTACACGTAACAAAAACGTCACAATAAAGATGCAGTTCACTTACACCCGGTTAAACCTATAAGAAATTTCAAAACCAATACAGATTATGTGGCTGCTTTCAGTATTAAGTCCACTCTAACTTAGACAAGCAGAGGGCTCTAGGATCGATCGAAACAAAGTGCACAGCATATATCGATCAGTTGGGCAACAGTCTGGATGTTAATAATAGTTCATTGTAGGACTTACCCAGACGCACCTCACGGTGATTGATGATCGCAAAGCGCATATGGCATTAGTCCCTTCGAAAAACACTCTAAGGAGCATAACTGTCTTTATTTCAACTCTGGTGAATGGTTATGTTCAGTAAACAGATTCAGTATAATAATAAGCACATTTTGAATATGTTCATGAATGCCATGTATCCTTGAATTGCACTGATAAACGATGTAGATTGCGTCATACCCAGCAAGTGTAATCAGTGTCAGTATCATCGAGAGTATGACATCAGTGTTCAACACCGATGCTTCACTGCCGTACAACTGATTTATTTAAAAGCCTTACTGTGAAGAAAGCAAAAACGGTGGACGGGGAAGGAACTTAGTGCTGGCTTACTACGATCAATCCGGGGTGCCTACACGTACAGACACTCATTCAGGCAATCTGGATAGAAACTGACCACTGATATCGGTTGGCATCCACAACTTTCAGCGTCTCCAACCAGGAGCAGTGAGGATCACGCGGTCCCCATCCCCTGGAAGGCGAGTAGAACCGACAGCACCCACACGTTTCGTAATCTCCTTCATATTACTCTGCCAGGTCAAGGGTCGGCCACCTCTCTGCCTACGCCACTGATTTGGGCATAGAGAACAACACTCACTTCGGCAAACGTTGGTTCGGCATATGCAACACATGTCCCACGCTTCTGGCGCTGGACGTATGCTTCAATGGAACTACCCTTTGCACAACCGAAAACTCGCTTTCCGATAGCCTCGTTAAGGATTCGCCGACACCAATCCACGAGAGCCACGGTCTTGAGACAACGATTATCGAACACCCGAAGATGTCTCAGGTCCACTGCTTTAACAGGCTGCCTCAAAGCCATACAACAAAACAGCCTACACTGCACCTTGATACACACGTCCGTTGAGATTCAGGGATACACCAGTTTGACATCATAGGTGTTTCAAATTGGCAGACGCGACCCGGACGTTGAAGATTCGTGCATTGACCTCATCTGTCACACTACAACCAGAACTAATACAACTTCCAAGACACGTAAAACGCTCAGTGCTTCTCCCTGGATTGTAAGTGAGGTGTTCAGTAACTGCCCAGGAGCATGACCTTACATTTATTGGGTGTTAAGTGCATTCTAGAGAACTTTGATCAGCTAATTGAAAAACACCTACGCTCCTCCTCTTCGATAATAACAGCGACATCTTGTGCATATTTCAGATCGACAAGGTTTTCGTCAAAGGCTATTTGAGAACCAGGGTTTGGAGACCTTCCAACGTTCGTTCCATGATTTCACCGATCACGAAGACGATTAGACATCCCTGACGGACACCGCTTCGCGACCATAGGTGGTTCCACGTTCACCGTCCAGGGTTACACATCAACCGTGGACTCCAGATGAGTGGCAGCCGGTGGCCACTGCAATTGTTGTTCGAAATATTTGGTCCACCGGTCGAGACGCTCTTAATTCAAGATGTTCACTTCTTTCCGATGCTATGCGTGATGGCTCGCAGATGGTTTTCGCGGACCGGTTGCACGGATCAACAGGAACAATCTTCAGGCATCATCGGCTTTCTGGGCCCTTTCCACTTCCTTGGCTTTTTGTGTCCACCACACCTCACGGTCGGCTCGTACGCTGACTACCACTTGACGTCTGATAATTCATTGAATTCAGCTATGTTCGGGACCGGCTGGGACATTTCTCAGAGATTTTGGCACTTCCAATATTCTGTCTGATATCCAGTGCTTGAGTGAGCCTGGTGGTGCCATGCCACAACAGGTAAATCCCTCCAAAAAAACTCCATTCACAATTTATAAGCACTCAGAACCATCCTATATAAGTCTTCTGAACAGAAGTTCCACTTAACTATATAGCCTCACAATCTGTTGAATCAACTTCCCAAAAAGATATAAAGAAAATTCGTCCCTACGATAAAAACTCGGTTATTCATATAATAAAAATCTGCTACAGTTCAGGGTTGGTTTCTCTTCATTTGAATTCCCAATCGTACATCTGCTGTGTCTTGCAAACGGTAGTGCAACACCTTGGCCCTTGACTCTGTTCTGCCCACTATGGTGTATCAAAAGGTACGGTAGCTTGAAGCAGCTCTGTATGGGGACGAAAGACTGTTATAAGGCGATCACAGAAGTTTCACAAGATTACGCTTCAATCCTTCTGATGGGGCGAGAAGCATCTGGTCATAAATTCTCAATCCTTATTGACTCACATTCTGATCAGTCAGGGAGTGCTTTCGTTTGCTTCTTAGCTGCCTTGCGACATATCCGTCCAGTCGATGTGATGTTCAGTTGGTTAGAGTGGCTCTCCTCTGGAGAAAATCCCACCCAATGACAAAATTCCGGTGCAAAATGCACAGTTGCCAATGTTGACTCAAGCTCACTCATTGAGGCCATGCTGTGTAGCCAATGCACCAACTACTGAAAGCAAAGACACACAGCAAACTTCCACAAAAACCAACTGTTTGACTCAGTTGGCTCCTGGCGTCACATAGGACTAGAGATGCACTGGGTCCACTGAATAAACGAACACCATCATGGGCGATCCCTTCTGGACATACCACGATCATATAAAAATCAATCCAAGAATTACTGCTGCATCCAACTAGTATGGATTCTCTCCAAATTAGGCCCACGGAGGGAACTGGTGATAAAGAATTAATGTCTGCCTGGTTATTGCATGGTCTCACAAAGGCGAACGTTGAAACCAGACTATGAGTACCAGACGTTGAGACATTGTTTTTCACATAGATTGACAGGCTGTCAGGGTAAAATTCACAATATAAAGTCTTCTGACTGATCACAAAACAAAGTTAGCTCCACATACAACACATTGTAACACAGGAACTCTATAGAAATGCCGACAAACGGACACATGCGCCAAATGAATTAGATATACTGTCAAAAATAGGACGCGCCTACCTTTGGATCTGCGAGTAACAGATGTAGTCCAAAATGTGAGAGCGAATAAGCCCGAAGCAGATTGATCTCCAAAAAGTATTCAAATCCATCCGTTTCCTGTGTGCGATGGTCCCGACGTAATAACTTGGGGAGCATCTGGACACTGCAGCTTGGCTGGGGTTGCGAAGCGGTGTCGCTGTTGGTCGGTAAAAGGCCTTGTAACGCCACATGAGTCGGATTGTATTCCCACATTCGGGCCGAAGGTCCACCTGTAAGCGCTAATTGTACAGCTAGGGCGGCACCGGCTAAATTACGGTTACGAAGAGCGACTGAGGAATTATTTTTCACTCCAGGCGATGCAAGCAAATGACGTACCACCAGACGAGCGAGCACACTGACCGTTTCACTGTGGTGTGCCCCATCGCCTGTGAGGGGCGACTCGACGGACTCATTAGCTATCAGTGTATCCGGCAGTCGGCTGAATACACTGGCCTTTCGCCGAGCCTTGGATCCAGAAGCTCCAGTAACCGAATCGGTTCCGAGAGTGTCACTTGAACCTGTTGCCTCATTGCCGAGCGTGACTTCGGACCAGCCAATGGGGGCGTTGAAAGTTACAAGAATGCGCGACTGAAGTGGATGAGAAGCGATTAAACGGGTCATGATGATCAGGGCGTCTATCGGACGATTCGAAGAGTAGGCGAATAAGTGACCATTCTGGTCCATACCGTCCGTTTTGTCTAGCTGCTCAGTGCCAGCTGCTTCAGTGCTTAGGAGTAACGTGCCTCTATCCCAATCGATTTTAGGGTTATAGACTGTCAGAATACCAGATGTGTCTCCGATGCAAATAAATCCAGTCTCTGAGCAGTAGGTGATACAGGTGGGGCGTGGCGAAGAGCGTGGGGGAGATGGAAGGACTATCATGGTTTGAGAGCCCTCTGGACGCAACAACACTTTGACCAAGCTACCGGAGGTAGTTAAAAGTAAACAATGAAGATGGAAAGAAAAACCAGCAGACTCTGACACGGATTTGTTCACATCAACCTGAGGAGACGAGTCACTAGCAAGTTCACTTTGCTCCGTATCCGAACTTGGAACATTTGACAGCGGCTGAACGATGCAAACCTCCTCAGGGCACAAATCAGGAGGTAAATCAATTCCAACCAAAGCCTGTTCGCTGATGGGGGAAGAATTTGTGGATGTCTCAGCTGACCGGTAGCTGGTGTAAGAAAGAACGGAAGTAATGACAACAGAGAGACAGAATATTTCTGACAGACGACGACAATGGAAACCAAAATAAGCAATCTAAGTAGACTATGATCAATATATGGGATGGTTAACAAGGAGACCCGGTTAGTTTGCACATTTGACATAACAACTTAATGGGAGAATTGAACCGTGTCCGATGGAATCAGCGAGCATTCACATTCTCTTTCAATACGACTCCGTTTCTAACCACGCTGCGTCCAATAGCGAGTTCCTGAATAACTTTTCAACCATAAGAGTTCCTGAAGGCCTTACGTTTCAAACGTAAACCAGTCATGCTAACCAGGAAATTAACAAGACGCTTAAGCCACTGTGATAACTTGGAACGCATCGGCGTGAGGTGACCAAGTCTGCTTACCTATGCAATCCGCAGCACGCCAAACGATAAACGGTGTACGCGCATGACAAAACCCACGACAGTGAGAAATCCCTAGGGAGAATCGTCGCGGTGCGCTTGTAGAAGCTTTCATCGGTTCACTAGGAGACGAACAAACACCACAAGTAGTGCATTACAACACCCCACACTAATTGTATCATCTCTGACTTAGGCAAGTAGTCTTCCAAATTCAACTCAGTCCGATTTTTTCGTGTCGATTTGAGTACTGAGCCTGGTATTCTGTAGTCACAAAACATGGAGATGTCGCAGGTAGAAAAGTGTATCACATAATCCGGAAATCGGTGTTCCAGACTGCTGACCCAATGGAATGAAGAACTGGAAAATCTGAAGACACGTTATTTAGCCAAGAACACTGCATACAATCTTTCTTTAAAATAAACAGTTTTCGCTTGTTTGTATCAAACACAAACGGCCAGACAACCCCCAAACTCCTCACCTGTGCACGTAAAGGGAACCACCAAACACCACTGCAGAAGATTCACAGGTCGGAATTGCAGATTCCTGCGGTGGATAGCTACAACAAACAAGGATACTTTGTTCACCAATACCATCCGCAGTGACAGGTAACAAATGAAGGAGCCGTGACTTTGGCGGAGCACCTGCTGCGTGATGGAGTGATGTAATACCAAGTATCTTCGGCATCCTGAAGGAAAGGCGTGGATCACCTGTCTCAGTCAGCTCAGGCAAGGCTGCCGGTGCTGAAGGGCCACAAGCTTGTTCTAACTGTTCCGAGAAAGGATGGCTTTCCACATCACTCCCTCCAAGCGCAGAAGGAAGACACGCATCAGAATCTCCACTGGGAGTTGGACTGAGATGTTCGTTGGCTGCCAGCCGCACCAACGATGGCTCAGCAAATTCCTGAGCCACACTGGACAGGCCAAGCGAAGCGTAGAAAGTGATCGCGCCCTTTTCTTCAAGACATGGCATATTCGGATATGCCATAAGTTGCTGATATTAGAATGGAAACCAAATCAAGTAATAGGAAAAGTCCTCAGAACACTGTTCGACTTGAGTGTATCAAGAATAAAAAAACAAAATTATTATAGTAATCCCACCTTATACACAACAAGCTGTCTCTAATTTTGGAGCACTGCTTAACTGTAGGTCCAGTCCAAAACGAAGTTAAAATGTAAGAAGGGTATAAAAAATTTGATTTATGGCTACCATTAGGTCTCACGAGGACTTCAAAGACAAGCATGACTATCGGTTGAACACAGGGTCGATATCGCAAGAATCTTACTGAGCTATGTAAGACTACTAAAGTAGTTCTCCGCAATGTATGACAATGGCTAGCAACGTATATATGATGAGTTCGTCTGGAAGAAAACCTGGCAAACCTTGTCACTTCTTGATGGCCAAAAACGTGTTACGTGTTAAACCGATATAGTATGATGTTGCCCTCGTAATCTGTCCTGCTAGCTTTCCCCAAGACATCAGGTAGACTTAACAATCTGAAACACAGATAGCTCCATTTGAGAACTGTGCAATGATTGCGTGTTCGTCACGGTGTAAGCCTCTTTGGTCTGCAAAGACACAAGAAAAGGGTATTGTTGTTCACCTAGACCAACTTCATTTTCCACCCAGGTCAATGAGACTCGAACTAGGTGTGGAAGTGGGAATTCATTTCGGACCGCAAGGTCTGCATTTAAGTGGAGATAACTGTCGCGTGTTTCAAACACGTCGGTTTGCTTGACACAGACAGACTACACCGAAAGGCGTTACTTTCTCTGAGGATAATTATTTATGTTATCACTACCAAGCACAATTACGAACCCGGACCGTGCTATTCCCTCTTGGAAGGTACTGGGAAAGGTGAGCCAAAAAACGAATTGTTCTTAAGAACTGAATACAAAAAGTCATAAAAAGTTGCCCTTTTGAAGGTCTGAACCTAAGAAAGACGCTACAAAACTATAGCTCACGAACCTCTATCACTGCTTTGGATTGATCCTCTGCCTCGGTATCCGCTTTCAAATCCTCTTCGTCCGATTCGGAGTAAGCGTGGAATGCTTGATGCCCCTCTTCGTCCTCGCCATCACTTTCATGTTGAGTTAACTCATGAGTCACCGAATCACCGTTCGGAATCAAGAATATTGGACCGACCTGATCCGACGTGCCGTCTACATCCTGGAAGTCCATATCCTCCGAGTTCGGTTGTTCCATTTCCACATCAAAACCCTCGTAGTTCCCGGAGAACACATGCGACTTTGCAGATGGATCAAAAAGCGTTAGGGTTGGAGGAGAAAGGTACGATTCACACAAAACGCCTACTTCAGGTTCACTCATGATGCGTTCCCTCGGTGAGACGGGAATATTGTCTTGGGCCCAAATCAAACTCATAGCATTCAGGGGAAACAGTCGAACAACGACTAAACACAGGGATGAAGAGTTTCCTGTGGTCGCTAAAGACTGCACGGGAGATGGTTGCATTGAAGCAACGTTGACCAGCGTTGAACGTTGCACAGAAGCGATCACATAATCGGGCAAACGACAGCCAAGAATTAGGTGGTGCTCAGCAGGGTAGTGTCTCAGTGTTCCTGGTCTTGGACTATTCACAACTATCCTATCCAGGCTCTGTGCAGCTGATTTGGGGGCCAGTAGACATGCACTGTGGACTTCCAGTTGTGAAGCATTAACATCTAAAAAGAAAAGCACAAAAGATACTTTGTATCGCCAGTACGAATCAAGCAAATAAGTAAGGATCGCCAAAAATTTCGAAAATAATAATATTGATCAAGAAGACCTATTAAAAGGTCGGTCAAGACCACGAGGTTGAAAGAGCGAAACAGGTTCAAGTAAACTAGTCGCGCTCTCATTCCAGTTGGAAATATAAACCGCCAAACACGATTATCAACTTCATAGCTATGGTGATGAGTATGCATACCAGCTACCTTGTCGACGGAGAAACCTAGACATCATCATCATCATCATCATCATCATCGAGGACAGCAACATCAGTGTTGCCACTGATGCTTCACTGTCGTACAACCATAAGGTTTGTCTAGTTATATATATATATATATATAATTGTATTAAAAGCCCTACAGTGAAGAGAAGAGAAAAAGAGTGGGTGAGGGAGGGGACCTAATGCTGGCTTATTTCAAGCATACTGAGGTGCCTACACCTCCAACCGCTCAATCAGACAATCTGGAAAGAAACTGAAAGCACGAACGCCACTGACATCGATTAACCGCCATTTCTTGCGACGTCTCCAGCCAAGCACAGATGGGGTCACGGGGACCCCATCCTGGAAGTCGCAC
>NW_008751751.1:1450996-1468039 GCF_000715545.1 Opisthorchis viverrini | reverse complement strand
TCTCCAGTGGCTCTCCTTGAACTGTAAGGGATATGTTCGCAGATGGCACGTTCTGAAGCAGGACTTTGCACTTTGAAGGTGCAAGGCGTATGCCAAAAGATGGTATGATGGCGGTCAGTTTATTCAACAGGGCTTGTGCTTCGCTATGGTCTTCAAAGATGAGGGCGATGTCATTTGCGTACTCCAGGTCGACAAGGCTCTCGCCAGCAACAAAACGAATGCTGGTTACACAACATCTTCCTAAAGCTTGACCGAATGCGAAACCCCTCCGATTTTACAGTATGCCAGTTGCTGACCGCAGAGTGGGACTATTTGCTGTTCTCAAACCACGCAAATGCGCACAGCAGAAAGACCTGCCAAACAGCAATTCTTGGCAAAAACAGTGAAATTTTATGGTCTGAAGGAGGTAATCCTACATACTACCGGCACAGCTCAGTGAAAAAGCAGCTAATCTGTCATTCAGTCACACTATGCAACGGGCATTCAATACAGTCTCACAGAAACTCCAGGTCGTGTTTCACCTATGAGCTGAATTGCCTTATGTTGTACCCCTCCCGTTCCCAACGCTCATACAAAAGCTGGGACAAAATGGATCAAGAGGAGAGACAGAAAAACCCATCTATTGAAGCCTACACTAAGAGGATAAGGTTGTTCGTTTTTGACACAGCACTGGAAAATTCATAACCCTGTTACTGATGGACTGGAGCCGCATACTGATGATATCTCCAAGTATGAAAGCTACTTTCCAATTTCCGTGAACAGATCAACGGCCACGTGGACAAAAACCAAGAAACTAGAAAAAGTAAGGAGCATTTTTTAAAATCAGCTGGCAACGGGGCTAAAAATTCACTCAGCTGCCGCATTATGCTGCCTATTAACACAGCACAAACCATAATCGGTCTTAACGGTAACCCCATGACAGTCACGCAGCTACTGTTGAACAAGGTGCAGTTATCTAGTCAACAAAACGCTTTTCTGTCCAAAGGAACACGGATCATCAGGCGAACGCAGTTTCCAGGGACCTGCTTCAAACTTTCAACCCGCTGATATCAGCTCATGCAATTAATTCTTATCTTGAGGTGATTTCAATCTTAATGCTGTCTTCAAAATGTGATTTGTCATGCTTGTTGTAAATTGAGTTTACTTAAGGCACCACGGGGGTCGAATGGCGATAGCGATTCAGACCTCCCTTTCGTAAGGATCCGAAAAAAAGACCTTATATGTCCAGTCCGCCGTATATTGCTACCTTATGGTGGATATTAATAGCAGCTAAGATGTATTTTCGCTAACTTCTCAGTCGAGTAACGTAGGGAGTTTACCACTAAGTGGTGAAGAAACACTTGTTTGATACTCCGAACGTGGCAAATATGAATCTCGGGAGTGACAAACGATTTAGAGAATTTCCCAGCTTGAAGGCTGATTGCACAGCATCACTATCAGCATTGACAGCAACACCACACTTATTTGAAAAACGCTGTGTACAAAGTAGGAGATGGGAGGGCATTATATCTGGCTCAGTCGTCAATCTATTATATCTGACTGCTGTGCCGCTCCAGTGTCCAGTGCCGAAAAAAGACTTGCCGAGAAGGAACACAACAGCTTTATTCCGGACAAGCAAGTGCGAGAGCGTGAGTGCAAAAATAAAACGACCTCGAGCTATTTTGTTGGAGGAACCCCCTATGACCTTGGTCCAACACTGTCTAGCGCTGTCTGGCTTTGATACAAGGCTGTGACACACTGCATATTGAGGGGGCGTTTTCTGAGGAGTGAAGTTGAGGATCTCAGTAGGTTTCTGGCATTATGGCTACTTTCAGGAATCTGACCTTCCTGATATTCCCTCTTTTGGCCGTTCAACGTAAGATTGTCGACGCAGATCAATTTGTAAAGGTTCCACCAGTTTTTTAGCGCGACAGGTACGACATCTTGGTCGAAGCAACTGATATTGCTTGGGCAGTACATGTGAAGAGGTGGCTATAGGTGCTGGCCTTCGGAGATCAAAAGTTTCAAACAGCAGGTTGAGGTCTAGTAACTGTTTTTCCGCCTTTGGGATCGGACGCTCAGTAGGCCGTAGCTGATTGACATGTCGTTTCAATGGCAATGATTCCACCTGGACGCTGTAAATCACCTGAACGATTCTTATGAGGACGACTCCAACAGTCCGTCTTCGGTGCCGGGGCAACAGACCCCCGCAATCACACGGTTCCCAAACATGAACGTTGGTTTCACTCTTGCCAGTTATTGAAAACACATAAGTGTTGGCAGGATGGCGTCATGGGTAAGTTTCAACCGTCTATTCATCATAACCTCTGCTAAAGAGCGACCGTTCCTAGACTGGATCAGGAGTTGCTTTGTAATTCTGTAATTCCTGATAGAGGGACATATGCTAGTCAACCAGAAGCGTACGAGGTGTCTACTCTCAAACACTCGGATAGAAAATGGCTACGCCCACGGCCACATGTTGTAGCATGCACGAACAAGCATAACAAGGGTCATGTGAACCCAAATCTGGAAAGCGAGCCTGGAATTTTCGTCGCTTCTATCATTTCCTTCAGCCGTATCGCATACTGCTCATGCTACGTCACTCTGAATCCAGAATTAGGTCTACGTAATCACCCCTATGATTGGTTGGGAACACTGCATGATATCGCTGCTTATCAATGTCACTGGCTACCTTGTCGTCAGTCCCAATTCGGGATGTCTGGCTGAGTAACAGGGATTGTTTGTGCTTGGCTAGTACTGCGCCTCTATCGTATACTTTTTGCTTTTTTCCACAACATATTGTGGTTACAAAGCACCAAACAAACAGTTTCCCAAACCGATGTGCTGACGACCGTGGTGCATGAGTCAACACCGCTGGAGAGCAATAAGTTCCATCGAGGTGGGTGTGAAAAGAGTGTTGAAGTGCAATAACTGCAGAGGGAACACTACTGAATAGGAAACAAAGTGATAAACATAAACAGAACGCCCTGATACAGTGTATGGGTAGTGAACAAGTGCAACCTACCTTCATTACACACAGACGACAGCAGGTCCACTAACCGGAACTCCATGGCATTCTAGCATAGGGAGAAAAACAGGGAAGATATCATGTCGATTGGTAGGTTACAATCAGATCATTAACCACTCGAATTTACATACGGATCCGGAAAAGGATTAAATCGCACAGCGTCGTGCATCGCCCGCTTCATTCGGCCGGTGTGACCTGACCTGATCTAGCTGATACCGAAGTAGTGGGAGGTCAGTCTATCCAGATGAGGAAGCAACTTAGCATGAAAGCGAGAAGTGGTCAAGAACAAGCCCACTGAAAACTTATGATCAAAAGGAACTACGCACCGCAATCCAGTATCGTCAATTTCCAACAACTCGTGCATTCCGTCTTAGCAATCATTATCATCGACGGCATAACATCAGTCTTGAATACTAATGCTTCGACGCAGTACAACCATGACATATGTGAAAGCCTTAATGTTAAGAAAAATAAAAATGGGCGAAAAAGCGACCTAGCAATAACCTGTCATAATCGTCCCAAGCTACCTAAACCTCCAGACACTAAGTCAGGCGATCCAGAGAGAAACTGATAAAAGGAAATCCCCGTTGCATAACCAAACTCTAGCTTCCTAATCGCCTTGTTCCTAATTCGCCGACACGAAACTACACGCACTGTGGTTCTGAAACAACGGCTGACGAACACCTGAAGACGTCCCAGTTCCGTTGCTCGAACCGGCTAGTTCTCACAGACACACAACAAAACATCCCGTCCTGTAGCCTGGGACACACGTCCCTTGAGATTCCGGGATATGCCGCTTTGACACCGCAGGTGTCTCAAATTAGCAACCACGACCCGAGCCTTACAGATTCATGCACCGACCTTATTTGTCACACCACAATCGGAACTGCAACAACATACAAGATACGTAAAATGCTCCCTAACTTCGAGGGCCCCTCTCTGAATTGTAAGTGGCATGCCCAGCGACTGTGTCCATAAGCATGACCTTACAATTTGTAGGTGCAAAGTGCCTCCCAAAGCACGGGATGACTTTGGTCAGTTCATACAAAAACATTTGCGCCTTCTCCTCCTCTTCCAAGACGACAATGATGTCGTCTGCATTGACCAGACGACAAGGTTTTTGCCAGCTTCTATCCAAACATCAGAGTTCTGAAGACCTTCCAGCGTTCGACTCTGATTTCATAAATCGAAAGTTAAACAGGAATGGGGAGGATGGCCATCCCTGACGGACACCACTTTATGTACGGAAGCTTTTGGAGAGCTGGCCGTATACTCTCACATGTCCGGAAGCTTAAAAGTACAAAGAACTTATTGTGTTCACGAACTTCCGGGGCATTCCTTGATGGGTAAGTGCGTTAAGGAGAGCAGACCGATCAACCGAGTTGATGCTCCTTGGAAATTCTGGAATACTAAAATCATGAATCCTTTGAACCTATGGCGTTGTTCTAGCGCATGATGGAGTGTGAAGATTTGGTCAACGCAGACCATATGGTTACCACACTTACTACAAGACCCTTGTTGAAAACGAGCGCTATCACTGATTCTTCCTATTTATCTGGGACACTTCCCTTTTCCAAACTGCAGACAACCAGATCAGACAAGTGCTGACTGGGAACTTCACCTCTACCTTTGAGCAACGAGGGCTGGACGTCATCTACACTATAACCTCGATGGCACTTTAGAGATAATATAAAGTCATAAACCTCTGAAGCCGTATGTTGTTCCAGGTTCATCATCCAGGGTTCTCTTCAACTAAGGGATACAGATGAGTGGCAGTTCTTGGCCAGGATAAGCGTTGGTTGAAGTATTCGGTCCAACAGTCGAGGGGTTTTTCTTTATTCAGAATGTTTGCCCCGTTCTGATTATTGATAGTTTCACTCACAGATGGTTTCCTGGGACCGGTTACATGGATCAACTGAAATTCCCGAGAGTTCCCGGCTTTCTGTGCTCTTTCCATTTCCCTAGCTTTCCGTGTCCACCAGACTTCACGGTTCGTGCGCTCACTCACTTTCACTTGACGTCCGATGATTCGTCGGGCCAAATTATGTTCAGGACAGATGGATACATTTATTCGAGATTCAAGTAGTGCCACTGTTTGATGTAATATCCTGTACTTGAGTGGGCTTGGTATCGTCGTGCCACAGACAAAACTCCAAGTATTGGGCAAAGTTGTAGTAATCTCCTTCCAGCATGAGTTTACATCCGAAGGTGGAACAGTTCGAACAGTCTCCAGAAGACGATTCAGGTACATTCGTCTAAAATCCCGATCTGCCACTCTCCATTTCTGAGAGATGTCTGCAGCCTAAGCGGACCCCGAAAACGAAGGAAGAAGCGACCACGGACGAGCGCGTGGTCAGAATCCACGTGTGTTTTATCAGGAGCGGTGGTCAGCTTTTGATCCGCGCCATCGGTAATTGATGGCGGTGCGATCAGTTTGGTTTCTCAGTTGGGACGCTGTTGAAGCTGAAGCAATCGTTAACCGTTGTCCGTACGTGTCGACTCCGATCCATTCCGACCACCTAAATGAGTCTCAGATACGCTAAGTGTGCCCACTTGTGCATTCGGATCCTCAGCAACCACAACTATATCTGAGCTTCAAGCTCGCCAAAAGAGGACAATCAAGGCGTCATAAAACTTGTCTTTGAGTATGTCACAGCTACAGTCAGTTGGGAATTAAGCAGACATGATAAAAAGACGGCGATCAACTTCCCGCTTATGAGGCTCATTCACGGACGTTACCGGACTAACCGCAGAGAGGCAACGATAAACGGGTATCCAGTCAAGCAAGGATACTTTAACCCGGTGAATTAGGACGACATCAACCCTTGCACATCCCAAACCAGTAGCCTCTGGATCGCTAGAGGTTCGTAGCCAGACGCGAGTTGAGAGTGATGGGGCAGTTAGCTCAATCAATGTGCTTGCGTATTGCATTCACTTTGCTGATACAGAGCACACGTCAATGTCATGCGAGTCGAATGTGAGAGCACGAGCAGCCTATTTTCCTGATTGCTTCAGAGTGCGAACATTGATGGCATCCAGATGGACGTCGAGGCTTGAAGATTGATATCGACCTGCTTGAGGATGTAAGCGCCGCATAACGCGCAGATGTTACTGCCATAACCGATGCAGGGGGAACGGAGTCATCAGCCCCAACTGATGGGTCTACGCGGAATTATTGATGGAACGGGTGAAGAAAAATTATGTGAAAGTGTTCGGAGGCCAGCCATCCCTAATAACCGAACATCACATTATTTGTACGGATGTGTCACGTGCACGACACGGACCAAACGAAGGCATGCCTTAATTGGTCAAAATGCCAGCCAATCCGGATCGAGCATCTCTGACTCGACGCCTCTCGCCTCCTCACGGAGATTCTGGCAAGACCTTGTGGAACACTGTGACTACCCTATAAATACGATTGTAATAACTTTCCTTTGTCTCCATAAAGGGCTGCATAGAGCTACCGTGCCTTTTTGATTACCATAGTGGGCGGAGCAGGAAGCCAAGGGACCGATACCGAGCTGCACTACCGCTCAGCAAGACAAAACAGAAAGAGAAGGGAGACTTCAGTACCAGGCTGTTTTCAATTACTTGCCCTAGTGTATGCAAAGAGTAAGGCGGCCGGAGTGACGGCACCACACGACGGCCGGTGTGGTTAGAGAGTATTGTTAATTGTACGAAGGCCGGAATACTGGCAGGGTGCCAAGACCTAGACGGGACGACAATGTGTTCAACCAAAGCCTTTGGCTCAAAAGGTTAACGACAATGCAACAGCGTTTGGCTGGGGATTCGGAAGACGTCGCCAAATATATTCTGACCCTCAACCTGAAGGGCCATGGGAATGTTGGTAGACCTCCAACCGCTGACCAAACATCGTTCTTTTTATAAGAAGTTAATAGTGCAGCTTTCGACCATGGCCGACAAACTGCATTCCCATTGGGAGCATTACACTCTGGGTACATCCTATCCCTTACAATGGTAATAATTCTAGAACGAGACATTTCTCCCTAACCTTGAAAACAAACAATGTAAGGTAAAGTCTCGACGTTGAGCTCAAAATGCAGATCTGACAGTGCGTACGCAGTATGCGATCAACGACCCCGGCATAGACGATAGTTTACCGCTGGAGTTCGCACCAAATTATAGGTGAGTAATATCCCTACACAAATCCAAGACGATCAGCTAGGAAAACTACTTCCCAACAACCAGGAGACAGTGAAACGGTCCACTTTCTTCCGTTCGTAAGTGATCAAATAGCAAACGACTTTGATTGTCATACCATCAGATTCTACCACAAGCGTCTGCATGCATAAGGATCTACTTCGGATATGAAGTAAACTTACGCGGTTGAATGAGGACACGTCCCAAATGGTAACATCACCAGTTAGCGTGCAAGTGGCGATGAAATCCTTTGAAGCTGTGCTACTCAGAACGGATATCTGTAAAAAATAGCAAAGTGCGGGAGTGATGTATCTTGGGACCACGGATAAGCAACACAGAAGCTGCTTTTTTTGACGACAGAAATGTGCGATGCGATCGATGTTCAAAGCAATGCATATGTACTACCCCTGTGGCGAAAAATATCCTTAGTAAGGGTCTACGCGTCGTGATGACACATTCGATTGTTTTTCTACAGCACACGGGACAAAAAAAAGATAAGAAAGAGAGTTGTTCATCTGTAACACCTTTTCGCTGCCTAGCTGCCATGCACGAGGGTTGGGATTCTGCCAGGTTGCTCAAGCATAGACAGGGGAAGTCGAGATGCAGAGGTTGGGGTTAGAACAACTTACTGTATATGGATCCAGTTACAAATTAGGAGTAAGATTCCCCGTGGATGCAAAATAACCGATACTTAAAGAGCTCGAAAGATTAATACGGTCTCGCGTTTATAACAGTAACCGTAGAACATTCAGTTGCAAAATCGTGGTAATACAGATGTCACATGTGTTCAGTTTCATGTTTTGTCCATCATTCACGGCACATCAACTTGACCTATGTGCACTACTGAGTAGAAACTAGTGGCCGAATCGTAGCGCGTTCAAAATCATAGCGGGATCAAACTTCTCTAGAATTCGAAAGTGCAGAGGGGTGGTGATTCCAAACAGGTCCTGCGGACAAATCGTAGAATTCTGACTGAATGCCTGCGAAGTAGAAATCCCATTAAAGACGCATTTATTTGGGAGGTGTATCTGCTTTCTTCCTTTCATAAAAATTCCAGTGTAAATCGAAATAAATCGCTCAGATGTGTCAAGCTGCCATGCTACCTGAAGGGAGCAGGAGGGCTGAGATATTGTCAGGATGTTCAAACCTGGACGGGGGTAATCGAGATAAAGAAGCCGAAATGGAACCATGGACCTTCCGGTCAGTAATTTCGCACCATAACCACCGAATTATCTCGAGCTCGATTCCAGTGTAAGTCTACGGGGACGTAGACTTTTATGTGGCAGGATCCCCCAAGTGTCGACACAAGAAAACTCAAGCGATGTATCAAATACAAACTATGTACGCATTCAACAGTTATGTGAGGGCTACGCAGTGAAAGCCTACAGAGTACATAAATAACCAGTGTGACTAGTACCACGGGGAAATTACGCGACAGACTCACCGGAGAAGTTGAGATCGTTTGTTTGCGTGCCGGTTCGCTGGATCGGGCTTCTAAATAAAAGCAGAAAGAACGGGCCGGATGAAGAATAACAAATGAAAAGACATCAGCTGCGGTGAGGATGTGACTGTGAGTTCCAGTATTGCACACACACAGGTTTGTGTAGTTAAACTTCCTAAGCAAACTGTCGTTGTTACCAAGGCAAAAACCATGAACGTTTCGTTAACTTAGGCGCTGAGCACAGGAGATGGGTTTTATGCAATGGATATAAGCGTTTTTGATTAAATATTTGAACACGAAAAAGCTATATCATAAAAGGTTCATCCCCGTCGGTCGCATTTCCGGTCATATTTATGAACTCGTCGAAGAGTCCTGTGTCGTTTCATAGACCTCACTCTGACGTGTCGTATTATCACAGCCAACCCATCTTTAACATACAAAAACAGGTGTGCAAAAGTAAAAATAAGCTCACCGAGACCAAGACAGTGAAAGTTTTGTCTAAATCAACCACGAAGCCCTTTAGGAACTCATTTTAGCTTCTATATGAAGGAACTGCAAAAACAGCTGCGGAATTCAGTACAAATGTTTGATATGCCCCAACCACTATCAACGGTGAACCAAGGCAGCTAGGTCTAATTGCTGGTCCTTGAAGAACAGAAGGCGAGTAAAGCAACTGCTATCAGGAAGGGGCCTTAGAAACCCGCCTCGAGTTTCAACAATTCAGGGTAGCGTGGTGGGTGAGTAGCTTTCACACAGCGTTTTACTTGATAGGTCGCGAATCATCAAATCAAAGTGCTCCGGAGATACGTTTGTGCGTTCAAAGGGTTAAAAGTAGACAACTGAAGAGTATTCTTAATGGCAGATATTCGGATGGTGTATAAATATGCCATTCCACCATTCCACTTCAACATCATGGATCAGAGACTGTTCAGACTCAACAGTGAAGCAGAGTCTATTGCATCCTCTACAGTAGTATCTACACAGATCGGTTTTCACGCTGTAGCTCACACAAACAGCCATCTATGGGCTATGTAATAACGTTCAGGTTTTTATTAGTCTTACGAGTTTTGTCGCTGGTGTTCGCAATGAGTCACCCAACCTATGGCACTCTGGTAACGAATCAATGTACACACAGACTGTAGACAAATATCTTTACGGAGTTCGCTAACTTCCTATTAGAAACTGCTTGAAAAGAGCTCAGACTGATACATACACATGATTACTTTCCAACTGTCAATCGAAAATGAATTTTTGTCTTCACCATCACTTTTCTCTGTCTAACAAGAAGAAATTACCTACATGGAGTACTGTGAAGCGAAGATGACAAAGGAAAATAGTCAAAACTAGGCAAATAACTGCATACCCTCAGTAGTCACATTTCTGGTGGGTTTTGATTGAATGAAAGGGCAGCTGCCAGCATGCCTGCTGTGCTCACTCCAAGGTTCATCAGTGGGCTCCCAGTGAGTCAGACACACGTAGCATACAAAACACAAGACCTGATCACCACATCTCCGCGTCAAGTGATAGAAACCCGCTTGCGCCATAGCTTCTGGAGTAGTCCAACTACAAGAAGAGAAACAGTAAAAAAAGAGATAAGCGGTTAAATCAGAAACCATCGTGATGAGGGATAACTCGAATCCTATTGCTGCTTATATTCAGGACCACTACGTAAGCAGTAATTATCTGGACTGACGAATAACTACCGGTATTGTCACTAAGATGTGTTGAGTAGGCCTTGCAGTTTTTAAGATATCTACCACATAAGTAGTGTAGTAACCGAAACGCACTAGTTGATGAAGATTAGAAGTCAGTTGGTTAGAAGAATGTTGAATGCATAAGTGATGTGCGACTAAGTTTATACTTGTTTACGGTATTAACACAAATCAAGAGGTGCCTCACGTGCAGATCGTACGACCACCAAACAGTATAGCATTAAGAGAAGTTATTATTGAGGGATTGGACAACCTGCACAAAAAATGCATACACAATGCGAGGAAAGAAATGACAAGAGCGTAACATAGTGTATATTCCACAAGTTCATAAAAACGACCTACAGCTTTGACACAACCTCGCACGTGGCATGAACCTCAAGGCAATGGGCTAATACATGTCTATGAAGCACCAGAGTGAGAGCATATGAGCTGGACGTCTAAGTTCAGTGTGGATCACGTCCCACAGACTGACTGCTTACCATCAACTTATTTTGGCTGAGATGGAGCTGAAATGGCTGACTGGGGAGAGATGGTTCAGGACCGGAGGGTTCATGGTTCGAACCCGACCTCTGTCTCTAGACTTCACCTGTCTAGGCGTGGGCAGTATCCCAGCCCTCGTGCTTCCTTTTGGTGGCGTTGCAGTTTGCGATTTTGGCTGACTATATAAGAATATTATTTTGATCATAGCCGTGATCCGACGGAGGGTACTTTTGG
The DNA here is from genome assembly GCF_000715545.1 of Opisthorchis viverrini. Taxonomy (NCBI): domain Eukaryota; kingdom Metazoa; phylum Platyhelminthes; class Trematoda; order Opisthorchiida; family Opisthorchiidae; genus Opisthorchis; species Opisthorchis viverrini. The sequence goes on along the minus strand of NW_008751751.1, from coordinate 1,457,004 downwards.
TTGTAGTCAAGTTCGGGCTCCAGAAAACTGACTATCATATGCTTAGTTGACAAAACGGAAAAATGAGATCAGACACACTCGATAGCTCAAAAGTAAACAGAACATTATAATTTGGCGCCTGGAGAATACAAAAGGTGTGGCGACGAGATGATGACACGTCATACTTCGGTACCAAAGTTGGAAAACATACATACCGATAATTGGTATGGGGCCAGTTACAAAACGTCAGACGTCGATAGTTTTCCACATCCATATGACGCGATGATGAAAAGTAGATACTTGCGATCAATAGCTCGTCAGAAATGAGTAATCTGACCAGACGGTTATCCGTGGACGACATCAAATTGGACACGGGGAGGTGGTCTTCTGATGTGGCGTGAAGTAGAATCCAATGGACCCATTGGGTAAGAGTTGAGTGCGGGCCAGTGATTGTCAGCGTCTTCCACTAATTGATAAATATTAGAATACAATGCGCAGCAGGCATACCTTCGCATCTCTAACTGCCCCTGTATTATTGTACGTTATAGTTACTCCGTTTTCTTTCAAAACCGAAACTTGCCCCAGGTCTGACATTAAAATGGTATCGAGTAGGGTCGCTTGTTCAGCATTGAACTCTAGAGTCACTATGTCCTTTGTGTTCTGAACCGGTTCACAAAGTATATCGTCCAACAGCAGGATGTCCGTATAATGAGATCTTGCGTTGAACAGGTGGCCACGCGTAATAACCAAAGATTCCCTTGTGGCGAAATATGTCAAACATGTTTCATAATCTAATATAGATTTTGAATTCGAATAATTTTAGCTTACCTGGTTGTAAAATGGTCTTATCGATACTCCTAATTAGTCGTCCACTTGAACCATCGAATAAATATAATGAGCCAGCAGATGAAGCGCCCACAACCGCATTAAGTGGTGGAAAATAGCACAACTTCGACAGTGGTACGTGACTCGGTATGAACCCCTGAGCAACCACCTCCATTGCTGAAATAATATTCAGTATGATCAATTGGTCTAACGGTAAGAAAATCAGCAAGAAATAACCACAAGCGCACAAAGGACCAGATAACAGGAATGATCTGTTACAAAGCGAGATGGGTGGCCTCTTGGGTTATCTTATCGACTAACCGAAGCAGCCTCCATTCAGTTCAAACTACCCTAGCCTCTCGTCTTTCGAGCTTTCCGAATCCACTATACATCTTTGTCCCAACAGGGGATTCGTTTGAGCTGGCAATTAAGAGATGTTTACCAGATCTTAAAGTAACAAAGTCATGTATTAGTTGTGCAAAAACGTCCCAAGACTCTATCACTGTTGACCGGCCAGTTAGACTCGAACGTCAACCAGTCAAACAACCCAACCAAAAGCTGTCAACCTGTCGCCGTCGTTGAAGTTCAGTTTTGCAGTGCACTTGTGAAATGCACTGGCTGGGAGTATACTTTTCAAGATTTAGCTATGTCGTGAAGGTCGATGGAGGGCAACCTAACAGAGAGATGTGAGATGTACCACGAGACATTGTAATGTGCAGAAAAATCAGGACCGTACGGTGCTTTCTTCAGTTTACGAGTACCTTAGTATACACAGGAACAACGAATCTGTTTTCCCCGGAAAAGAACGGATTATAAAAGGTCAACTCAATAATCCGAATGCTTCAATTGCCAGGAGGTTCAACACAAACGCCGATGAATTATCTTATGTAGTCGAAACACTTATAACAACCAAGAATGAGGTGCGACACAAAACTCATATGATGTGTGTAGCAGTATCATGGATTAGACAACCGTACCTTATTAACTGCGTCCTCAGACTAGATCGGCTCTCCTACAGCCAAGCGGGCTGGAGTATTGAACAGACCACTTTAAACTATGGCCCGGACCACTCCGGAGAAGGATGAAAACAAGGGCATTCGGATTTGAAGATTGCTCAAGCAAGTGTTATTGAACGAAAAAGTGTCGGATATGGCTAGATACAAGAGACGTTAGAATTCTTTCAAACTGAACGGAAGCTAACCACTCGAAATGTATGTGGTCTTTGTCACCAACCCCTCAGTTCGACTCAGATGCCACCAAAGACCGACTAGCTGGTCAGAAAAACCTGCATATAGTTGGCTATACGTACCACTTATCTGGAACTCCACAGGAATAGAAATTGCGTTTGGCGGTTGTATGCGACTGGAAGAATATCGGACCAATCGAACCACGTCGAAGCGAAGAAAATGAATAAGAAATGCAGACTGTCGGGAATAGCTTGTCATATCTTTGAGACGTACACTTTCCTCCGTCTTAATTAATAGGGACAGCGACGTACCACTAGCTAATTCTGGCGCTAAACTGTCGTATAAGAGAATAGTAACAGTGAAAGGTTAATTCAAGTGAGGATCTATTACAACTAAATCCTGTAACCCTGAGGAAAACGTTCAAGAGAATGACATTTGCATCTTTTTCAGAAATAACACATCTGCAAAATCGCTTTGAGTTAAAGTACTGTCGGCGGTACATAGCCGCATACTATTTCACTGAAACCTGACTTCCTTTGGGGGGACGAGATGGACCAAGTGATTAGAGCGCGAATTTACTGACCGGAATGTCCGTGGTTCGAACCCTACCTCTGCCTCTGCCTCTCGGCCTCCCCTGTCTAGGCTTGAGAAACCTGACGGTATCCAAGTCCTCGTGCTTCCTTCGTGTGGCATGGCATCTAGGCACCGAAAAGGTGCTACAGCTGAACGATTTCTTTATCTCGATTTGATGGGTCGATCAAAGCATTTGAAACAGAGCACCGCTATCGCCGGCAGCGAAAGTCTTCTCCATCTCTTCAACCTTCGAAATCCACCAGCGTTCTCTGTCATTCTCCAAGCCTTTGATTATCTGGTATTGATGGATCTGTGTGTACCATCACTGTCCCTAGTTGCCGGTGTGGCCTTTCTGGTAGCAGTAAGATCTGATCTGGACGAAATCCAGTGTTCATCTAGTCAAGCACACAGCTTGGACAACTAGTTCTGACGGCTGAGAGCATTACTTCTTAAACCCGGTTACATTCAACCACCAAGTAATCGTCGTCCACATGACTGCGTTTTCAGTAGCCTTCTATTTAAGTCAGCTCGATACTCCTGAACTATTGAAACTTATTGGTTGGTTAATAGAAGCACTCTACTTTGGTGTACAGCTGACAGAAAGCGAAGTGATGAGCGAGCTCGCATAATGGCATGATGAGAGTCAACTAGAGTACTCAGAAGGAACGACAATATTTAATTGAGGCCCTCCATCGGCGAACGATAGTCACATGGTCTAGTTGAGTCCATGACTTTCTCGCGGCTGGTGGCCTCCAAGTAACCCGATGTGGGTGTTTGTGTTGGAAGTTTGTACTGGCCAGAACAAGCAACTGAGGCAGCCGCTCCCCATTATCCGTTCGCTCAGCAGCGACTCAGAATCTACCACCTAAACGTGTTTCTTCTGGGCGTATTCATCCAACTTTGGTATTCATATCACCTGCCAGGATTACTATATCCATCCCTGCTGCCGATTGAAGCAGTCGTGACAGATCTTTGTGAAAACCCGTCCTTCTCAGTCTTAGAACTGCAGTCTGTCGGGGCGTATGCGTATGCTTACCGCATCGACCTGCGTTGATTTGAAGTTAGCCAGACAGCCACACAGCGTAAAGGCGACTGATTGCTGAGACCCGGTCCAGTGAGGGGTTTTCAGCCTTGGGGCTGAGTGCGAATTCCACACCGTAGATACGACAAAAGATGTCTTCAGGATCATCAGACACCCGAAGAGTGAAACGAAGCGCTTAGAGGGTCACAAAAATTTGAGTGCATCAGAGCTTTAGTTCGTTGGGGAGTAAGCATATATACGATTAATAGACAGTGATTATTGGAGCGTTCAAGGAATGCTTTCACTGACGTTGCCAGGTGAACCGCACAGATGCGACTATCAACGGACGACCATTCAAGCAGGGACCCTTCAGCTCGGTGGCTTGGAACAATACCAATCGCACAAGAACCAGTAGCAATGACTTCCAGATCGCCAGAGGTGCATAACCAGAAGTGAGCGGAGGTTAGTTCAACAAGCATACTGGGGTGTTAAACCCCCTCCCAGACAGTACATACCAATATAAGGCGAGTCCAGTGTATATGCAAGAAAAGTCTATTTTTGGGCGAGATGGCTGTGGTTAGAGCGCGAATTTACTGGGCGGGACGTCCATGGTTCGAGCACAGCCTCGGCATCTTGCCTTCCCCTGTCTAAGCTTAGGGCAACCTGACAGTACCCCGGCCCTCGTGCCTCCTCTCTGGCATGGCAGCTAGGCACCTGAAGGATCTTACAGCTGAATGACGACCATCTAGTATGTTGCCCAATTCGTTTCAAAGTGCGAATGTTAATGACTACCTGACATACTGAGCGACGGGTTTTGAAGGATGATTCGGAAGTGTTTGTGTTGGTAGCGTCCAAATAAACTGCAAATACTTCGGCTAGCGGAAATGGGCGATCAACAGTTCTATCAGTCCTTACGAATGGGCCTAGGGAGACACTGCAAGATCAAGTTTGGGATTCGTGGTTGTATGCGGACTGGGATATTGCTAGGGTGTCCAGATCTACACAGGATGACGATTTGGGTCCACCACTGCTTTGCAGCAACTACATTCATTTACAGAGAGCTGGCATTTGGACTCCACAGTTTCAACTTGTGCGCAAAAAGTAAACATGGACTTAAAAGAACGCCTGGGAGGTCGTTGACGTAGATCAAAAATAGCAGTGGTGCAAAACAGAGCTTTGGGAAACTCTGAGAGACCAGCACCGGATAAGAGTAGGCCGGAATGTTCTGATTGATAAGAACGCCTTAAGCTAGCGCAGTTGCTTTCCAGTGAATCCCATAAAACTCGAGTTTTTCGAGCAGCGGAACGTGCGGGACTCGGTCGAATGCCTTTGAGAAGTCGAAAAATATGACATCCGTTAAGAGTCCTTCGTCCTCAGCTTAGGTTAAGCTGTCCATAAATACGAGCGTGGTCGTTACGTGGGGATGATTTATGAAGAATCCATGTTGAACCGGCGACATTAAATTGTTGGTAGTAAGGTGATATAGGGGGCCCGCTTTAGAATGCGTTCCATCACCTTGCACGATACGCAAGTAGGGTTATTGGGCCTGTAGCCGCCGGGCGAAAGTTGGTAAGCAGTTTGGCAAATAAGCGTGAAAATCGCTTCCTTTCAAGCGGAGGGAAGGTTGTCTTTGTCAAACGACTGACGAGAACATCCTGGTAGAAACTTTTCCAGTGTGAATGACGTATCAATGCCCAAAGCGAAATCCTCCGCTCAAGCGAGGTTCTCTGGTTCACCACTTGAATATGGAATCTACTTGGTGGCCCTACTCCGCTAACCATTTAGGGCAATGCTACGGAATGTCCTTTCTGCCCCCTGCTGGGAGCTGCAACGGTCGAAAGCTAAAGCCCAGTGTGATTGGTTGAAGGGCCGGGCCACAGGCCAATCGTTCACCAATTGGAGCCCTGATTGGTCAGTAATACTGACTAAACAGGTAACCGCGTCCCGATGTTTGCTATTGGTCCGTTGGCAGCGGTGCACCCCGAATTTCCTGAATTTTGTCGTTGCATACATTTCAAACGCGGCTGACTGTATATGGGTGCTTAACAAATCCTTTTAACCCATTGTGATTCCGCTCTAGGAGCTAGGTTTAAGTATACTTACCTAAAAGTCTGCTGAAACCTAACCGTTATTCCATGATCTGACAAAAATTTCGCCACCAACAATAAGTCCGTAACACCATATCTGGTGGAAATGATTGCACGCTGCTCCACTTCTTGCAGAGTGCAGGTTACAATATGCTACTCGCTTCCGGACTGCCGAGATGAGGCTGACGTTACTGGTAAGGTCCCGCATGCCATCCCTTTGTAGGAAGGCCTTCCACGGATTCACGGATTGATTCACAGGATCGAGGCTTTTGCCCAAGTTTCCCGGGTCGGTTTTGTTCTTATCGGTCAGTGGCTGTCGTTCACCTGAAAGGCACA
>NW_008751751.1:1351305-1449486 GCF_000715545.1 Opisthorchis viverrini | reverse complement strand
TGCAAGAGTTGACGAATGTCCTCCACCGTGAAGACCAAGTCGGTTAGAGGCTGTTCGTAGATTCTCCTTGACAACAGTGGATGTGACGAGGACGCTGGGGCTGAGTTTAGACACGCATAGTGTTCTCTGTAAGACTCAGATACCACTGTTGGGTCATATTAAAGATTATGGCCTGATGAAACTGTTGTCTCATGCAAAGAGAACAGCGCCAAACCTCGCTGAGCGGTTGAAAAATCAAAAATTCCTGGCGCAAAATGTGTTACTTTTTCATAAAACACCAACGCGCAAAACCCATCGATCCACTGGCCTCCTATTTGTTAAAAGGCTGCTGGATGTAGGCGATTTGAGAACCCCACTGATAGACTTGACATCGTAATTTATATCAACACGTCCCTTGCCATAGCGACTTGTGCCGCGGCAGCAGCACCAAGATCTGCTGCTGCGTTTCATTTTTCCGCTATTTGTCCTGTGTCAAAATCCTCTTCTTCGTTTAGGGCCCATGAAGTTTTTTCTACTGTGCTTAGGATCGTCGGGGGGTTTCCCGCAATGCACTGGGTAACATCATATGCCCTCTCTACACATCATCTCCATCTCCAATCTCATCCACATCGTCTGTCATAAATGTTTGCCCATCGTGCGACATTAAATCCCAGTTAGCAATGAACATATGGGAGGTTGAACCAGATGTACGATTGATGGTATCACCTTTTTGAAGCATTGATTCAGGATATCAAAACAGTGGGTTTCACGGAAGATCCATGTTCACTAAAGTGGTCATCCACTTTGTGACGTTCTTCATCGTTTGCAGTTTGCCACTGCTGGGATCAGTGGTTACTTCATTTAACGACGTGCTTTTCCATAAAAAGTTCTCGGTCTATTCAGTAACCATAATATTTACTTATTCTTGGCGGGCAGATATTCTTTTATCCAAAAGCTTTGCGGGCCGAATGAAACATTTAACGTAATAACGCTGCACATCGCCGTATGTATGCTCAAACCAAAAACTACCATAATCTGCATCAAATATGTCGAAATTTCTTGTAATTATCCTCCCTCCTTAATTGCTAACGCCAATCAATTTTAAAGTTGCATTACTGTGGCTTCCGACACGTTTGTATAAATGCCTGTCCAGAAATTGGCAGCTGTCCGGCTTTCATCTCTTACGGCATTTGAGAAGGCATCAAATAAACACATGGACGATATCTGTGCGGATGCACCACTGACGCGTACTGGAACATATAATACAAATGATGTCCCGGCAGGCTGACTGGCTCGTGCGGGAATATGAGACGCATACGTGAAAACGTTGTGGCTGGAAGGCAGCCCTAGCAGCGTAGTACTGCGTCCTCAACGTGGTTTGTCGAACGACTATGTATGTATTTTCTGTCGCTTGTCGTTTAAAGCGGTGGCCTCCAAGGTTGTACTATCATCGTGTTGATACTGAAAAGGTGAGGTACTCTTAACTTACCCAACATTTTGCACACGCTAAAGTGCTTCCAATCAATTGACACTTGCGTTTGAAAATGCACATGTTCTTTGCATCAAGCGATATGGCTTCCCTGTATGCACTGGTTCCGCGTACTCGGAGTCCAGTCTTTTCCAAACAGTAAGAAATATTTTTCATAAATATTTTCCTGGGCTAATTTGCCATTCAAAAACGGTGGTTGTCTTATTGGGACCTACCGCAGCAAGGATATACTTCACAATTTTTTCCGAGCCACCGGCATCAAACAATGAAAAACTGCGGATGAACAATCAACTCCACTGTCGATCAATAGTAGTCATAAAATGGAGCGTGATTGGCCCTGTCCGCTTCCTAATGTATACCAACGACGTCTTCGCTGCTGTGTTCTATGCCAAGGCCCTTCTCTCAGCAGACGACATAAAAGTCATATACACATTTCCTCCTTCTGTACAAGCGATTACCTTTCACCATATTCAGCAAGACTTTGACTTGCTGACTTGCTGGTCAAGTCACTCTTGCCATCCCCTTGACTTGCTTGAAGCCTTCTGTTAAATTCCTGCTTGAGATGAATGTGTTGTTACTGGCCTGCTTTTCCTTCCACCCAGCTTTTATCCGTACTAGCCGACTCCCCACCCTGGATTACTCTATTAAATCTGTCTAATGCCTGGTGCTTAATTTGGCCCAGCTCTATCTAACAAAACCGAAATTGAAGTTGGTGTTTCTTCAACACCAGGGCGCATTATGCACAAATATGTGTATGTACTTCATTTGCTCCACAGCCTACCAAACACTCACGTGCAATGTCGCAGTACACCCTGCTTGGTATGGTAACTCACACCAATGCTTGGTCGCCGTTGAGCCATAGCGAACTAGTTCTGAATATTACAAGTGCGTTCCCATTATCGCCTCGAAAGCTGTAATTTTTAATTGTCTCTTCTGAGATCAGCCTTTACCAGCGTCTGTTTGCTGTTTGCCTGTCCGAACTGATTGGGTTTTCCTACTGGCCCTGCACCCCCTCCCGACTTGAGAAAAGACCTGGTACTTGGAGTACTTTATTAAAGCACAAGCTGCATTTCTGACCGCTTCGTGGTTTTCCACCTTGCAGATCTGGTAGCATGCACTTGGAATGAAAACCTTTTTTGGTGGTGTGGTACGCTCTGCAGGAAGGCTCGCCTCATTAGTTTGCACCATGGCACGAACGTAAATCCATCACCCACACACTGACACGGGTGCATCGCTTATTTCCGGGGGTTGGAATGGAAACCTCTTTTGGTGGTGTGGTACGTTCTGCAGGAAGGCTCGCCTCATTAGGTTGCACCACGGCACGAACGTAAATCCATCACCCACACAGTGACACGGGTGCATCGGTTATTTCCGGGGGCTTTGAATTGTTTTCTGTTGTTGTTTTCTGTTTTTGCTTCTGCTGATGTGTAACCGTTGATGTTTGTAGCTGGATTGAACTTGTCCCGGTTTTTACTTTGTCTTGCACTGGGATAACCCAGGTCACCAAAATAGGGGGTCTCTCCTCATCCCCTCTTCCCATTACCAGTATAGTTATTCAAAGTAGCGTGCTTGACCCCCTAGTGTTCTTACTATGCATTATTAATGCCACTGATTCTATAGACAATGGATTCTCTTTTCTGCTCGCTGATGAAATTAAGGTAACTTGCACGTTTAAGGCCAGCGACTCTGTTTCTGCTCTTGCTAACATTCAGCCTGACCTGAATTCTTTATCCCTCTGGTGCTCTAACTCCTGGCTTTCTTTCGCTGCTCCAAAATGCCAAGCCATGTCGCATCGATTCCAGATTCCTCCTGTATGCTTATTCTTAACGGATTTTTGACTCCCACACATCCCAAAGTGAGAGACCTAAGCCTTAGTTAATACTGTGCATTCAGATCTAACCAGCGTGCAAAGTGCAGAGTTGCTGAGGCTCACAAGCTCTGCGCTTAGATTCTCCGATCTTTCCGCGATAAATCACGCCTAATCCCCATCTCTAAATGGGCTGGGAGACTTATTATTGAATTCTGCACCGAATTGGCTTAACGGTGTTCAGAGGCATGCCAGACTGCTGTGGAGAATGTACACGGCCCGTTTGCTGAGTCCTTGTTTCCGCTGCCATCCACAGTGCCGGGTCGTTTTCCTTGTTTCTCGCCTGGGCCGGACTGAGGCGCAATAGGTTGATAAGCCTTCTGCGTCGCCTAATCTACCGACGGGCTTACACAGCGGACTGCCCCGTATCTTCTTCCCGCTCTTACTACGATACTCGTGACTCTGGATTTTTACCCCCAATGTCGACATGCCGAACAGTCGGGCCATAGCTGACACCGGTCACTTTCTTTGAAACAGGCCATAATCACTTCAAAGTTGCCGTTTCAACCCAACTGTCATATTATTGGGCCCACACTTACAGGCTTCGAACCCCCAGCGTTAACACACAAGTGAGCCAATTACTTTCCCACTTGTTCTCGTCTATAAATCACCAATTTATCGATCTATTATGCAGGCGTTCAATTCCTGCGACTGCATCTGCACCCGCTCGCTGAAGCGCAGTCTTGTTGCAAAGGGTATCTAGCGCCTGCCATCGTAATGGTCGTCAAGCCCATCTCCAGTGACCTATTTGTATTTCCCTACCTCAGGCCTTCAGCCTTCGTACCCACCAAATTATTCCTTGTTCTTTCAAGCCTGGTCCCATCCCTGAATAGGACTATGAGCTCTATTCAATGTCTGGTGCTTTTTTCGGCGTAAAACTAACTAACCTAGCCAAAGCGAAGCCTTAGTTCCTCGCTGTTCCGAACCGTTCTGCACCTCCTGAATACGCACAGCCCACGCATATCAAATGGTTGGTTTGAAGATGCCCTATGAATGAAATACTTGTTTGGTTCCATGGCCTACTCATTCACACACACACACACCCATGGCACTGTAGTGCATCTCTACTTGACACGTCGGTTCCACTAATACTTCGTTATCGTTTAGCCATGGCACACAGGCTCTGATCATCTCCACTCTACCCCTATAGCGTAAAAGAAAGTTAACATTTCATTTGGCTCCGTGACCTGCCTCCACCAGTGGCTGTTTGCTGTTTGCTTGTCCGAAATGACTTAAAGGTTTAACTGTCATATCATCCTGATGAAATATCTGGTAGCTGGAGTTGTTCATTAGTGCACAAAACACAGTTAGGCCTATCGGTGGCTGGTCACCCCGCAGCTACCTGGGTAAAAATCCCTATCTTCCCAAAATTAGACACCCTCTGGCAAGACCGGTACTTGATTCCCAGGTCAGCGAACCCAATCCTTTGCTTGGTTTATCTAACCCGCTGTCATCCAAGGCCGAATAGGCCTCAACGGTGGTTTCAGACTTTGGCTCAACTGGACCGGCCGGATCACGATAATCCTCTGCTGTACCAACTCTGTTGTTGTGGTTCTTCATTTTTTGCAGTTTGAGGGCAGGATGACTCTTTTAACCTTCAACGTTCCGTTTTTGCCAGCCACCTCCAGATCTTATCGAACTGATCTTGTCCCAGCTTGATATGTTTATCTCAAAAGTAAAATAAACTACCGTATGTGTTTTCTTTCCCAAGCCGGTTTGAGTGCGGTCAAGTCTACATCGGATATTGTCCACTGTTTATGTCACTGTCGTTTTTTCTTGCAATCTCCAGTACACAAAATTCCTCTCAGCTGCGTTTTATTCGGGCTGTAACTGTATGATCATGCCTAGCAGTGACTGCCGACGTGCAACGGATCGCGTATTGAATCACGTTGACCGTTGTATTAATGAAACTTGCCCCCTGCGCGGCAACGTTCTCCAGGCTTGTTCGATGGTAAGTGCGTAGACAAATTATTCTTATTGCCTAGCCCTCGTCCCGTCAACATGAACACGCATGCACATGCGTGCATGCTAAATGGTCCGCAACGGATATATGTTATGCTAGCGACTTGGGCCAAGACGTAGAATCCCAGCACAGTGCCCACCGGAAGCCCGCGTTTGTGTTCACGGAAGGAGCTATTCTGCAGGCGTGACTTCATAGCATAATACTTGTACCGGCGCTGTAGGATGTCAGTCAGTGTACCATTCCGTTAACGAGGCACCATGCTTTACGGGCGAATCTCGTATTTCCTGAGGATCAGTGCGCAGTTGGCAGCAGCCTAATGAGATAAGGCAATGCAAATCGGCCATTTGCGAGTACTTCATTGAGGCGTGGTCCAAAAAGCATGGCGCCGCTGAGGCATATGTTTCATGGAGCAAGAATTGCACCTGTTTGTCTGCGGCGTATCTCATAGTGATATTTCGATAAACTAACTTAAATCGCCCTGTAGTTTCAGGGATTCGACAGCCCACCAAACACCGGACAGCGCGAAGACCATAAGCTTCCTACCAGCACATGAGTCACACTGGAAAAGCTCGGTAAAATTCAACTTTTCACCCCCGCCAAGTTGAACCATTAGCTTCATCCAGGTTAGATGGATGAGTACAAGTATGCCAGTTGATTGACGTGGATTACATCTAACAATAACAAAAATAATAGTGTCTATTCTCAAATTGCGGATGGCATACCGGTAGGCATGATCATACGTTTACAGAATTAAGTATGAATAGGGGAATTTGCGGGAACCGGAGAGTGCGCAAAAAAGAGAACACTGTCATAAACATCTGATAATAATAATGATAAGTTGCAGGGAGCATGCTGATTGAAGAATGATCGGGTCGTTACATCCCGAACGCGGGGAGGAAGGTCCAAGCAGCGAGGCTGAAAATTCATGAAAATTCATCGCAGTTGCAGGAACCGAGAAAAACGAGGACAGTGGGCCTAGTTCAAAGATGAAGCCGGCCAACATGGACTAAAAGTGAGAACGATTGCTAGCCATGAATGACCTTGACCGTATAGCTTAATGTTAATCGTATGCGCCACCTCGGCTTGTTCAGCTGTTTGCCATGACCAACAGAGATTGCATCTGGCTAACTGACTCGGTATCGTGTACCCTTAACCACATATCAATCGTTTGTGTCAGTGGTGAGCTCTTCATCAATTCCATATTGTTTTTCAGTTCCCGAGAGTGGCGAGGCACGAGCGAAAAATAAATATCTAAAATATAATAAAATCCTTATTCTTCAGCTTGAGCACCGAAAGTCAACAATCATGACAATTTCCTCCCTGAATCATAAGTTGGTTAGGGGTAACAAAGGTGGCTCTAGGGCTGGTATCCATAAAATTTTCACAGTTCCTCCTAAATTATGATGCTGCTCAATTCAAATATAATCCTCCAGCCAAACTAGAGTTTTTCGTCTTCCCAGAAGTCCTGCTTCCATCGGTCCCCAAGTGTATACTGTCCCTTATCGCACCACCTCTTCATAAGGCAGTCGTTCTGACGGGACTCTGACAAAGCCAGACACTCACAATCCCCGGTCTGATTCACCTCATAATTGCCAATGACCAATCGGACCTGTTCGTTGCTGCACTGACTAACTCCTCACCCCACTAGCAAAATTTTTTCGCGAACACTCCCTTGTCATAGCTGATCCACTGACGCTCTGTTCTGAAAACACGAGGCGCAATCTTGTCTCCAATGCTCGCTTCGTTTCGCTATTCAGGTGAACCAGAGAGTAACTAAACGCACGCATATTTATGCTGGGTTTTTATGCGCCTTGCACTATATCGTCATCATACTTGCAAACCTGGACAGTCTCTGATGGTTATTTTCATTTTCCGTGCACTTGACGCAGCAAAATACAACATCCTGGTGCAAAATTTTTATTCCATTCTTGCAGGTTTTGCAAATCCGTTGCAGCAGCAACACTAGTGCGTCTCCCCAGTTTCGCTGTACGCTGTGATCCTGAGTTCCCTACTACTCTTTATCCATACTGTCTATTTCCGCACATCTCCATCTCCGCCTACGCATTTTCGTGACACTGGCCCTACCCCAAACAGCCCATGGCCACAGTGGCGGTTTTAGTCTACCGTTCAGATTGGCCGGTCAGATCGTGACAGTTTTGCTGCCTCCACAGAACGGTTCCACGTTTTCTGCATTTGGGGTTTTTTCATCACCCACCAGGCGGGATGCCTCTTACCATGCACTCTCTTGTATTGATTTTGCCCGCCGCTTTCAAATCTAAATGATCGTATCATGTCTCATCGGGACTCAGTATTCACTCAACGGAAATGAATTTTGTAAGCTGTAGCGTGTCCCTGATGGACCAGAGCAATCGGGCGGAGCTCACAGTACCAGTCCAAACTTTTGTGCCTCATTTAGGCATATCAGAGTCTCAGCGATGCTGGGAAATTATTCCACTAGACCTTCCCGCTAGAGGTATGACTGCTTCAGTGGACTAATTAATTTGGCGGGCCGCAAAAATATTAACGTAAATTAAGCCGGTTTTGGTTTAAGGATACACGCAGCAAAATACAACATCCTGGTGCAAAATTTTTATTCCATTCTTGCAGGTTTTGCAAATAAGAACACTGTGCGGCTAACGGGCCTTGTCTCATCTGATGTCCTCCAGAAGACAGGAAGAGTACTTGCAATTTTGGTTCCTTACCAATGTTGTTTCAGACGTGACCAAGTCTATTTCAGATAATTCCAACTGTTTTGTCACCGTCCCTTTTCCAAGAAATTCCAGGTACCCACAAACTTCACCAGTCATGCTTTTATTCTGACCCTAATATTATGATCATGCCTGAAAGTATGCCGCCCACTAGTTTGAAATAAACGTTATTATTAACCGGGCTCAGTCACACACTGGTTAATTCCAGTGGTAAATTGTGGGATATTTTCTATTAGTTGGTCTCATCCTATCTGACACTTCTTCACACGCGCCAGGTTTTGCTGCTTTCACCCAGTTTCCTCCTCTTCAAGCTTCAGTCTTGGCAGTAGCTGCCTCAAAAGCATTGTATGGTAGCAATACATCCCAGTTCACATCCATATGAACCATAAATTCACCTATTTACATTACCTGTCCCCTTTGTTCCACATTAGGCATCCTCCTGGCTGACTCAAAATATCGCAGTTCAAAGAATTGCACGTCTCTAGGTTGGTCACCTCAGGCATGTCGCCCGTTGTGGGAATGCCCGGGAACGAAAATACGTCGGTGAAATTGTAGCATGCAATTGCCCCACTCAGTTAGACAAAACATTGGTAACTAATCCATTCATGCAACTAATCTATTCATCTATTCCTCTTCACCTCTCTTAAATCCTAGCAGAATGAGCCTGCCAGCTGTTTACCTGCGTCCAGCCGCGTTTGAGACGAGTTTGTCTCAATCCATTGAACCATTTCCTCAGATTTGAAAAACGTAGGCGCACTCTCATTTTGTCCTGTACGCAAAATCAATGTTTTTTTCTGATTTTTGCGTTCCGTCCTGTGCGTTACACTTACTCGTACTTCCAAGGGAGTGTTGCAACCAAGTCCGGTCCGATAGCGCCATCGGTGAGTCTGTACAGTTTTACCGAAAATAGTGGTTCTGAGATTCGAGCTTCCATTTATCCCTTTTGCGAAAGCCTACTTTTCTTCAGCTCCACATACTTTTTGAGATTCTTGTCATAAACTCAGTCGTCCACGGTCACGCAGCCCCATCAATATTTTTCAGTTTTAGTTAAAGTTGGTAGGGCGGATCACTTAAATGTCATTGCCTCTCTAGGTTTGTTGCCGTGGCTTCTTATTTTCTGTCGTTTACATTCTCTTGCCGCTTTGCTAGTCCTTTCCTTAATTGTTTTGCTGTCCGCCATTTTTGAATGGCGATTACCTGATTCTACTTCAATTCACTGCGCCCCCTATGATGCAAGAAAGATTTTAATGAATGTAGTTTTCGACAGTCTTTGCCCAAAACATTCAGAAGATGTTAGTTTTGGGCGTCAATCCATGTGAGTCGGATATTGCTTATTAGGTTGCGACTGCTCCAGATGTCAAAAGTGCTTGTATTCTGGCTGTAAAATTATAACAGCATGCTACCAACAGACTGTAGAAGGTATATTATTAGCATAGCAGGGTGGTAAAATAGGCGCCTAAATAAATAATTAAATGTGGAGAATTCTTCCAGAACAAGAGAACGAGTATGGCAAGCAAAATGCAAAACCCTGCTTACAAACCCCAGTAAGCGAGCCTGCAAGGCAATAAGACCAGATCAATCAAATCAAACGAAAAGACTTAAAATGAGAACAGCGTTTGGAAGTAAAGGTGAGGTAGAACATGGTGCAGCAGAAAGCGAAAACTATACACTCGGGCTATGAACTAAGGATCTTCAGAAAAGAACTATTCGGTGCATCCATCTAATTCAAACAATACACAACGAAACACAGCATTTTCAGCATCATACTGCGATTCTGACTGAGACCCGCACCCAGAATTCGCCAAAGGAAGTCCGAGTTTAGACATACTACCGTTTAAAGTTTTTTGCTTCCGATGTAGTTCATTTTGTTACCTTTGCGAGCAACGCAATTAGAATCTGAAATATTCGGTATGCTTTGTCTGCATTCACTTAGAACACAAATCATATTCACGGACTTATCATCCGTTATGCAGTGGAGGCCGTCATTTTAGCGAGACTGCTGTTTGAGGGACACCAGACACTGGCAATATATGTCAGAGAATTTTATTTTATTTACGCAGCCGGGACCTCAAAGCCAACCTAAATTCAACTCGTTCATGGGGCAATCACCATATGGTTGAAAACTCTGAAGCCTTTCAGATCGCAGGCAGTATGCATGGAGCTCGCAAGATTTTTTCAGAACTGCGCCTTACTGATTTTAGCATCAGGTGCACTCTTCCTTAATTTAACACTGCTTCTTGTAATACACTGCTGCACCTGACCCAACTATTTGGATCACCAACTGCAGTCTACTCCTGAGGAACTTCTATGATGGCAAGCGTAGCCTGCCGTGTGCAGAGCTAAAAATCCGGTCACGTGAATCTAGCTCGCCCAGTGCAGCAACAACGTCTTCTATCTTGCACGCAGAGAATAATGTTCACAAGTTACTTTCCCTGAACCTCAGAATTTTCAACATGCGGTAGTCACAAAAGGTTTTTGACTGTCTCACAAGAGTCTTGCGTTTCGGATGACGCACAAACAATCTTCACTTTTGTTGAGTCATTGGAGCTATCCGGTTTGTGACTTGTTGAGCTTTTATCCAGTTCAACGAGGTCGGGTGTTTGATAATATAATGAGCCGTTATCAGTTCTAGACTCAAATATTGAATCCTACCATGGATAATCTGGCGTAAAAAGATGAAATACTGCGAACGAATGTTCGGTGCTTTGTCGACCAGACACGTCTCTTCTGAGAAGCCGTTCGCAGTCTTCTTTCTGGTAATGCCTCACTGAATGTCTGGTACAGTCGAGGAGCTTTATGACGGGTTAATATGCACAGATAGGCCGTCCAAGTAAAAAAACAGCACACTTGCCTACAAACAAATTAGTAGCCTCTTCCTGGACTCTTCCACTGAAGACGACCATCAAGAGTAATGCAGATGTAGTGCGGTTAACGTCGTACCTTTATTGGAGGCGTTTAATTATACCCCATGTTTTCAAGTTATCGGCACTCAAGCGACTCTTCCACTGAAGATGACCATCAAGAGTAATGCAGCTGTAGTGCGGTTAACGACGTACCTTTATTGGAGGCGTTCAATTATACTCCATGTTTTCAAGTTATCGGCACTCAAGCGAGCAATCCCACCGGTGCAGGCTATCTACCCCGTATTCCTTTCTCTGGGGTTGCTCGGTAAGTAAGTGCAAGTCTCCATTACCTATGTCGTTGCCGTTGGTTGCCTTACAATCCTTGCCGCTTGATTGTTCGAATACATGATCACAAACACCATCGGGCCCACAAACCGTTCTTTACTTCCCCTATGCTAGCAAACGTCCTAAATCAAAGCCGAGAGCAAAACCCATACCAACACCCCGAGTGTGCCCTCAACTTCTACCTTGTGCTCGAACATAATAAACCGGCTGAAACTATTGTCATTGAACCCAGACGTCAAACCGTGGTTAGGTGGCTTCCAATTGTTCTGCTTCTACGGCTGCGGTTTCCATATGGAGCCAACGTTTTAACCAGTCTACGTTTGCGTTTTCCATATTTATTGGAGACGTTAGCAAAAGGTGTGGACAAGTAGCTTTTTGATTTAGGTGGGTGAAAAACAAGAAGTAAACTATAGCATGCGTTTGAGTCATATCTTCTAAGCAATCTACAGCCTCTGCCTCAAGACTGTGATATGACCACTACCGTAGATATCCAGCTCTCATAAGTCATCCTCTAGCACACATTACCATGGATTAAATCTTGCCAGTAAAGACGGCAAACACTCCGCCCTTCTTGTCAGTGTTGCTAGTAAAAATACGAGTTCCTTAGGATTCGCGCGGCGGCATGCAGCTTTTGGCGTGCCTCTGGTTTGGTATCCATTCATCTCACGATCCAGACATCAAAACTCGAGGTCCCAGAAGGATTTAAGAGGATGCTGATATGATTTTAGAGGTTCTCACCAAAAAACAACACAACAAAGGGGGAAGGTAAAACCAACGTGGCATGCCTGTCAAGTGGTATGTGCTCACGAATGTGGCACAAAAGCTTGAATAATGGGGCATGAGGTATGACTTATTCACTGATGAGGCCGAGTGACCAGAAATAGAACTGAGAACCGTCGCTGGCCGCAAGTGATCCTGGACATTTGGGTTGATTGCCGGGAAAGTTTGAATGGAGTTGAGGAGGTGGGGAGACTTAAATGGAGGACATATGGCCAGTTTCATTTTAGAAATAAGTTTTACACTGAAACTAAGTAGACTGACTGATTTTACTGTTAGCTTGTTGGCAGATGTGGACGATCCTTTGGGGAGAGCCAGTGTTAATGCATCAGACCGAACGAGCAACCCAAGTAGAAAAATGTAACATGTGGACAGGGCAAACTATAATTTCAGCACAGAACAGGGATTTTTAGAGGTAAATGAAGGGTTCATCGAATTAGGGGGTCATGTCCCAGAGATTGTTTGGGCTGGATGGAAATTTCTTCGTAACCGCAGGTAAAGGGACAGTTAGGCGATCTAAGACGGTCGAAAAAAGGTATAGAATATTTGTGTGCGTACCACCAGACTGAGTATTGCAGTGCACCTCCGCAACGCACGTCGAGGTTGCGATAATCAGACATGGGATTATGTGCACTTCTGTGGTGGCTGGACTTGCGTTAGACATAAGAAGACAGGGTCTTGCTAATGTATGGTCACATGAAATTCTGATGCAATCAAAGGTCTATGTGCAAGTAAAGCGATTGCCAAACAGAATGAATGGCAACCACACAAAAGCCACTGTCTAATTTTGAAGCATGCTACAATATACACGGCTCAGAAACGTGCAGGCAACGATGAGGGCTGTACTTGCCATCACAGTGAAATGTTTCATTGTTAATGTAGAAGCAAGCAGCTGCAGATAAAACAGGGATAAGTTGACACGAGATGTTCAGTTTTCAGTTGAGAATTTTAAGAGTGCCTTAGGAATTGAGTGTGTGAAGCCGTGATCTATGTGGAACTCAATCAAACGCCGTAACATTGCCGGAAACCTAGCACTCCAAACGGCTCTTTGCTTATCAACCATCCTTGGAAAAGCGGGTAACACGCTTACATGACCATAAATATACGGTGCAATGTTAAGTGAGCAGAAGAAGCTGTTATCAACTGGGTGCTCTTCTACTCAAGGTAGGCTCTCACGATGCACAAAAGATGGCTCATCGGCCCATTGGGCATTAAGCACAGATGTTAC
Organism: Opisthorchis viverrini; assembly: GCF_000715545.1. Classification (NCBI taxonomy): domain Eukaryota; kingdom Metazoa; phylum Platyhelminthes; class Trematoda; order Opisthorchiida; family Opisthorchiidae; genus Opisthorchis; species Opisthorchis viverrini. Next base: position 1,436,287 of record NW_008751751.1, on the reverse strand, counting down.
CGTTGAGCGCATACGGCGCATACGTTTACACTACACACGCTACAGACATTTCCATTCCACTCCTACTACCCCAATGGTCAAGGCCGTTGAATTTGCTGCCTCCCCTCCCAGTCAAGTTTCTTGGATATTGGATGTTTGCTTGCTCAAACTGAATGGGCTGTTTTACTAGTTTGGATTTTCTTCGACCGGATAGGTGTTTTTTGTTATTGCACGGGCCGGAAATACGGCTGCTAGGTAGCCTCACGTCTTGAAGGTTTGTAGCATTCTCAAAAAATGAGGATCCCGAGACTCGACCCCCGCAGTGAGCCGCTCATTTGCGATAAGCCAAGATGATTTCGCATATCCGCCACCCTTAAAGTCGCACAGTTACTTTGCCCACTATCGATGGTTCTGAGGCCAGCATCTAATTCAGACAATCCATAATGGGGCAAGGACCAGGGTTTTAAGCCTGCATCTACTGGTTTGGAATCGTGTAAGCTTTTTCTTATAACTGGTAAAGCTCTAAAATATAGGCAAAGAAAATATATGATTTCGGCTGTTGAAAAATCTTACGATACTATTGCGAGCAGTCTGCTTACCTTGATTTGGGAATCTGTGGCAAATTTCGTCTTAGCTAGTATTATTCCGCATCACCAACCAAGATGAACACCCACACGTTCTTCCTCTAGTGTTTGAGAATTGCTGCAAGCGGTTTCTACAATTGAGGTATGGAATATTTAATAGACTGGTAACACTTATTCCAAGCTAAAGGCTTCTATTTTTGCAAGCCACCACCGCTTACTTGGTCATGATAACAGCGACCTATTGACTGCGGACCCATTAACTGTCCTTCGGGTAGTCTCCCAAGATGTGACCCTACTCAGTTTTTGTAGAAGATTTACATCATCCTGTAATTTTCGCTCTTTATTCGCAAAGATTTAATTGCTTTATTCCTTATTTGACTCCTGCCGCGCCTTCAATAATGAACGTTATACACAACGAAGCTTTCGGTGGAACTCTGCGTGATAGTTCCAAAGTACCTCATCCGTCATCGTCCGACCTAGTAGTTGAACATCCCAAGAGAGTAATAGGGTCAGGTTCCTCAACCCACCATCATGGGGGCTAGCTGCTACATTCCCCAAAACACGCAGCTCGAGTTTCACGCCCACTAGTCTACTGTCCCCCACTAGCAATCAAAAGGGGCCACGTTGCAGCCGCTGCCGAAAACCGGGTGTAATCTATACACCACGTCACACAAGATATTAGTGCTGTTTTGGTAATATAGGCAAGTTCATGGTAAGTAGATCGGTTAACCCAGTTTTTCATCCTATCCAGCATCCGTTGTCCACCTGTGGTTGCACCTCTAGCAATCCCTAATTAGTTAGGTTTTGTGTGCCTGGTCCACCCTGTAGATAATCGCCCGTTATCCACCAGATTATACCTCAGTTAATTCGCATCTTTTCAAAGGATCTCATCTTTTACAGCATACAATTTAATCTCTGATTTTGGTTACTGCTCACACCACTTGGGTCACCGTTTCCATTCATATGGAATTCCAAATGCACCAAGAATTTGCGAACCTTTTTCCGCAATGACTGCACAATAGTGCAGTCAGTGGCATTTGTTCGTTGAGGCTATCATGTGCGACGAGCGGCTATTCACTTCCCGAACTACGTGAAAATACCATCATCCCCAAAGCTTGGCCGTCCATCTGTCTGCCGGACTGGATTACATTCCGGTAATCAAAACTGTAGTAGCTAGAGCCAGTGTGCATACAATACGCGGTTTGCAGCCGATAGATTGAAAAGAATTTAAATTGCCCCCATGATGAGCCACACTCTCCGCCTTCTCCAACGTAGGAAAAAAGCTGAAATAGAGGCAGCTTTTGTCGAATGCCTGTGTCGTTGCCTTAAGTTTGCCCGGGTTGTTGCGCACATAATGTGCAATTCTATTATGAATCTGTAACACCATTTAAAGCAAAGTAAGAATTGCTGACAGAGACTCAACTCATACACGCAGTGCATCGCCTTCAGCGCAACTCGTTTTGCAAAGACCTCACGCTTCTCTCTAAATTGTAAATGCGCCATTTCGACGTTACCTCATCGTCCAAACGTCCAGTATCACCGGGCGGCATACGTTTCCCTCCAGTTTATGATCCTTGCATGCTCCGAAATACATTAGTCGCGCGCGGTTTAACCAATTCACGTCCTGCGTATTCACATCTGCCCACACCAGTTCGCATCGACCGCATACCCACTGTCTCTATCTGGATATCGGTTTCAGTTTTTGAAATCGGGCAGTGCGGCAGTTAAAAACTGACCACTTTTGGCTTCCTGCAATCTCGGGCCGTGGTCCAACTTATGCCAAATTGCCTTCTAGCAGACTTTTTGTTGGCGCTTTCCAGTTTTGGTTCGCCATTGAAAACTGTCTCGCTTGGATAGCAGCAATAAACAACGCTGCAATCCCAATGGACCCAAGGATATCACTTATCCGTTCTGATCTTTTTCTGTCACGATTTATTGGTTTATCTAAACTATCATGGTGACTCAGACTGATTCAACTAAGATGTACATGTATGAGACTTTCCACCAGCCCAGGCACGACACGTGATGACGCTACTGAGACTGCCATATCTGGTTGCACCCCTGGTCCGTAGTCTATCATGTTTCCACAATTTCCCGACCGAGCGTTTTTTATTTGATCAAAAGACCGTCCCAGTCCATTTCATTTGTTCTAGCACACTAAATCACCGGTCAACCTGTTATAGTGACAGCTTTTCCTGACCATTTACATATCGACTATTACTACAGCACTATCAAGAAGCCGGTATGCTGGTAGGAAAAACTTGCCGTGCACGCGATATAGTGCAGCCCATCATAAATAACAGGAAAATTTACCGGCTGTAATAGATTTCTTGGACGGGTCTGGCGGAACGTCTTCCGCAACGATGGAAATCTGTTTCCTATACAAGCCGCGAGTGGTTGCTTCAATTTGGGTTTGTGCGGAAAGGGACTTAATTATTGTTCATCGATTCTTTAAAATATTTCCAAATACGATACACAAGCAAACACGTGAAGAAACTAACTTTTCCACAAAATTGCCCCTCGTCTTTACTGAGATATCAAGCTAAGCCACTCACAGCCATTAAACTATGAATTTTGTGATCAAAGTAGGCCTTGAATACAATTGAGCATATTTTAGTAAATCTGCCGCCATCTAGAAGATTTTAGGGTTTTGAATAAATACCGTCAAATGCTTGAACATTATGAATAGGTAGCTCTGTTCTAGCTCTGGTTTCGGAGAAATTGGGGGTGTGCATCTCATCATTGGCGGAGACATTGAAGACAAACTTAGCCGAGGACTGAAAAAATCATCAACCGTCCCCAGTCGGTGACCAAAGATACAATGTGGTGATTCTTGCACATCCCAGAAGATCTGTGCCAAGGCTTAATTATTTAAACAAACCATTTCCTCATGAAACCTTAGAAAACCATATGTATGGTTAACCGAACACTACCGTAAAGGTCTCCCTTTACCCCCAAAAGATGATACACTCTGCGGTCCCACGCATAGCTACTCTAAAAAGTGACATGGTGGTACGGTATAACTACAAGCATTCCTGACGTGCGGAAAAGAGGCATTTTTAATCAACCATGCTCGTTCGTAGATTGCGCGTCGCTGTTCTTCACATTTCTTTCCCCTGCAGAGGAATACTTCGGCCTTGTGCAGTTCACAAGCCGAAATGTGAGGACAGAAACGGTTATGTTTAAATATCCAAAGGAAGGGTAATTCATATTCCGCAAAATACTTCCTGCAAAAATGCGGCAAAATATGCATCGCGAAAGCGGAAAGATTGCGGCATTCTGGGAACCCATATGTCTCAACTCATTATTGGGTGCTTCAAACACTGAGACGGCCAAGTTTTTCAGTCTCACAAACGACTGGGCCACACAAAATGTGCCGTCAACTATGCAATGGCGATAAACGGAAATTCTAGTCCTTCATGGTTTTTCGAAACTGGAACGAACACCCTGATTAAGAAATTCGACGCTCTCCGCCGGGGTGTTGCGTTAAAGTTTTCCCTCTTTCACCATTCATATGTCATCAACCAATATCGTTCTGCAGTTCCCATTTAGCAGCTACCGCAGTATCTATGTATCTGGGTCGCTGGCGGAAGGATCAATCATTCCACAAGTTATCCCCTTAGAATAGATGTTCTTTGCACCCTACGTGCTTCATCTTATTTCCTTAGCACTTGCCGCAGCGCATGTATGATCAAGGTTCTGCGAACAACGGTTGGAATAGACCGTAATAGATCCAGGAACCAAGGGCAGGTTCCGCGTGCGAAGTCATCTTACGTATCCTATGTATCATACGCGTCCGCACTATTGGATGCCAGTAACTTTATCAACTCAGTAACCTCCACTACAAATGGTGTAGTCCAATTTGTCCTCATTTTTATATCGGCTTCTTCCTGTGGATCTTTGACGAAGATGTGTAGTCTACGGGACAAAGTCTTCAGCTTCATAGTTGTTTGCTCGGACTGATTGATGTACTTTACTTTTGTTGCGATATTTTGAACGTTTATTTTGGCTTCAGCGCATCGGTAAACCACTAATGGGCACACTGGCAATATGGTTGGCTGAATACATAGCCCAGTTAGTTTGATGTTCACTACGAGATTTAAACCGTTTAGTGAATGCGATGCGGCTTGAAAGATAGCAACAAACAAATTAGTTTTTGGGAGGTAAGTGTGCGGCTATCATGCAGCCGGTACAGATAGCTCTGCATTAACTCTTTAAAGGACACAAAATTACGTCGCAAACCTCTCCGGGGAAGAAGCATACGAGGGTGACTTCTATGTGGTGTGCAAATCGATAGCAGAATAGAAACGTGACGGAATTACTTGATTGGAAAGCCTACCGTCTCGTCCCAAATAGTAGCGATTCTCCAAATTACACTTTATTTTTGGCTTCTAAAACGCATTAAATTTACCCAAGCACATATCACATGCTGTTAACTAATGGAATTCTGTTTAAGCCGAATTCCAAACCGAAATTACCTTTGAAGTTGAATAAGAAATTCTACCATCCAGCTGATTACATAGCTGGGTCTGCCATGTGATGCGAATACAGACAGACCGATCAACGGCCAAAATTTCGCTGGATCTGCCTCAGAGTGTCTTTTTGAGACGGCCTCTTGGTTCTATTAGGCGGCTTTCTTATTTGGGGGTATTCACCTACTGGCCGGCTCAAGGTAACGGCTAACATATCGAGTAAAATAATCCGGTTTTTGAGAGACTTAAATTGACAAAATATCTTCTAGAGGTATGTTCCAAGGTTTTCATTCATCCCGCATATTAACAGCATCCAAAATGATATTTATATCAGTCGTTCAGTCAGTCAGTCAAGTATCTAGCGGATGCGAGACTATATATCATGTCCTTCGGTTGCCGTTTCAGCTATAGGGAAGTACCGAACAAAGCAGAATAGTCTGGGAAGCAGGCTTCGTGCGTTCTCGAAAAAATCTCATAGAACTTCTTCGGAACTAAGTTGTTGACACATGTCTTGGGCATCCAGCATGGCGAACATCAATATCAGCTTCTGCAAGGTTATTCCACTCGATTGATAATGTGATACAGAAGCGCATGAGCTGTCCCCTCGGCTTAACAAGCTTCGCAATGTATCTGTTTTTTGCGATTCGTTATTTGTGGAGAAGCGTTGTCCTTCCCTCCATAACTTGCCTGTAAGAATCCCTACGAGGGTAGATCAGATTATATCGGTGACGCCTTTGTTCTTGGGAGACCACATTGAACTGTTTTAGGCAGGTTGTATAAGGTACTTCCGTGAATTGAGCCTAACTTAGAGTTGTAACCTTGTCGTGGAGATCAGGCTTCTGTGCTGAAATGGTCCTATGGGCCATACTGACTGGAACTCAGTTCCTGAAGGTTCAACCATGCCGGGAATACCAACCGAAAGCAGCCTGACAAGGGACAGCCAGTCAGCATTCTGCGAGTAATCGTGGTGGTCCGGAGATAGGTGTGTGGAGACAGTAAGGCGTTTCCCCCAGGCCACGAGCATATCCATATTCATGGAAACAGCGAACTCAGTTCCGAAGGTTCAACCATGCCGGGAATACCAACCGAAAGCAGCCTGACAAGGGACAGCCAGTCAGCATTCTGCGAGTAATCGTGGTGGTCCGGAGATAGGTGTGTGGAGACAGTAAGGCGTTTCCCCCAGGCCACGAGCATATCCATATTCATGGAAACAGCGATTCCCCTGAGGAAGGACGGGTTAAAAATGTTCGGCTCTAAAGACCGCACACTTCGATCGCTCAACGGTTGACCGTGACCGCCGGCACACTATTCAATACCGTGGAAATACCTTTAAAACCAAAGAGTCCAGTGCTGCTCAGAAGGCACCTGCTTTGTGAAGCCGCATCAGGAGTGAGACAGTAATACCATACTCTCTGCGCCCCCGGGTTAGGCCCCCCTTCAACTGGGCAGGCCAGACTATTGAGCCTTCGGCTCCGGGCAGGGCCCGCAGAGACAACCCTGAGAACCACTGTCTTGCGCTTCAGACTCTTGATTCAGAGGCTAAGGTTAAGGTCTTCACTGCCTTGTTGGTCAGACTTTTGAGTCAAATGCAGCTATTTGCCCACCGGCCTTCTCCAACACTCCCTCTCCACCCATCACACAATGCAGTGCAATCAACTCATCTACCAACCCCCCCTAGGCACTATTCCGTGTATAATCCGCCAGGAAAAATAAACCAAAATAATCACTTACTGATCTCAAAAGATCTGATTCAAGCTGTAGCCATTATTGTCCGTACTCTATGTCGAAATAAGCAACAGGCATCCCTTGCAAATACCTTGCTTTCCTTCTCTATCGATGTATATTGTCCCTCCGAAATCCGCATACAAAACTTCACTTCGGTCGTCCACCTCAAACCGCTTAGGACGATTCCAGTTGTTGCACATTTCACTCTTCGGTTATCTGATGCTTCTGACTCAATGGCTCGTAATACCTACTAGTGTGGGAGTTGCACTCATCCCCAAGGCTGAAGGCGCCGTACCAGTTACCAGTCCTCTTTGCGCTAGATGGCTGTCTGGTTCAACTAGGTTTAGCTCAGGTCTGTGAGGCAAACAGTGTTTATTTGTCGAATCATCATACGCCCCGACAATCATGCGATAATTATTGCTTGGAGGTTAAATGAAGGCGAGTTAAAGAGGCATTGCTCTCAGCATTCAGATCTGGTTGTCCAGCCCATCTGACTCGAATAAATGTACATGATACCTTTCGAGATCAGCAGATCTTATTGCTGCCAGAAAGGCCATACCAGAATCTAGCGACTGTGGTGGTGCACGCAGATCCCTCAGCAATAGGTAATCAAGAGCTTGATGGATGACAGACCGCTAGTGATTTTTGAAAGTCAGGAAGATGGAGAAGGCTCCCGCTTCAGGTAACAGCTGCGCCTTGTTTAAACTGATATGATCATTGGTCAGAAGAATTCAGGTGTCAGTGAAAGAGTATGCGCAAAAGACACCAGCAATTCGGTCAATTACTCGCAGTCTTGAGTGGTGGACCGAACACTTTAAAGAACAATCCAGCTGGTCTTCAACATAACCGCTAGAAGAACCAAACGGGTCCGAACGGAACACTGACACCATCCTGCCCGAAATCAAGCGTGAGATCCCAATCCTGAAGCGCAACAAACCACCTGCGCCGGATGGCCTACACGGCGCGCTCTTCAAAGGTGGCGACGTCATGGTAAAGTCCGACGACCATAATACAGAAGATTTAGAACGAAAACTAACCGAATGAGCTTCTTGACCGTCAGCCCAGTTTTCATAAAGGGCCCAAAAATGTCATGTGGATACTATCGTAGTGTGCGCCTGGTATTCGTCGCATCTAAGGTGCTCTCCGGCATTATTTTTTGCTCAGGTTGGTGGCTTATCGAGAGAGACAGATTCGTGCGAATCAAGCTGGGTTTCGCCATGGTCGAGGATGCATCGACCATATCTTTACCTCGGGACAAGCTCTTGAACAGCACCACTTCTTCAAACGTCCCACGTTGGTAGTCTTTCTTGATCTGAAAGCTGTTTCTGAGTATGTCGGCCGCCGGAAACTTTGGCATTGTCCGGCGATCAAAGGTGTCCCAAATTTATACTCCTCACGAAGGCATTGTTTTCGAACTCTTTGAGGCACGTACGAGTATACGATATGCTTTCGCCTGAGTTCACCACGTCCACTGGTGTAAGGCAAGGTTGCCCTCTCTCACCTTTTCTCTTCAACTTTGTTATTGATATGCTGCTTGAAATCACTCTACCTGCCTCTGAAACATTGGGAGTCAAAATGCTCCGGAGACGTTCGCTCACAGACAGAGTATGCGGGTGATATTGCTCTCCTTGGTTCAGATCAAAGTGCAAAGTGTTGCTACAAGATTTGGTTGGATCAAACTCAAACCTCATGCTTTCGGACGAGTCAATCGATGTGGTAGGTAAATTTGTCCACCTGGGCAACCGTATAGGTTCCGGTGGAGTGGCTGGAAATGAGAATATTTCTTGAATAGGAAGGGCCAGGGCAGCTTTTCCAACCTTCGACGCCTATGCCGTTGGTGTGACGTCAGTTTGTCTGTCAAGGGCAGAGCTTAGGCCGCGGTGGTGCGATCCGTACTACTTTACGGAAAGTGTCAGCGTTTGACCATCGGTGTCCAAAGCATTGGTCGGGTTTTGTGGGAACATCGGATTAATGATGCTGAGGTACGCCAGGTGGTCTTAGGAAGAAGGAACCCTCCTGCGATGGATGAATTACTCATGCTTCATGGGGGACGCTGGTTAGGACATGTACTCCGCATGCCAGAAGACCATCTGCCTCACAGATATCTTTTTCCCAGTCCTGCGCTGAGTGGAAGCGACCGAGCGGTGGATAGTGTATGACGTGGCAACGAACTATGGAAACACTAACCATTAGGCTTAGTCGGGTCGATAGCTGCCACCTCCCTGGATGGAAACTCCGGGACTCATCTCACCAGTGGTTAATGACGCTGGGATAGATGGCCCAACTGGTAAGAACGCGAATTTACTGACCGGAATGTCCGTGGTTCGGACCCGATCTTCGACTTCTTCTGTCTGGGCTTTGGTAACCTGGCAGTATTCCAACACTCGTGCTTCCTTGGGGTGACATGGCAGCTAGGCAAAGAAAAGGTGTTATGGCCGAGCGACAATTAACTGACCCAATCTTGCTTGTGCGTAAAAGTCATCGCCTTCAATGGGTAGCTAACCAGTCCCAGAACTAACCAGATCTGCCATCGCCTCCGAGGCTTTGTTGTATGTACCACACTCTCCCGTTTTCCGGCGATGGAAACTGTAGCAGCTTGAACCAGTGTGCCCATGGTACATGGTTTATAACTGATAAATTGAATTGAATTGATTAACAACCGCCGTCTCACGGGTCAAACTTATGAATCAAAGGCTACGTGAAGGGCCACCTAGAAAACTCCCACATTTTCTCACTGCTTTGTCGGTCAGATTGAAAGCAAGGTACCTCCAACAAGACGCTTCATTTTGGGCAACAGAAAAATAACATTCAATTTTATGGCTGTCTCTCCACACCTCACTCACCCAAATCCCCTTATTCATCTAGTTGTTGATTGCGTAACTGCCGCTTTGAATGTAATCTCTCCAATAGGACGCGTAGAAACCAACACTTGTGTAGTCCAAAGCATCTGTTCCACATTGCTCTTTAAGCGTGTATATTGTGTCTAATTAGACAGCAGGTAGTTCTTGCTCTGACTTTGTTCCGTTTTTCAATCAATGTATGTTGTGTTTGAAATACGCGCACACCTCAGACCGCTCGGGGCGATTCAATATTTCTCGAACTTTACTCTTTGCATATCTGGTGATCCCAACGTGATGGCTGTTAGCTGTGCTTAATCTCAGGACTCAATGCGCCTTACTAGAGTGGATTCATGTAAACAGTCGTCCTTTTACCATTAGCTTGTCTGGTTCAATCAAGAGCAAAGCATCTGGACGTTGTAAATAGCGTTTGTTTGTTTTGCTAGTGTATGCGCCTACAGATGGCAGCTCTGAATCTGAAAAAGCTTTTATCGGGATTTGGCACGGTGTCTTTGGTCAGCAAAAAGTACGTATGTCGTGATTCTCGTAAGTAATATGAATGCACAGGTTGGCTAGCCAAGTTCTGATGAAACCCATTTTGACGGATAATCGAGAGTGACTGCTTCAGTTACGTGCTGAACATTTTTTTTCTAGGTAGCACAAACTTTCATATCAAGAACTCCCACCGTTTGACTCAGGTCAACAAATGCAAACCAGCCGTGTACTCACTTGAACCATGTGACGTTGTTCAAGAATCTGACGGAGTGTGAAGCTTTGGTCAAGGCAACCATGAAACCCCTCTTGCTGCTCTCGAATCAGTGTTTCGGAATGCACCGTAAGGTGACGAAGTGACCATAAGTGATGCCAACAGTCTCGTTGCGATGGGGGTCAAGCTGATCCACACTCACCACGAGCCTCCTTTTTTAAATTAGCACTATCACTGATTTTTTCTAGTTATCTGGGACACTTCCCCTTTCCACAATGCAGGCAAACAGATCAGACAGGCGCTGACTGAGGACTGTATCCCAATCTTTGAACAATACAGGTGGGAGGTTATACGGACGAGTAGCTCGTTGGTGCCTTAGAGGTTATATAAAGTCACAAACCTCTGAAGCCTTAAGTTGTTCCAGGTCCATCATCCGGGGTTCTGCTTCAACTGAGGGATACAGATGAGTGACAGTTCTTGGCCAGGATAAGTGTTGTTCGAAGTATTCGGCCCAAAAGTGGAGGGATTTTTCTTTACCCAGAATGTTCGCCCTGTTCTGATTATTGATGGTTTCACTCACAGATAGTTTCCTGGGAAAGGTCACACGAACCAACTGAAATTCCCGAGAGTTCCCGACTTTCTGTGATCCTTCCATTTCCCTAGTTTCCCGCGTCCACCAGCCTTCACGGTCGGCGCGCACACTCACTTTCACTCTACGTCTGGTAATTTGTCGGGCCAAATTATGTTCGGGACAGGTGGAGACATTTCTTCGAGATTCAAATAGTGCCACTGTTTGATCTAATATGCAGTAATTGAGTGGGCTTGGTATCGTCGTGCCACAAACAAAACTCCAAGTATTGGGCAAAGTTGCAGTAATCTCCTTCCAGCATGAGTTTACATCCGAAGGTGGAACAGTTCGAAAAGTCTCCAGAAGACGATTCAGTTAAATTCGTCTAACATCCCGATCTGCCAATCTCAATTTCTAAGCGATTTGTCTGCATCCTGGACAACGAAGGGGGAAGCGACCACGGACGAGCACGTGGTCAGAATCCACGTGTGTTTTATCAGGAGTGGTGGTCAGTTTTTGATCCGCGCCGTCGGTAACTGATGTTGATGTGGTCAGTTTGGTTTCGTAGTTGGGACGCTGTTGAAGGATACCGTGTGCCCAGACGACTTCCACTGTTTTGGCGGTACTGAACTGAAATAGCCCGCTGTTAGCACGCAGCTGAATCAATCGTTCACCATTGTCCGTACGTACCGACTCCAATCCATTCCGACCACCTAAATGAGTCTCAGATGCGCTAAGTGTGCCCACTTGTACATTCAGGTCCACAGCAACCACAACTATATCTGAGCTTCCCTCTCGCCAAAACAGGACAATCAAGGCGCTTTAAAACTTGTCTTTGATGATATCAGAGCTACGGTTGTGGCGACTATCATTGGGTATCTAGTCAAGCAAGGATCCTTCCTTCCGGTGAATCAGGACGATGACATCCCTGCTGATTCTGTCGCAGCAGACTCTGGATCGTCAGAGATGTACAGCCGGGAACTAGTGGGAAGTGATAGAACGGTTAGCTCAACCACTGTGCTCGAGCTCTTGTTTCTGCTAAACAGCGCATATCAATGCCAAGCAAATCCAGTGTGAGAGTGAGAGCGGCTTGTAGTCCTGCTTGCTTCAGAGTGCGGACAATAAAAGCAGTCATATGCACTGAGCATCGAGCCCTGAAGAAAGAGAAGGGATACTTCAGTAACCGACTGTTTTCGCCTACCCACCCTACGGTATTCAACAATTAAGGCGACCCAGCTGATGGCACCCCATAACGGTTGGTTATGCATGAGTCCATTTCCGTGTGTGCAATTCATGGTTGTACATGGGCCGGGATACTGCTAGGACACCCATGCGTAAACAAGATAACGACTAGAACCCTCTACCAAAGCATCTGGCTCACAAGCCCGACCGAAAGGCAACGGTGTTTGGCAGAAAGTACAAGTGCGCTTCAATTTTTACATAACAAGTCACCACACCTGTGCTAGCCCCCAGCCTAGAGGACCAGGATACTGTGCTGGTCAGACCACAAGTGTGCGAGTGTCGCACGGACTCCACTGCAGTATAGCTCAATGAGTCGCAAAAGAACACAAACCGTTATACGATGAGTTCCAATCGCTTCGCAACGGACCAGACAAACAAAACCACTCAGCGTCAATGATCTGACATTGTCATTGTCTATAACTACTGGCTTTCATTTCCTTACTGTCCCTATCCTCGGTGAACGAAGTTGTAGTAGCTGGAACCACTGGAATTCGATTCACGGTTTGAGACGGAAAACTGAAGTCAACCGTCCTTCATCTTTCAGGTCTATACAGTCCACTTGCAGTCGTTTCTGCTCAAGAGCACCCTTGATCCCCACTGCGCTTGGATGAGACATCCCAAGAAACGGTGACTGGTAGATGTGAGTGGACTTCGTGTTGTCAGTTTCGTCCCAGATTGTCTGACTGAGCGTTTGGAGATGTAGGTACCTCGGAATGCTTGCAACAGACCAGCACCCGATCCGCTCCCTCAACCACTCTTTTATCTTTTCATTCTAAGGCTTTAAACATAATTAAACAAAATTTTTGGTTGTATGGCAGTGAAAAATCTGTGTAAACACTGTTGTTGCTGTCTCTGGTGATGATAGACTGGGTGAGACTAAATCGAAATCTCATGCTTGCAGGTGAGCCAATCGACGTCCTAGATACTTTCGAACGTAAACAATCGTATACCTGGAGAGTTGTATACATTTCAGTAGACAGGCTGGAGATGCGATCACATGTCGAATCGGGAAGGCCAGAGCAGCTGTCGTCAACCTCCGACACCCATGGTGCTGACTACAGTGGTGCGATCCATACTGCTTTATGGATCAGAAACATAGTATATACGCGCAGAGCATATACGAAGGCTGTCATTGGTTATAAATACTGGCACCAATGGTTACAAACATCAGTGTCTCCAGGGCGTTGGTCGGGTCTGGTGGTAACATGGGACTAGTAATGCTGAAATACGCCAGGAAGAAAGCAACTCTTCGTGATAGGTGAATTAATCACGCTTCATAGGCTAAGCTGGTTGGGACGTGTACTCCGCATGCCAGAAGATTGTCTTCTATGCAGAGCTCTTTTCGCTTAGCCTTGCACCGAGCGAAAGCTACCGAGAGGTGGACAGTGTATGACGTGGCAATGAAGTATGGAAACATTAACCACTAAACTTAGTCGGGTCAACAGCTGCTGCCTCTCTGGATGGGGACCCGAGTGCTCATCTAACCAATGGTTAATGACGCTGGCATAAATGGCCCAATATTGCTTGTGCATCAAAGTCATCACCTTCATTGCGTAGCCAACCAGTCCCAGAACTAACCAGATGTGCCATCGCCTCCAAGGCTTTGTTGTATGTACCACACTCTCCCGTTTTCCTTTGATCGAAACTGTAGAAGCTTGGGCCAATGTGTCTATTGTACTCGGTTTGTAGCTAACAAATTGAAATTGAAATTAATGATGATGCCTGAGGGTACCATACAAGAGCCACAGCTCGGTTCATCGCTATTTACGAGACATTTACGGTATCTTCTAAGCTTCTGGCGTAAATTACTAGCTATTTGCCGATTTCATTTGGATGGTTCAGTTGATTTTTCTGGACAAACCCTGATCCACCGAACACAACCCAATAACAACCAAAATGTTCAGAAGCTGTAAATATTCGCGCACGGTTTCAGTGAACATTCATCGCCTCCCCAGATTTTTTTACGCATAACTCACCATACCTACGTCTCGCGCGTCTGGGCTACCCAGCTTCATGCAGAGGCCGGCCACCAGAGTTGTACAGGAGCTGTGAAGCTGCGTCTACATTAGCATACATTTAAGCTTGGATATGGACACCAAATAATAATGAAGTGTGCATAAATCTAGCTTCGTGTTCAACTCTGTCTTCATTTAGCTTCATCCTGAGTTCGAGTACTTTTCCTCATTACCAAGATGGATAACAAACCGGAGGGAGGAACTACAATTTCGGCACGGTTAATCCCATTTGGTATCTTTTCGCTGACCATAAACTCAAGGAATTGGTTACGAAAGAATCTTTCCACGTTGTCACCGGTCATAATTTCCATAGATGCACTGAATGCACATTTCTGGTGCACGAACAACCAGCAACAGTCGTCGTCGGTACTCCTTCATTTGCCGTGTACTTTGGTATTGTCTTGCAGTCATAGGTCTATTATTTAAACCATATGCCCATTACACTCAGTGTGTGCGACTGATGGGAGGCTTTTGCACCAATTCACCTCACCCAGTGGGGTTAGACAGGTCTATCTCCGCACACCATATCTTCCCAACTTTTTTGATCGTTACATTGCTTCGAAACTTCTATACCCGTCGTATTGATCGGATTGTCTTCGGGACGTTCGTTCACAGACGGTAGTAGCTACGGTTATGGAAGAGCGCTTTGTCAAATACTGCCAACGGGCAATTGTTGTGGGAAAATAACTGGTAAAACGAAGTCTCATGGGTCGAGTCCATCCTTGCTTCGAAGGAAACACATGTTCAAGAGGAAAATGAGTTTAAGCACTCAATAGTGTACACTATTGAGCACGTCCTCCCCTGTGGAGAATATTGCATCGTTATCTGCTTGCGTCTCATTGCTTTGATCCCTGATATATTAATTTATTCTACTCTGTTATAGAGGCCTTTAACACTCAACAATGTTAGACTCTTCGTCTAGTGAAGAGGACGACGGTGACGGCGGATTTTCCGGTTATGGTTCCAGGCCTGTTGGTCCAACCCCACAAAATGTATCAGCAAAATTGCACTCCTGCAGAACATCCGTTTCACCGTCTGCTCAACATTCTACTTCACATGGAGGCTATAGGCATACCGTGGATTTAGATGAACAGTCTTCTCGGGGGAGTAAGAGGGCCAATGGATCCGCTGGAGGAGCTGCTGTTATGTCTCGCCAAACCTCTACCCCCTATCGTAACGTTCCTCCTCGAGAAACATGCCAGATAACAGCCCGTGATGGCTCGCGTTATTCTTCCTCTTTTAAAGGTTATGATTCAGTTGATGGCAGTCCTGCTTCCCGCCACGTTTCTCATCAGCCAACAAGAACGTCCAAGTAAGTCTTGCATGGTGTTCTTTTTTGTTGGCGACAAGTTATTCTTCTGGCGGGAGACAATGAAGATGGATTTCGCTAGGTGCCATTACCCCCTTAGCCCGAGTACCCTTTTCAGTCATTGTCCGTCCTAGTTTGACGAATATCCTTTGCTTATCGCACTCATTTTGACTTAACAATTGCCATATAGTATGCAGAAGCGTCCATCTTCCTGAACTACCCAGGTCACTTACATCATTCGATACATAAGCTCGATTAGTTAAACTTTAAGATTGCTGCAATGTGCACAACTGCGTACGCTCTTATTCTTGAAAGTTACTTTGATTTTGCGCCTTATACGTCCATCATTCTTGATTCGGCTTCGACGACCTTGCAGTTTCTCAGCCATGTTGCTTCTATGCCACACTTGAGTAGTTCAAGAAAATATGTCATAGTTGGCTGTTTTTATAGATTTAGCCCATTACTCCATGATTCGGATTCCGACGTTGGTTACTGCCGGGCATCAACAGGGACCGAATGCCTGTTCTTTGGGTATAGTTAGCTATAACTTCATTCGAAAGCCACATCCAAGCTCAAATTACCACAATATTGTCCGGAGGTGATTATCACATAAAGCTATCAAAGTCAATTCGTACTTGACTGTTATTCTACTATTTTCTATCATTGATGAACGAAACCGTAGCAAACGAAACCACTGTACCACGTCACACAGTTTTTATCTGAACGATTGACAGAATAGCTGACTCTTGAGTGTTTTTATTTAGCTTTGCTGCAACCAGCTCGTACGTGCCCATAGACCGGTTCAGGTTTCATAGTCATTCAGGGACACCCGTGATGCTGCTCCATAAACACTGCAGTGTTCAGGTTCCATAGTCATTCAGGGACACCCGTGATGCTGGAACCCAGGTGGAGCCGGTGTTTCGTTGAACTGCACATGTGACGTCCTGAATGACAGTTTTTGTCCGAGGTTGACCCTATCTTAGCTGCACAAGTACGTTTCCTTGCAGATCACCCGGAGAAATGTAGGGAATTGAAGAGTGTCAAACTCATATCACATACCAAATCCGCTTTGTTTGTCTTTAGCCCGCCTGTCTGTGCGATATGAAAACGTATTCTGAACCACATACCCTTTTGACTAACTCAGTTTGATAAATGTTTTTAGGCTTTCAAGTCAACACTCAGTACCTGAAACAGAGGAGGTCGATATGTCCTCATCAACCGCGAGCCTCAATGCGGCAGCTCCCCCCTTTAACCAAACAGCCACTGCTACTGGAACGCGTGGTAGTAGTAGCTACAGTGTTAATAGTACGAGCAGTAGTCCTTACTTGGACCAGAAAATCAGCAACAGCCCCTCAGCAGCTTCTCAAAACCAGGAGGAAATGGCGGTCTCGCATCCTCAACATCAGCAGCAGCCAACTTTGTCCAAAGATCCAGCCGCTTTGGAGTTAGAGAAAAACGAAAGGGAGGAGCAGGAACGACGCAGATTATTGCAGCTGTAAGTGATCCAGACCTGCATCGTCGAGTCAACTGGCAGATCATGTTGAACTGAATGTCGTTGGTCTTGTTGTTTGCGTAAAATCCGTGTCGTCCTGCTTTTTGTGTACAGAACAGGTACGTCCTAATCCTATTCGTTTACGTTCCGTGGCGTAGTTTGATGTTGTATGCTTGGCTTCTCTGTTTTGTCCTTGTATGATAGTTTTGCTGTTGTACTTTAAACCGAGTTCAATTCGTCCAATAGAATGATGGTTCCATGCACATGGACCAAAGTCACACCGAACTTCTTGTTCAGTGTGGTCTTTTTCCGACGTCATTATGAATAAAACAGTGACATTCAAGCGGTATAGCAAAGGTGATCAGATGCATTGCATTTCAGCTATTTTTTCTATCAATAAAGAATGTACATCCCTCTGTTCTGATCCCCATACTCCCATTCGCGTTTCTCCTACCCACACCGACAAGAAGACTAGTCGTGCCCAGCGGATCGATATTAGGTATTTTCTTTTTTCCATGGATTTGTAAGCGGTTTCATGAGTATGTAACTACCACTCTTCATGTACCCCTACTGAACAGGTACTTTTTCAAAATCTTTAATATCGCGAGATCGCTCATGTGTGAAAACGAATATTTTCAGCGTAAGTGAACCGTTTTGTGGCTTTGGGATATGAACTTAGCTTCAGACCGAGGATTTAGTATGGTGGAACTTCAATCACAGACTTTTAGACCAGTAATTATGTGCCTCATCCCCTGAGCTATCTCGAGCTGTCGTGTAAATATATCTAAACTAACTTACTTTATATGTTTCAGAAGTTTCCGTTTGAATGACCAATTTTGGGGTGGGGAAAGGCCCACGTGAACACTAAAGCTTTTGCACTTTGTCCTACATTATCTTAGTGAAATGTTGATGTTTATGCCAGTTGTGGGATTTCGCCATTAATTTGTGGTCTTCACATCCCTCCAAATCATCTGATTTTTTCGTTTAGGCCGACATTGTTGTTTTTTGTGTTTGAATCCATGCCAATCTATTCATCGAGTTATTAGTCATTACCTTTTATCACCTGATGCAATCTATCTCGTCCCCGTAAGGCAGCCAACAATTCCTCGTCTAAAATCAAGAAGACTGGAGGTATACCAGTGGCGAAATATATTCACTTGCAGATTTAGTTGATGTCAACGAGAGATCCAAGTGAGTCACAACTGAATCAGTTGTTTATGGTGTTATGTGAAGAATACCACGTAGGATTATAATCGAGTCTCAATAACAAATGTCTGCCCAGTATGTTAACTCCGTTTTTTGTCTGGCAGAATCCAAAACTGCCCCTCTTACCAAATGGGATGCATTAATGGCAGCGAGCTCAAGATAGACGGTATTTCGACTTTTTTCATCCTTTGAGACTTGTTCAACATTGCATGTCTCATCTGCATGGGTTTCACTTTGAGTTCACCAATGTTATTTGTTTCTCATCAGTACCGGTTGTCTGATTCCTGTCCCCCAAAACCATCCAGGTATGTATTTGTCGTACGGTGTATTGCCTATCCGTTCTATTCGAAACCGCCAACTGACTTGGTCCGGCGATATTTGAAGATTACCAAACAGCAGCTGACCACATTCAAGGAACGTTTCCAAGCCTACCTAAACGGTGAACTGGATGTGGTCGGTGACGAGGCATTCACCAACGCAATTCAAAGTTATTATGAGGTGAGGCAGTCTTCCAATGGGAGTGATTCATTTTGATAGATAACCGTTTCCTTACCTCAAAACGTGTTCTTTCGGGATGGGACCATGGCAGGCATGATTGCTTTTCACCTTTTGCTTCTTTCTTCAACCGAAACAGACTGGTGAATCATTGTGGTTTCTGGAAGATTAGTTGTGCTTCCATCCTGTGCAGTGCGTGTATTTCTGTATTTGTCATTATTCGACTTTTGGTGTGGTGCAGTTTATTGCCCTCCAATCAGTCAAGTGGGCTCAGGTGCAAAGTATACATGGATGTCGGTACTTAGTTGGTTTTGAACCACACGAATTAAAAGAATTGTGTGTCTTACTGCACCCTATGGTTTATAATTGGACTTCATTATGAACACTTGTCATTCCATAATCACTTTTCTGATGCTGTTTTTGATACTTATCGTGTGTTATCTGCAATTCCACACAATCTGAACTACACATCGTATCCGATCTAGCAAAAAGAACAATTAACAGGCAGTTGCCTTCGTAATGGGATTCTTGACATCATCGAGTGGGTGAATAATTCAAACTATGTGACTTTCAAGGCTTCGCCTTAAGAATCAACGCAGCACCAACCAGGAGGATGGTGAGAACGAAGTGCACTTTGTACGCACAAAACGTTGCTCTTCGTTTATCGTCCGTTGGATGGGGCCCAACTTTAACCAACTTACTGCTAAGCCTTTGACTATTTGAAATTGTTTTGTGTTACCTGGACTAGTCTTCAACTTCAAGAGTGACTCAACTGTAGTGAAGGCTTGCATACTAGATTACAGCCTGTGGGCGGTTTTCTTAACTCTGTATATGAGTAAACCCTCTTATGGATAACCGTATTGTTCTACCGATGTCAGCACTTTAAACCTTTAAACTTCGTCTACAAACATCATAGGAATGAATGTTTGTCTGTCTTCCTAGACTACTTGTCGAACTCTCCTACACCGTGCCACTGTAAATCGGCTTTAGGTTTTTATTCATACCTGGTGCTGATAATAATAATAATAACAATAATAATAATAATGGTGGACATAATGTGATCGTAATAGCAATAACCTTACAGTAGCAACTAAACCGCCCTACGGTTTAGTTGATAGGGATATTTGAGTGGCGGGGTGTGACTGTTCACTTGTTGAGAGGCCATTGTCATAGATGATGAATCCTCAAAGGGGACCATTTCCGTTAACCCCTGTGATCAGAAAGGTACCCAAAAGCCTTGTGAACAGTATGGTTAGTTAAGCTCTCGAGGGTTCTGTTGGCATTCGTTTATTGTTTGTGTTTAACGGACAGGCTCAGCTACCGGATTGAATTTTGAACTAGAAGACCCAGTGCTGCGTCCTGGACCGCGCCACGCGCGGCTACACATACAGGGTGGAGTAATTTCATGTTGATTGGGTGGGATTATCAGATAACTGAAACGTGGGCTGTGGGTGATACCAAATACGCACTGTTTTACCAAATACTCTTTAAACACATCCTTCTCAGTCTTCCTCTCTATTCGGGACTCTCTTCTTCCCTGTAACGGAGCACAGATCGATGATAAGCTACTTGATCAATTTCTTTGAAACACTTACTCTTTGTAGAAACTTGTATGCGGTTCTGCAGCACAGATGAAGATGTGACAGGAGACTGACCATGTTTCGGGATGCGTAACTCTTATTCACGGACGATGTTTGCAGCATCAGTAGAATAGTCCATTTGAGCATTTTCTTTTTTTTTGGGGGGGGGGATTCACAGGCACAGATTTCGTTCTTTCAGTCCCTCTCTTTCCAAGGCACTGATCGTGGTCTAGGACTCAGGAGACGATAGTTGGAAAATTGAAGTTAACTATATGAAGGCGCGTAAAACAACCACCGCGCTGCTGAAAAAAGCAACAAGTCAATGGATGTCGAACCAACGGCTTCGACTTAATAGGCTTTAAATGTAACATTTGTGGTTATATTAGTTTCGCACTCCATGTACTCAAAATTGTGAATACTTCTCGTAGACACGTGTACTTGGTGCTTCAGCACCAGGGAAAACCTAGTAACGTCAATATTCTTTACGCTGTGATTGATTGTATCGTTTCCTCACCATGATCAGACGGGCAATCCTGCATGAATCTCCTCCAACTCATAGATATTTTCGAACTGTCAGCTAGCGTATTGTTAAAATTTCGTCAGAAACTAGGCACACTCCATTGGAACAAACAAGAGACACTAATCAGTCCCACAGACAGAACGGCTCATCTAAGAGGGACCCTGCTACTATGTCACAGTTTCTCTGTAATTTCTTATGCTCCTAACATTGGTCCTAATGCGTGAATTTGTTTCCAAATGAGACCGGGTTCTTATATTTCTACTATAACATTGTATATCAACGGTTTTTGAAAATGAGTCATTGAATTAGCCCTAGTTCTACTTCCAGCCTATCTGCCTTGTTAGTTTCTGTGGGGCGAGATGGACCAAGTGGTTAGAGAGCGAATTAACTGACCAGAAGGTCCGTGGTTCGAACCCGACTTCTGCCTCTCGACTTCCCCTGTCTAGGCTTGGGTGACCTGGTAGTATCCCAGCCCTCGTGACTCCTTCGTGTAGCATGGCAGCTAGGCACCGAAAGGGTGCTACAGCTGTATCTGTGACAAATAGTCATCATCATCATTCTTGATATCAACACCAAAGAATAACACTAGTGCTCCACTACCGTATAGCCATGTCTGTTTGTTTGAAGGACGCGGGGGGCCTTTGACCCACAGGACCTGACTGATCCTTTCGAGGCAACATCATCTGACTACTTTTATGTCGAACATTTCTTTAGATATTTCTTCGGAGCGATCGTGTATCCAGTATGGTTCGCGGAGGTGGATGTTCGATGCACGACTTTCGCGAGGTCTTTCGCCTAAATAGCGAGCACCGAGTCCGATGTCTCCCGCAAATCGAAGGCCTCAATAAATCCAACGTGGTTAGTGCGTGGATGGTGAAGTTTGATCAGATTTGTCGTGGTGGAGCCGGACCATCCACGGTGCTGCAAAAATTGCAGGTCCCTCAACCTGAACTGGTCATGAGTAAGGAACAATTATACGAACTCTTTCAGTCCACTTTGGGGGTAAAAAAGTATGAGCATCAAATTTTGTACAACGCTCTCCAGGTAAGTCTGTGTTTTTCTGTGCTTTTCGGCCACTTGTACGATACGTAAAGTAGCATTGTATCCTGTTTTGTGTGAATATTTTTCCCCATTCTCAGTTGTGTGTGATTGGCAGCCGTGTCATCCACATTTAGGACACCTTACCACCTATAAACTTAACTCTGCTTCTTCAATGGCGCACAACAGCTAGAAGCTACTTAGTACACTACATCAAACGGAAATCGACCCTTGTAGGCTGATTGAAATCTGATAGCCTCCTTTTGTACATGCATTGTTGTCGTAGAACTACCCAATTTGTCGATCGATCACAAATGCATAACTAGTTTTAGTTGAGTTTGAAGCTACAGAGCCATTCAATAGACAGCGTGACAAACCGAGAAGCTGAATGCTAGATAACGCGCCCAAAGGAGCTACTGCTGTTGTAGATCACGCGTCACAAAAAACCCAAACCACGTGACAGTTCCTGTCGGAGCTACTGTGTTGTAGATCACGCGTCACAAAAAACCCAAACCACGTGACAGTTCCTGTCCCACTTGTAACCTTAGCCGACAACATGTAACCTACAACGTCCCATCCATTTTCGTTCACGCGGCTACCACCTGTGTCACATGCCAGGCTTACGAACTTCAACCACATCAGGTCAAGTTGTATCCATGTTCGTGCAAACTTCAAACACGAAAGGACACCCCTCTCTATACACTGCACACAATACATAGGCATACAACTCGGCCCAAAACACACGCGCGCGCGCAGGACAGGAAGTCAGCTGAACTCCACAGGTCTCCACGGCTAACTACTGAACACGTGTATAGGCGACACTGCAGAGAAGACACATCTCACGTCCGGACTTTTACTCAGGAGCTCTCAACAAGTGTCCTCAAACGATAAGTCACTTTTTAGCTTATTTCACTTTTCTCATTGCATCTATTTTTATCAAGTGCACCTAACTATTGTATTCATCATCATTCTGGCCAAACAGACAGTTGTTATTGCTTGTTAACTCTGATAATCAACTTATTTATGTTACGACTAGAGCACTAACAATTTCTTTGGCCTGATAAATGTATTGCATAAGGAAACTGAGTCCTACAAACAGTAAAAGTGACGGATAGTCAGGCATACCAGTTTCCGATGGCTACCACAGTGATGATGAGTAGATGGTAACGGAAATATACAGAAGGCTGAAAAGTGGACGAGTTGAGATGTGGCGGTATCTTGTTTACCATGTGCAACCAGCCCAATGAAGATGAGCAGAGGCGGCTTTAATGTTGTATGTTATTATGATTGAAAGTGAGGGAATATCTCGTGCTGGAGGAACTGGCATGGTATGAGAGTCACATTGGGCTCACCAATTGCTAGTGCTCTAGGTGTAACATAAATAAGTTGATTATCAGAAGTTAACAAGCAACAACAACTGTCTGTTTGGCCAGAATGATGATGAATACAATAGTTAGGTGCACTTGATAAAAATAGATGCAATGAGAAAAGTGAAATAAGCTAAAAAGTGACTTATCGTTTGAGGACACTTGTTGAGAGCTCCTGAGTAAAAGTCCGGACGTGAGATGTGTCTTCTCTGCAGTGTCGCCTATACACGTGTTCAGTAGTTAGCCGTGGAGACCTGTGGAGTTCAGCTGACTTCCTGTCCTGCGCGCGCGCGTGTGTTTTGGGCCGAGTTGTATGCCTATGTATTGTGTGCAGTGTATAGAGAGGGGTGTCCTTTCGTGTTTGAAGTTTGCACGAACATGGATACAACTTGACCTGATGTGGTTGAAGTTCGTAAGCCTGGCATGTGACACAGGTGGTAGCCGCGTGAACGAAAATGGATGGGACGTTGTAGTGTACATGTTGTCGGCTAAGGTTACAAGTGGGACAGGAACTGTCACGTGGTTTGGGTTTTTGTGACGCGTGATTTAGTGAGTGGTCTCTACAAATACTGTCCTCCCAGCGGAGGAGAATAGTAGGTGCTGATGAAATGGTACGTGATATGAATCTGCGACGATGAACAAAACAAAGCACGAGGGCGACAGCGGACGCGGTAATCGGATTGAGTAACCGCTACAGTGCTATCCCGTGATCTACGCAACAAAACGGCCGTTGAATCACATTACCTGA
The DNA here is from genome assembly GCF_000715545.1 of Opisthorchis viverrini. Classification (NCBI taxonomy): domain Eukaryota; kingdom Metazoa; phylum Platyhelminthes; class Trematoda; order Opisthorchiida; family Opisthorchiidae; genus Opisthorchis; species Opisthorchis viverrini. The sequence goes on along the minus strand of NW_008751751.1, from coordinate 1,412,404 downwards.
GGTTCATGTTGCTTGTTAACTTCTGATAATCAACTTATTTATGTTACACCTAGAGCACTAGCAATTGGTGAGCCCAATGTGACTCTCATACCATGCCAGTTCCTCCAGCACGAGATATTCCCTCACTTTCAATCATAATAACATACAACATTAAAGCCGCCTCTGCTCATCTTCATTGGGCTGGTTGCACATGGTAAACAAGATACCGCCACATCTCAACTCGTCCACTTTTCAGCCTTCTGTATATTTCCGTTACCATCTACTCATCATCACTGTGGTAGCCATCGGAAACTGGTATGCCTGACTATCCGTCACTTTTACTGTTTGTAGGACTCAGTTTCCTTATGCAATACATTTATCAGGCCAAAGAAATTGTTAGTGCTCTAGTCGTAACATAAATAAGTTGATTATCAGAGTTAACAAGCAATAACAACTGTCTGTTTGGCCAGAATGATGATGAATACAATAGTTAGGTGCACTTGATAAAAATAGATGCAATGAGAAAAGTGAAATAAGCTAAAAAGTGACTTATCGTTTGAGGACACTTGTTGAGAGCTCCTGAGTAAAAGTCCGGACGTGAGATGTGTCTTCTCTGCAGTGTCGCCTATACACGTGTTCAGTAGTTAGCCGTGGAGACCTGTGGAGTTCAGCTGACTTCCTGTCCTGCGCGCGCGCGTGTGTTTTGGGCCGAGTTGTATGCCTATGTATTGTGTGCAGTGTATAGAGAGGGGTGTCCTTTCGTGTTTGAAGTTTGCACGAACATGGATACAACTTGACCTGATGTGGTTGAAGTTCGTAAGCCTGGCATGTGACACAGGTGGTAGCCGCGTGAACGAAAATGGATGGGACGTTGTAGTGTACATGTTGTCGGCTAAGGTTACAAGTGGGACTGGAAACTGTCACGGGTTTGGGTTTTTGTGACGCGTGATTTAGTGAGTGGTCTCTACAAATACTGTCCTCCCAGCGGAGGAGAATAGTAGGTGCTGATGAAATGGTACGTGATATGAATCTGCGACGATGAACAAAACAAAGCACGAGGGCGACAGCGGACGCGGTAATCGGATTGAGTAACCGCTACAGTGCTATCCCGTGATCTACGCAACAAAACGGCCGTTGAATCACATTACCTGAGGTTCATAAAGGCGAGGAACTCGAGAGTCTAAATAAGCACACGAGGCGACTTATCTAGGTTCGCAAGCTTTCGGTCATAGCAAATTATTTGATCAAGAGGTCGTGATCCCTTCCAGGAAGCAAACCATATGGTGTCTTTTGATTCAGTCAAACCATGCGAAGCAGTCACGTATGGATTCATGAAGGTGGTTGTGCCGACTGTCGGTCGATCGATTTCACCCGAGAACTCGGTGGTGGTTAGTAATATTACTCACTATTTTCCAAACTATCACCAACCGTAAAGTTAGTTTATGCTATGGTGAATCTTTTCTGTGCGCTTTGACCACCATCGATATTCAGTAGGTGGATATCGTAGACTTCATTTGGCCGCTTAACGAATCTTGCTGACATCGGTGGTCAGCTGTTCTTGGATTAGCTTAGTCTTTAATTACAGGTGCGAGGACCGCCCATCGGATGTAGTTGCTCCAAGAAATACGCCACAACCTCAATACCGAATGGATAATTTGTATTCACTTGGTCGTCGTGTCCTACAAACAGGAAGTCCGATCTTACAATAGTAGAACTTTTACACGGCCAGATTATGATAGCATACCTTCAGTGAAAGTCTGATTCAATGGTGCTGGGGACCAAGGCCCGAAAAAGCCTGTTCATGTATCATTTTGGTTAACCGAACTCCGGAAAATAACTTAACATTGTCCACGGAGGAATTAAAGTGAATTAACCTGATTTCTTGAAGAACTCCTGAACTCAGGAAAACTGGTTGGTGCAAGTTGCGTGAGGCTGGTGAACATGTATATGGACGGAGAGTTTTGTATCTCGAGTTGCAGATTTTTTAACCATGTGGTTTTCCAACGCTCCATGACTCAAACGCACTGTTATCAACCATCTCACTCTAGACTGATTGTCAGCCACCTTGATCGTGTCTCACTCACTACAGCATTTAAACGGCAATGGTTTCACCCCTTTGACCATGGAATGAATAGGTGGAGAACCGCAAAAGCCGAGGCCTAACAAGCCAGGTGAACCGATCACCGATAGTTGCACATAGATTGACCTGATTTGCCTCATTCCTCTACCGCTGTCCAACTATTCTGACTTGCACAAACAACGTGAAATGCATCAAACTAAACTAATGCATTGATCTCTGCCGAACAATCGGCTTGCCAAATCCGAACCTCACTCATTCAATTAATATGCGCTTCTGAATCAAGATGCGATTAAGAATCAAACGATGAAACCACGGGCCCGGCGCTAAATTCAAATTGGAATTTGGCTTATACCGTTCGGTTCCTGCCAAACTACCCATTTCCCCCAAACGACACAGAAGAGTCTGTTAGTCCTAAAGGAAAGGGAATGGCTAACAATAGTTAATCGGTGATTTTTACAAACATTACGAGCATTCACAGCATTCATCCAAAACATGCCGAAAAAATATGCTGATTTAGGCTGAAGGAAGTTTGTAGATTGGCGTGCAGACAAAGCACCCCACTCACAGGATGATTGAGACAAAACTGGAATACCGCATTGTTGTACTAGTTGTACTAGTACGCGCTTTTCCTTTACGAGAAGCAATTAAACTGCACTGACTACTCTACATCTCGCACACTTAACCTTTGAAAGAGCTGTTTCTTCCGCGCAATGTGGAATTACTCAGTAACGTAAAATAACTCAGCCAGGTAAAGTACTACCATTTTACTGAGGTAACTTAGTCGGTAATTTAGTGATGGCTTTATGCGGCTGTGCCGTTCTTATTACTTTTAACTGAGTGTTTTATCTAAGTAGCGGTTTTTTTAGCAACACCAAAACGTTTTTTGTGGCAAGGCTTCTCATGCTGTAAATCTAGCAACTAATGGTTTGGTTTCCCTATCCCACATTATACAAAAGACCTTGTTTTGGTTTAACAAAAGACATTATAAAGATCAATGTAAACTGAAGCTGTGCTGTAGACGTAATGCACTACTCATAAGGTTGTTGAAAACTCTTCGACAAAAAATATCCTAAACGAGAGATTTAGTTGGGTTTCAGGTGAATCTTACGTCAAAATCAACTTGGTATGCTGATGGGTGTATTTCGCCAAAGACGTGCCCACATAGGCTTTTAATCGGCAAGCTTATGCAACCAGAATGAAGCCGTCATCACGCATCTTGTTTTACAGCACAAAACCCGGTGAATACCGATCACTCTGCATGGAGTTCTACAGCGAAATCCGTTTTGACAATGTTTTTAGAAAAGCTGTCTCAGGACTTCACTGAACGAGCAAGATACATCTTAGGTCAGGCAAATGCCACCTTCTATAGGATTAACCAGATGGTCAGAGACTGATTGATCTGTAAGCCTAGAGTGCATATATGGTATATCTGGAGTGGCCTGAGACTTACATCGGGTTTCTTTAAACACACTGCAAGCTTGATTCGACTGCATGCATCGGCCTCGGCGAACTTAACAACATTGAGTTATGATGGCGAACGCTGAGGTAAACGATTTGATGACCTATGAGCAAAGAATGTTTGCAAATTGATGTTCCTGCAAGGATTCTGGGTTTCGGTGTTCTGGACCCAAACTTTCTTCACTGTTACATATCATAGACGCGGTGGGATCTGACCCATATCAGCTTGTGTTTTCCAATTGAAGGAAGTGTCAACCCGTGAGTCAGGTTCATGGCGGATATCTTCACGACTGTTTACGTCCTTTTCAACCCAAAAGCCCGGGGGTGAGGTTATTTGGGCAGTTGCGCAGCAATCGATCCATATCGACAAGTTCCTTCGAATTTGTGTTCACCTCACTTTGCTGTAGGATTGTCGCCCACATAGTGTATTGGCACACGCACACACAGCTGAACCATAGTTCTTTATGCCTGGGTGATTAAATTTCATTCTTCACTTTTCAATCATAATTTCTTGAGTGAGGGTCGTTCATTTGCAGTATTTTCTCAAGTGGCATGCATACAGCCTACCGTTTTATTTACTTTGCATTTAGATGTCAAGTGGTTTTTGTTATAGAGCACGTCTTTCCAGTTTTGCCCCGTTCTGTGTTGATGGAGTTTCACCACATACAATCCCATTCATGTATTATCCGTCCTCAGTCGCATGGTCTAGAAAGTCAGACTGTTTGATGAAGCTTCGACTTGGGTTGTAGTGTTTTCCGGTTTCTTCATTGTCCCTTCAGAAATAAGCATCCTCAGATAGAGCTCCCAAGAAAGAAAAAGAAACAAAGTGTTTTTTCTTCAAGTTCAGTGAATTCCAAGTGTTGTAAATTTTTCGCTTCCTCAAACCAGTGTCCTTGTTTGTTTCCTTATCAGCTTGATAACGCTGACGAACAAGCCGCTCAAGTTCGGCGTGAACTGGACGGCCAGCTTCAAATGGTCGAAGAGCTATCCAGGGTAAGCCACATGCCGAGTTCCATGCCGTTTGAATAACGGCTCTTATCTCATCCCTTTTGCAATTGACGTCTCATGGGGATGTAACTTTTTAAGTATAGCATAAACTATCCGATAAGATTGTTTGAATTGTGGGTGGGCAAGCGAGGGTTTTATTTTTTCGGTTTCCCCCGAGAAACTTATCAGAACTTTACAAAGATGAGGTTATCATGTGAGTTGATGTGGGTGATGCTGAAAAGTCGATAGCCTTGCCATTGGGTGATGACGACCATATGGTCGGCGTGGATCTACGGTTGTTCATCAGTAGGGGGGTGGACACTAATTTGCGTCTTGGTGTCTGCTGCCTCTGAATCCAGTACTACTGGTAAGTACGAAGCTGGAACAGACGATCATTGGAGGGTCCGTGGTTCGAATCCAACTCGATTGCTCTTGTCCAGGCTTGAGCGACCTAGGCCCTCACGCCTCCTTTGGGGGCATGGCAATCATGCACCGAAAAAATGCTGCAGCTGTAGGACATTAAAAAATCGTTAGTATCACGGTTAACACCTGAGGCTTAGTTTCTACATTTAACCACGCAACCGTATGGGTTCAACAAACCGTTCAGGATAGTGACGACGAACCCAGTGACTTATCAGTTAGGTCCGGATATGAATGCTCGTTTCTGTGACCATAGATGTTGACACACTCAGACAACTGAATTATCATCGGGCAAGTGCAATAGCATTTATGGGAGATGGAACTTACCGATTACGTTTTCAAGGATAAAACCTCATGGTCGAGCTGGATTTCATATTTCCCAGAGGCATTTGCCCATGGACCGGTGATCTGCTTAGAATGCAACTAGGGTGGTGGACTATTGTTGAGTGCTGTAGTTTGGAATAGACCAAGTATACTACCCAGTTAAATTGACTGACTGATTGCGGCTGTTATAAATCGGTGGGAATTTAGACTGAACGATGAATAAAACGACTACGGCCGATAGTCTATCACCCGTTAATCACTCATAATTTTCTCATGTGGCTAACCGAAGCTTTGCGTCTCTTCTCTCAGGTCGTTCCTATTTGTGGCCTGTTTATTTACCTTCGGCCCTCATAAATTGGGCACCCTCTCATGGAGGACTCCAGTGAACGGAGTCTTCTCCCCTAGAGATTTCGCAACAGCGTGTCCGCTGAGGGATGACTTGGACTGCTATTCCCTTGAAAAGAGTCTACCCCTAGATGAGGCCAAATACACTGTTCCTGATTGTCACTAACAATAATAATATTTCTAAGCTATCTATCGCAATATCCTGATAGCTTTTGTTTGGTGTCATTGGGTCATTCCGAAATCCGTCCTGTGTTATCACACCAAATGATTGTTTGGAGCGTATAGCTGCTTCATCACACCACTGTATCTTTCGTATCCTCAACAGGTTTGACGAACCATTGCTTCTTAGTTGTCTCGCAAGATCTGAGTGATAGGTGTATTCCCCGATGAACGTTCTCTCTGGTCGATGGAATGTCCTTAAAATAATCTACTTGCCCACCCTTTATTATTCTTGTGTTTGATTGATTTTGCCTCATTTGTACCATATGCTTCCCTACCGGCTGTGACTGGTTCTAGTCAACAATTTATTTGGTCAAGCGGCCTGATTACCCATGAATGGTTGGTTCATCTGTCCTTACTAGGCACCCATTCATGCAACATATCAAATAGGCTCCAAGAATTTCAGGGGAAACTGAGTCTTTTTAATTTTCCATTGTATTTATTTGCACGCCTGAAGTGACATTCTGTCGGTGGGCTCTTACCTGTCTTCATTTTACCTCCACAGTCTCGACAATATCCCCGTCTTGTCGTGAAAGAAATGGAGTCGCTGTACCTGGAAGAGTTGAAGAAGATGGTTGGTGAACTCATGCTCCGTTTGGAGGCAGTCCCAGTTACAAAAGGCTCTAGCAGCTTCCAGAAATTTAAAAAACACAGTCGCGGTCAGGGTTCCACTGGGCCGTCCTCAACCGCTTCCTTGTACAGAGATCTCAGTGAAGAACCGGCTGAAGTGAATTTGAAGAACAAATTAGACATCCAACTCAACTTTACACTTGAGGTAAGACTTGTAGATAAACTTGACAAACAGAATTTCGCAGACGATCGCACTGTATTTCCTATGAGAAAGCGTGGTTCTAAAGGACCGTCATCTATGTCCTACCTGCTTTACTAAATGTCGGTCAAATCTACTGCGCAATAAGTGCATTCTTCTACGGACTTTTGAAATGTCCATACTTGAGGGCCTTATAGGAGCAGGCCTTTGTAACTCGATTGATGCAGTGAGACGCACAAATGACCCACTTAACAGTTCTAAAACTCATGGACACGTACCTTGGAGCTATCATCCACGGTTTCAACGTGTCCCCATTGTCCCTACTGTATGCCTGCAACTTTCAGAAAGACCAAAACATTTTCAGAAAAACATCAAATTGAGTTTCATCAGAACATTTTCAATGTAACAAATGTCGAAAGGCTTGATGTGATTTTGATAAACTCACTGTATTCATTTGTCTTAAAAGAAAGTTTGTACTGCATATCCGTCTGTCGCTATTGCAAGCTTAGAAGGTCATACAATAATCATCGAAGATGTTCCGCTCCTAATTAGGGTATTGTATTTGTCAGTCTTCGGTACTTCCAAGTTGATTACAAAATGTCCGACTCTGTACATTCGCCGCTCTATTTGTGGGGCATTCATAATTGGTCCGTTAATCTTGCCGCTAATTTCAAAATAACGCGACCATTTTGTAAAAAGTTAATCGGCCGGTTTCTCTCGAGGTATGTACAAAAAGTGTGGCAACGTTTGCTGAAGTCGAAGTGTCTAAAGTGCCTTCCGATTACACACCGCATGAAGGAACTGCGTACGAAATTAATGGATTTCACCGTCCTCTCCTCAACTGTCAGTATTTTCCCTTGAATCCGGGTAGTCTGAAAGGAGTTATTTGAGAGTGCTGTTCACTTTAGCCGAGACTGATTAAAAACAAAGCGCTTAAAAGGTAGGTGATGCTTCCTAGATTAGATTGGTTTCGTCAGCTTTTTCCCCATCGTGCAGAGTGGGATGCATGTTGACACACCGAGCCAAAAGATGAACGATCTCGATAAGGCAGACAAGAGTAGTCGAACGACTGACCAGCGAAGTAGCATATCAGAAAGCGAGTGGGTGGCTATTAGACAAATCCGTTGTGTTAGGCCTTATGGAATACACCCGAAAAAAACAGCGAATCATCGCCCATTTATGCAGGCGAAACGTCATATTAGCGCGTTATAATATCACTGAAAAATGTTTCTCTACTGACGAAAATAGTTTATGGCTATTATTATCTTTATTGAGGTGGGTTGCGAAGATATCAACAGTATTTGTCCACAAACAATCAGTTTTATGGCTTACTGCTGGTCCAATTAAGTTGACTATCTGAAGAAGTATTAGCTATTTCAATGCTGCTTTTAGTACTCCTACGTACCCGTTTTACTGTCAGTGGTACGTATTACAGCAAGAAAAAGCTCAGTGCTCGAACTCACTTATCGGAAGGTCCATCGTTCCAAACCAACTCCGTCATATCGACTGCTCCTGTCTAGGCTTGGGCTACCCTGTTGCTCCATTCGAGTAGTATGGAAGCTAGGCACCGAAATATGTTACTGCTGAACGATTTTCATTACCGTATTATTCCACGTCGAAGCGTTCCATCTTGAAAATATCGCCAATGTAGCGGACCATCAAATTATAAGTTAGCCGGTGATAACTACTACTTACTTTACTTTGTTATGGTTGTTTCTGGTTCGTGGATGTGCCGGTCCCAATGATGTCTCCTATTGCTGAATCCCAAGTTTGACTATCTGAGAAAAAGTTGGTGAATGTATGGGTGTACTCTTTCCATGGGTGTGTTGAAATTTATTTCATCCACGCCAGCTGTGGTGGTCTTAATCTGCTCTCATTCTGGGTATAACCGTAATCCGAAACATATGGGGAACAATTATGCGAGATATACTACACAACTGAAGTCTTTTCGATAATACAGTGTATTCATAGTACTAAGTTTGACGAAATTTGCCGTAGATCCCTTGAAAACGTCGTTGAATAATGCATCAAGTGGTGTAGTGCAAAACAATGCACCTGAGAAGCACCCTAACTGCGTACGATCCAACTCACAAATAATATCGGTTGTATGCAGTTCGCATGATATTCGTCGTCGAAGAAATTATCTACAAGATAAGATAAAAAGTTCCCATCCGTTTGCACTCATCCACCCTCAGAAAGTCATTTTTCACCTTGTGGGTTGATGGTGTCATCACAAAATATGGAGTGGCTGTATGATTGTGCCACGCACTCTGTGTTAAAATACATTATTGAAAAGAGCGCGCTAATGTGATGTTGATCAGTTTTTCACCCCGGTTGATTCGTTGAATCGTTCCTGTCTTCGTACGTTACCGAGTGATATACAAACCAAAAGTGCGCAAATCGGTTCATAAATGATTTATTAGCGCTCGCTTTCACCCAGCAAGCAACGTGCTCTGATATTGTTAATGTGTTGGATAACCGCGCTTACAATCACGGGAGCAGTTGGAATTCTCAAAACATCACGGAATTTAGACGTGCTGCACTTTTATCATAGGCAAGGTTTTTATAGGGTGGGGGCCGGCGGAGAAGTCTCATTTAGTTGTTTCCTCTATGTCCGATAAGGACGAAAGACCCTGTTTGGCTGAGCTTCATCCAACCGCATTTTCCGCTGAAATTTTAAGGGTATGGCTTCTTAATTAACCCATCCTCGCCAACAATCCATGGTAATTTACTTGAAAACAACCTGACCGTGTAACCTGAGGTTTCAGAAGAAGCTAGCAGCTGACTGGGCAAAGAATGACTTTGAAAATTTGAACTTATCTCTTAATTCATAACTACGTGGACTAGTCGTGATTCACTACGTGCATTTTACCCTGGAAACCGTGTCAACAAATTGAGCAACTTTGTAGGAGATAGCTTTCTGTAATTCCAAAATTTTGAAAACAGAGGTGATTCGATTTTGTATCGTGTATGTTCGTTCTTCTGGACATGAACAAGCCGCATACAATTCAAGGAGAGGTCTGGAGGCCGTGGAGCGTTCTACCTACTTTGAAGGTTGTACTAGTTTCGATTCTAGTGTGACGGATTAGGTCATTGCACGAATCTGTAAAGCTCGGGTCGCGTTTGGTAATTTGAGACACCTATGGCGTCAAGACGGTATATCACTAAATCCTAAAGGGCGTATATATCAGGCTACAATAAGGGGTTTTTAGTTGTGTGCTTAAGAGACGTGGCCTCTTCGAGCAGCCCAACTGGGATGTCTTCAGGTCTTCGACAACCGTCGTCTCAGAACCAGAGCTCGTGTGGGTTGGTTTTGGCGAATCTGTAACGAGGCAATTAGAAAGCCACTTTTCGGTTGTGCAGCGGAAAATTTCATCGATGAATACTATGGATGATGATGTTGACAGTGGTCTTTACTTTGTTTAATGCAGGTCTCATGAATACGTTAGTGGCAATTCAAGCCCTGATTTCCTATTTCCGAACACGTGCTTTAGTAATGCTCGTGTGGGTTTTGGCGAATCTGTAACGAGGCAATTAGAAAGCCACTTTTCGGTTGTGCAGCGGAAAATTTCATCGATGAATACTATGGATGATGATGTTGACAGTGGTCTTTACTTTGTTTAATGCAGGTCTCATGAATACGTTAGTGGCAATTCAAGCCCTGATTTCCTATTTCCGAACACGTGCTTTAGTAATGACGCTTTATCCGGAGCTTTAGGGAGCTAAAAGCTTGCTGAGCGATTTTGGAGCGTTAAAAAGCGGCCTTGCATGCACGTTATTTGGGAGTACCTAGCATCCGAGCTATCTGCCACCATGCGGCTATCTTCAATAAGTCTTTATACACACCCATTTAGTTGGGGATTTTGTCGTTACACCCTTGTTTCAGTTGTGTCTCGGATGCTTTCAGCGCGCACGAATTTCGCGATAAGTTTTATTCTCTACGAGTGTTGTTTGAACTTGTGTGCTGACAATCACCGCTTTGGGCTGATTGATTCTTTTAAAGTGGAATTCAGGTTTCAGTAACAATGGTCCTAGTTTTTTTTATACGTGTTTGCATTTAACTCACACGGAGGAGATACGCAAGTTACCGAGAGCCAATCGAATCTGAAACGAAGTTACTTGAACGAAGTGTTTTCTCGAAGATGCTAATAGAAGCTAGCAATCCAAGTACGACATTTAGATTCCTTATTTATGGGTCGTAATGAACAAAGTAAAGAAACATTTTCTCTTCCTGTAGGAATCGTGGTGTATTCCACCAGAGGAATACCTGCTCGCATGCATGCGAACCATAGAAGGTCCGATTAACGTTTGCCATCGACTCTTTGTTGTTCGCATCGTAAGGTTCCATCACAACAGGCAGATGCTTTTTCAAGTAATACACCACAATTTGCCTTTCTAATTCTGTCTGAATAATCGACCTTAATAGTTTCTGTCTCTCATAGGTCACTTCCGGTCAGCGGAAGCTTCGTATTCTGAATCACTTTGGTTTTGGTTTCAATGCTCACAGTGTGTCCAATTCAGATTGTCTCCCTTTACCCCAATTGAAACCGCTTTGGGATCGAAATCCTGATTGCAAAGTTTATTCATCAATAAGGCAGGATTGATAGCTCTGGACAAGGAGTTGATCAAATGCCTCGAAATTCCGGCTGATTTATGGCTACACTCGGACTTACCGTGTGACTTATTTTTCTACCATAATTAATGCGATACGGAGAGGGTGACTATGGTATTCCTACTTTTCCTAGTTTTAGGCCGCATATTAATGGCTAAGTTGGCAAGTGACCGGCTATGGTCCACTCTATACGGGTTCACTCTCTACAAAAGAAATGTGAATACCGTATTCCTTGACTTCTCTACTGATCGTGAGATTATTTTCCCCAAATGAAGCCGTGGATTTTTGTGGGTGTAGAATAGATGGAAGCTTGTTTAATCTTGAGCTTGGAAACACTAAAACTCTATCTCACCGGACGGAGTTTTCTAACGACTGAAGCATCGCGGGAACTGATCAACGCCATACGCTTTCAGTTCACAGGCTTGCGTAAAGCCTATTCCGTTATTCGTAGCCATGGCACTTTGAGAAACTTTTATAGCCAAACGAAAAGATAGAGGTATATTTTTTTCCAGCCACGATGATGTTTCGCGGTCAATCTAGAGAAGTTCTACTCGGCTATCGGCAAACTGCAAATACCGGGTTGGAAACTTCATTCGTTTGGGTTGGTTACTTTCTTGGTGAAAATCTTTATTGCATTGTTTTGGCGCACTTCTTTCTTCAGTCGAACATCCTTTTATGTAGGCAGATGTGATGGATGCTACAGACAACTGTGTGCAAAATGATCCACAAGATACCCAAATCAATTGCCTAATAGTCGGTCGCATCGGCAGAGTTTCGACTGCAGTTTCCCCAACCTACACTGCTCATCCTGGGATGAATTTCGTGAAACACTCGTCACAGAACAATTCGTTTTCCCCATCGATCCAAGACATTGCTTACCCTGTCTGACAGGCTTTTTTGGTTGCTCGAATTCGCCTCGATCACGTGTTCGTTTGCAGTGCTTCACTATCGATATTTTCTGGGTCTTCTCATAAGTACCTGATAGTTGGCGCAGACGATTGCCTTGTTTAGATCGACTTTTTGAGCGAAATTATACGATAGCTTTTTGCGACAATTTGGATATAACACGAGTGTTTGAAGCGTACGAGCGATTTGTTTGTCGTAAATCAGACTATCGACAGCATCTTCTGGAATTTAGACCTGGTTTCGCCTGGCCAACCAGGTTACCTGTTAATGGTTGTTCTCGACGGAATGTGTTGTTGCTAGCTTCTTGTTCGTGGGTTTTCCTTCAGTGTTCACTTACTACCCTCTTTTTGTCTTTCCACAAGCAGATTGTTGTCGGACAGGTACGGAATCTGAAGTATCTGCCAGCCAACAAGATGGTCTACTGTACCATGGAAGTAGAAGGGTGTGAGAAACTGCAAACGGATCTGGCGGAGGCAGGGAAGCCCTAGTGAGTTCACTGGTCGTCAAACCATATTTCACTTATGTTTATTTGTGAGTGTAGTTTGGGTATGCTGTGTTCCTAATCCCGTCTTGATGAGACTGGACCTTACCGTGGTTGGACGGGTTGTGCTCCTCAGCGACCCATTGAGCTATACTGGAGGCTGTCCACGCGGCACTTACAGAGTCTCTCATACCAGGTTGGTCAATGGTTAGAGAGCTGAAAAACACAGTCTCCTGGTTCTCCAGGTTGGGAGTTGGAAGATGTGGCTGCTTGTTCCGTAGAAATGGTAATGCATTCGCATTTCCCGCCAAACATCGCTGCCTTGCGGTTAGGTTTTTGAGCCAAAGGCTTTGGTTGAGGACCCTAATCGTCCTCCTGTCTAGGTGTGGGCACCCTGACAGTATCCCAGCCCACGTACAAACATGACACTTAAAACTAACAATACTCTCATTCCACATCGGCCGTCGCGTAGTGCCATCAGCCGGGTCGGGTTACTTGCTGCATACAGCAAGGCGGATAAGCGCAAACAGGCTACTGTTGACGCCTCCCTTCATTCTCTCCCACATAATTTTTCTTCCCCCTATCCCCACCCCATTTATAACTCTCCTCTTGTAGGCCTAGCACTTAGGACTGATGACTCCGTTCGTCTTGCATCACTTTTGCTTGCAGCATCTGCTCCTCATATGGCGCCGACATCCTCGGGTATCTCGAAATCAATCTCCAAGCCTCGGCACCCAGTCTATCTGGCCGCCTTCAATGTCCGCACCCTGAAACAGGCAGGACGACAAACTGATCTTGCTCTCATACTGGACTCGCTTGGCATTGATGTGTCCTGTGCCTCAGATACAAGAATTCAAGATGCAAGCACAGCGATTGAGCTAACCACCTCATCACTATCCACTCGCTTCCGGCCACGCTTCTCTGGTGATCTAGAGGCTGATGCAGCGGGATGTGCAGGGCTTGGTATCATCCTAAGTCACCGGGCGGAAGTATACTTTCTTGACTGGATAACTATTGATAATCGCCTCTGTGCGGTTCGTCTGGCAACGTCTGTGAAGGAGTCTCACAAGCGGGAAGTTGATAGATTCTGTTCAGCGTGTCTGCCTACGCCCCAACTGACTGTAGCTCCGACGCCGTCAAGGACTGGTTTTATGACGCCCTGAATGTCCTGTTGCGGCGAGCATAAAGCTCAGCAATTGTGGTTTTTACCGGAGATTTGAATGCACAAGTGAGCAGGTTTAGCGTATCTGTGACTCATATAGGAGGCCGACATGGACTGTACTTGGCACGCACAGTTGGGGAAAAACTGCTCCAGCTGTGTTCTGATCGCAGGCTGTTTTTATGCAATCACAACTTCCGAAATAGCCGAGGTCGTCTGGCCACATGGTGTCCTCCAACGTCATGCCGGCCACAAACTCAAATCGGCCACATTGCCATCAATTACCGCTGGCATGGATCAATAACTGATTGCCAGTCGTTCTAGAACACATTTGTGGATTCCGACCACACGCTCGTCCTGAGTCGACTCTCTCTACGTTTTCCTGGACAATACGTATAAGGGACTCACAATTCTGTCCTTTCTGGATTTTCAAGATGCATTTGACTCGGTTGACCGGTCTGTTCTGCTTCATACGCTTGCCCACCAAGGAATGCCTCGGAAGTTCATGATTTTGTATTTTGCGTCCTCAGACTTCCGGACGTGTGCGAGTATATGGTGAGTTCTCCAAAAACTCCTGACTGTCAGGGGTGCCCACTCTTCCCACTTCTGTTTAACTTCCTGATTGATGAAATCATGAAACATACGCTGGAAGGTCTCCGAAACCCCGGTGTTCAAATAGCCCGTTACGAGAATCTTCCTGATCTGGAATATGCAGATGAAATCGTTCTCGTCTTCGAAGAGGAGGAGAAGGGGCAAGTGTTTTCCAGATGAACTCATCAAAGTCATCCCGTCCTTCGTTCTGCACTTTGCACGCGCAAAGTGTAAGGTCATGCTCCTGGAGATGCAGTCACTGAACACCCCACTTACGATCCAGGGAGAGGTACTGGAAGTTGTGGAGCGTTTTACATATCTTGGAAGTTGCATTAGTTCTGATTGTAGTGTGACAGGTGAGGTTGATGCACGAATCTGCAAAGCTCGGGTCGCGTTTGCTAATTTGAGACACTTATGACGTCAAAGTGATCTATCTCTGAATTCCAAAGGACGTGTCTATCAAGCTACAGTGCGGGCCGTTTTGTTCTAGGGCTTTGAGACTCTGCCTGTTCGAGGAGCGGAACTGGGACGTCTTCAGGTGTTCGACAATCGTTGTCTCAGAACCACAACTCGTGTGGATTGGTGTCGGCGAATCCTTAACAAGATAGAAAGCGCGTTTTCGGTGGTGCAACGCGTACGTCCATTTAAGAATGTGTTCAGCAGGGGAAACTGCGTTGGTTGGGACATGTGTTGCGTATACCTACCCATCGCTTAGCGAGGAAAGTGTCGTTTTCCATGGTCGACTCAGAGTGACGGAAGCATAGAGGTGGTCAACCCTTGACCTGGCACAGGGTATGGAAGAAATCACGAAACGTTTGGGTGCTGTCGGTGCTACTCGCCTTTTAGGTTGGGGACCGTATGATCCCCACTGCGCCTTGTTGGAGATGCTACGAGTTATTGCTGCCAACGGATGTCAGTGGCGTTCTTGTTGTCAGTTTCTATCCAGATTGTCTGAGTGAGCGTTTGGAGGTGTAGTTACCTCGGAATGACTGTAGTAAGCTAGCACCAAATCCCTTCCCCGTCCAGCTTTACTCTTTTCTCCACGGCAGTGAAGCATCGGTGTTGCATACTGATGTCATACTGTCGATGATAATGGTGATGTTCCTAATCACTCTCTCTTATCAATTGCCTATTGATCACTGTTGGTGTTTGGCAGTGTTTTAAGTTTCACCTAGTGGAACGAGGGAGCTTCATCTAACTATACCACTAGGTTCATTGTGTACGCGTATCCTGACAGCATATACCGTCCAGAATGGGGATTTATGTGCATATGCTGGTTTGCTCCTTTCGAAGATCACACTCATTCAATCACGAGTACCATCCATCCTGAATTCTTCGGTTCCGCATCAATTTCACGAGACTTCTGTGGTTTTTATTAATCTGTTTTGAACAACACGTTTATTTTCTGTTTAATTTGCCTCAGTTTACGCTATTTCTCTTGGCTGGCTTATCCGAACGCAACCATTAGCAATACTCACTGACACAAACCTCACCCAGATATACGTTTCTCTTCTGCGTGCTCAAAGCGATCATACGTGATATCTAAAGCTCTTCATTAATCCGTTTTATGCCACGCCGCAGTTCACCTGTCAAATACAGCGATTTAGTCATCTTTAAAAAAATTAACCGCTCTTCTCATAGGCTATGTCCGTGTGCCCGGGTTTTGTTCATCACAATTTGAGTGCTTGAGGCAGGGGACTGCGTACTTTGCCCTGGTAATGTCCTTTCAAAGACTTCAATCATTTTGTGTGTCTGTGGATTCACGTGAATGCCTGTTTGCCCGAACTGTTTATCACTCTCCGAGTATTACAACTACGGATAACACGCTATTCTCGTAGTACGAAAACACTCGGAGGCGCATAATATCGTACATTCCAGCCAATGAAACATGCTTGGCAGCTGGAGAGAATCAAGTTTTTTACGGTATTCAACGCCGTAATGTCTAAAACGGAGTATGATTATAACCTTCAGTATTCTCTCAAATCACCTAAGCTGGGATGTTAAACCTACGGAGAGGCGGCACGCGGAAATGATACTTTCTATTGTTGCGTTTGCATTGTCAGGGTCGTCCACAACGCCTTTGAGTAAGCTCTTCCTATATTGCACGTTGAATCGTCAGATGTCAGAGTCACATAACATTACTTTGGAAATATGGTTATTTTTCCGGCAACGTCATCCCTATGTGTCACGCACACTTTAGAATGTGTGCAATGGCTACCCAAAAAAAAGCGGAAATTTCCATTCTGGCCTTCCAAGTTCGTTGTTCCATCTTTTGAATCAGAACGAGATGAATATTGTTATATGCCAACATTTTGGTTGGTTGCGTGGACGGCGGATTGAATTGAAGTAGTGATGTTAGCTTTTCCCAAACAACGTTGCAAAATCCCATCGCAGGCATCTTAGAATGCCTGTCTGTATAATACAGTGATTTCAACGCAACGGATAGTAGGATCTTCCTCCCCGAGATGGACAATATCTATCGTATCACAGCCATCCAGTCATCTGATCAACAATTGCTTGTGACATTCCCTGCAGTTCCGATCGAGTTTATGAACTTCGTTTTCTGCGTCATTGTGAAGGTTCAGACTGAATGGCATGCCAAGTCAAACTCTTAATCGATTTGTCAGCTTTTTCACCAGAGATGGATTTGTTGTCTATCCTACTGAGCTGTCCACTAAACCTGTGATTTGTGTCGGTGAACTGCCCGTCACTGGCCTTTACATAGGTGGCTATTGCTCCTTACTTGTTTATCACGATTTCCTAGTGTTCATGGGGGGGGGGGTAAGGAAACAGCGAAATCGAGTCACCTGTGAATGATATTTTTCATGAAGATGAAATGACCAGAATATCTATCGTTCTGGGTTATCGCTTTTACGAAGGATTCCCAGTGTAGGAGCAATTTGGGAGCATCCAAAATGCCTCTTTGCTTGTTTGCTTGGAGGTTAACTATAAAAGAAGAGTATTGTGGTTTTATTTTCACAGGATCAAGCGGAAAAAGGATTTCTTGCAACTATATCGTTTTCCACACTTTATGTAGCCAAAACACCCCTTTGTTGGTATTCTAACCAGATCGACAATCGAAGAAGTTCGGATGACTTCAGGATTTCTTAAGAACGTACGGTACCCAGGACCATTTACTAAGTCGGCGTGATGGAGCTGTGAATGGGCACGACATAGGCACTCGAAACAGATCAAAACTTGCGCCCGATGTTGGCCGAAGAGTCGCAGAGCCGAATATGCCGTCTCAGACACCCTCTTGGTTCCAGTGTAGGCTATACGGAACAAGATAAGCCGATGAATATGCAAGACATCTTTTGTGGATCATCAGCCGGCCCAAAGATGATGGCACAACAAAAGAAAAACCAGTTATTTGTTTGTCATCGCGGTTCCGACACCACTCGCCAGTTTCCTCAAGTTTCAACATAATGCTGACATCTCTGAGTCATCAGCGGCGCGTACACTGTATAACTGTATGTCAGATTGCTCGCCATCGAACGGTTGAGGCTTATTCAGGATCGCTTATAACGTAACTCGCAAACGTTGGATTCCTCCAATAACATCCTTAGTTTTTTTATCGGGTACATGTGTATAAAACAGATACAGTCCTTTCACTAACGTTTTACTTCACTACATCTTGTGATACGAGTAAACAATGCAGTGGGCACGAATGGTGGATAACTACTTTTGTACTGCTCAACAGTCAGCCAGTTGGAAGCAAGACCTAACCAAACGAAAGGTGAGATTGATATTAAAGTGTTTTCCATGGGACGTCATACTTGGTTGAACTCTAAGCTTCTGAATGCAGTACTGCCCCGAACCTGTACAGATGGCTGTGTAGGTCGTGTGCGCTGGAATTTGGTTTTGTCGTTTTCCACAACTTAATGATTAGCAAGTGCAAAAATGACTTTACGGAATACGAAAGTGATAGAATTTCCATGGGACCTGTTTAACTAAGCCTCTGTTGAGGCACAATATTTTTTGGAGACGGTCGAATATATTCTGTTTGGATGCAATCTTCCGTTGCACTTTTGGAATTTCTGGATCTAAACTGTCTCATGTATTTTATTTTTTCTCTCCCTGTTTAGCTGGGGTACCCAAGGTGATTTCACCACAACACAACCCTTACCGACCGTCAAGGTCAAACTATACGCTGAAAGTTCCGGTATTCTTTCGCTGGACAGCGGCAGAGAACTAGGTCGAGTAAGTTCTAACTGAATGTTCTCACTGTATGTGGAGTTTTCGCATCGGCTGAGTTTCACAAATACACTGTTAAGTGCAGCAAACGAACCAACATTAATTTATTGATATTAATTCACGACTACTGCCGCCCAGAAAATCGTGCATGTTCAGTCAAAGACTTTCCGTTAGTTTAGTGAGACTCCAAGATCTTTATCTCTTTTATACGATACGCCTGCAGAACTGAGCCGAAGGTATTACACTGTGTTCCTCAGATCGCTCAGCTCCATATTTAAACGTGACGAGCCCGCCGGGTTGGTTGCACCGTCTGTGTGCACTTCTGCGCCTGAACTAAGATTTTCGTAACCGAACTACCTAATTCTATTGACGCTGTTTGTCAGCCTATCCTAAACAATTTTCACTTTTTACACTGGTTCAAAATCTAATCTCTTGTGAACTTGTGTGTAACGCCATGTAACGTCATGGTCAAATATCAATTTGCCATGGCCCTCGTACATCTTGATGAAATTCATTTGGGTATGTACGTATAAGTATACAGAAGTTCTTTAGGGCAAAATTTATTGGACGCTAAAAGCTAACCTTTCGAGGTTATTTTCCCTGTTAGTCCAAATCGAGCTTTTTAGGTGTGGAAGGCTACTTTCGACTTAACTCGATCTGACTAATGTATCAAAATCCTTGACTATGTCCCTTTGGTTACCTGGTTATCTTACACAGGTCGTCGTAAACCCTACATGTACTGGGAACCGACAGCCAGAGTGGCACAAACTCCAGACAGCCAAGGGAGTTCCCGACGATTTAGGGATCCAGCTGACAATCCGTATGGATAAACCAACGAACCTCAAATACTGTGGATATTTATATGCTCTGGGTCGCACTGCATTTAAAAAGTGGAGACGTCGATACGTATGCTTGATTCAGGTTGGTGCACCGCAGTATTTGTTTCACTTGTGTGAACGTGCTGTTTAGTGTTTGGAGTAGTTTGTTTGCAGCAACCTTCGTATCACGCTTTTCCTTCTGCATAGGTTTCTCAATACACTTTCATAATGGCATCCTACAAAGAACGTAAATCGGACCCTTTAGAAATCATGCAGCTGGAAGGTTTCACTGTGGATTTTTGTGATGTACAGCCAGGTGAGTTAGGACCTCTCAGACCATTACAGATGATTGCCTTTCTATAATCCATTGTCTGTATTCATATACTTACATATTCATATTGTCTATATTCATTGTCTATAATTTATTGTCTTTCTATAGTAATAATATTTCGGTGAATAGAATAGCATCCGGTTCCGTGCCCCTATATTATTTTGAAGGATAACATATTTTTTCAACAGATTTGGCTGCTAACGGTGGAAAGTTCTTTTTCAACTTGGTCAAAGAAGGAGATAGCGTAACGTTTGCGTCGGATGACTCTAACGAACGACAACTGTGGATTCAGGCAATATATCGAGCCACGGGCCAAACGCACAAACCTATTCCACCGTCCAAAGAAGGGCCTGCAATGAGTTCAAGCCACGCCTCTAGCGGTCTGTCTTCAACCGGTTCTCGCCCTGGTTTGGGCAACAGAACACAGGGCGGTATGTTTCGTCTAACCTATGTGGTCGACCATCATTAAACGGTTGTTTTATGGAGCATGAATCTATATCATTCTCAAAATCGGGGCTTAACCTTCCCCTATTTCACCAAGCGAGTGTCCATGGCTTGTTTTCCGGTTTCAGATCCCACCGAGTGGTTATCCTGGTTCCCGAAACCCGTATGGTTTAAGGTCCCACAGGTTTTCCCAGTGTCGTCTTAGACTCCCTTAGTGGTTCACGCCGTCCTTGTGCGATGATTGTGTGGATCACATTCAATTTGATTTGCTATCAACCTATTAGCAAACATGAGCTAGGTTCGCTTTTTGCAGACAGTACATGCCCTATCCGTAGCTAGTTTGCAAGGTTTTTTTTTTTGGGGGGGGGGGGGTAGTTCCCGAAACCCGTATGGTTTAAGGTCCCACAGGTTTTCCCAGTGTCGTCTTAGACTCCCTTAGTGGTTCACGCCGTCCTTGTGCGATGATTGTGTGGATCACATTCAATTTGATTTGCTATCAACCTATTAGCAAACATGAGCTAGGTTCGCTTTTTGCAGACAGTACATGCCCTATCCGTAGCTAGTTTGCAAGGTTTTTTTTTTTTGGGGGGGGGGTATATCCACACCGCCTTCGTTCGAATGGTCTCCATCCTGTTCGGTCGCTATTGCTCTGACCAGTCCACATCGCAGAGGGAAAAAACTGAACTCTAGTTTTGTTGTCATAAGCGGTATATACGCTGTATATACCAGGATTTGGACTCCAGACATCCGGCATGTGAGATGAGCGTCTTACTCATACTCCACAACACACTGGACTCAACCAACTTATCACTTCTGCGCAGACGAACGCGTTTACCCTTGAGCGATGAGCTGATACGCTTCAATAATACCGCTCCCTCTGCTTTGTTTGGGTCAATCAACCTGATGGCTCCAGAATGGGAGCATGACTGTTCAAATGAGAGTGATGTGAGTGCAAACTTATACTTTCTTTGTAAGGGTAAATCAATACACTGTTTTTTTATTTACTCAGAAGTAACATACTAGGGGATGTGCTGTTCTCCGTGTATGGAATCCGGTCAGAAGATATAATCTGCAGTTGTACTTGGCCCTTCGATGGATATTTAGTAAGGGAGAAAGATCGGCCCTCGCACATTAGCATTTTCCAGTCTGCAGAAACGAGGCGGAATTCCACATAACACACCTCGCGTCGAACTAGCTAGACTTACCATGAATGCACCATTACAGATTTAGTGTAGTAAGGTCCCGAGGTGACTGGCGTTATGGAGAAGCAAGCCTTCTGTGAAATTCGTGAACCTGACGAGATTGGATTGTCGTCCCATCCTACCAAGAGTTTTTGAAGACGGCTTGTCGCAAAAATCTCCAAGATTGGTTCTGTCTACAATTGAGGAACAGATAACATCTCGACTGATCCTTCTTAATCGATGTTTCGAGACATTCCAGCTGGGCTTCAGAGTCCTGAAGTTATATCCTCAGACAATCAGAGTATGTGTGTTCAAGGGGCTTTCGGTTAGGTTAAAATATAATATCAAATTTACTTGGTACATTACTTTGATGCCACCAAACCTCAACAGGTTACAGAGGAATTGGGAGGTGATGCAAACCTCAAAGGTTACAGAGGAATTGGGAGGTGATGAATTTATGGTAAGGATCGTGAGCGGTCCTCTAATTCAGTCGTGGGACTTTTGGAGTCTCTTCTGAGTTTAATGTTTTCTTTGAAAGGAATTTCAATCCTCAAATTTCCAGCACCTGACTTTGAATGCAGACCAACCGGACAACGAAACAAGTAACAAGCAGTACTGTAATCAACAAACGAGTAAGATGTTTCTTCTTGAGAAGGAGTAACTAACGTGGCCGGTCTGTTTTACCGTAATGAGTTAGCTCACTACATTTATTATGTTTGGGCATGATTTCAATATCTTTGTACGTTTATTGGCACATTCGTATTTTCATTCCATATGATACTAGTTGTTTCGCTGTACCTGAATTATTACTATACACACAGACTAAGGAAGATTTATACCGGAGGATGGGAATAAATCGCTGTACATGCTAGAAACTGGGGATGTACCAAATATCATTTGGTTCTATTTCCTGCTCTCCCTACCTCCTATTGGTATCGCCAACACTATCGTTAAGCGAATTGGTATCGGACCTGGAATTCCTTTTCTATAGACCCCGTACATAAAGAAGTCCACAAACCTAATTATCAGCTCCCAATACCCTATAACAAGACAGCATTACTGGTGGCCTCGATAGTATTATGTGATTTCCGGAACACCTTTCAGGAGACGCAGACAGGAGGTCTACCCATTATAAAGTGGAAATCATCCGTAGAACCATTCAGGAAAGCATTTTGAAGCACCTTTCTGTGAGCAGTTGCCTTTCTGCCTAATAGTCCAACGTTTAGTTCATTGAGGGGATAATTTAATACAGCCATCCATTCTCAACCTTTTTTTTCTGTTTGCACAATAAATTATGTACGGATGAGAAACGGAATCTAATTTCAAAGTTTGCTTCATTTCCCACCTCATACACCTCATCGCTTATCACTACGTGAACCCTGTCTACTACCATGCCATGGAGTTGTGTTGTGCATTTGGTCGATTTGTTAATTGATTACGATTACGCTAGAAGACCAAAATTTTTCCGTTGTCATCTCCTAGGCACAACGGAAAGGACTTTTTATGTTGCCCACCTTCCAACATTCAGAGAAAGCCTTGCTTGCGTCAGGGAAAACCGAGTGGTTATTTTTACGTTTGAATTTTCCCACCCTTCGCGAGCTGCGTACGGTCAACATTTTCGTGCCGATGATTTGCATACTTATTACTTGATCCGACACCCTCCCATCTCTTTCCCTTTCAGACGTTGATCGAGCTCGCAAACATGGTTTAGACGAGTTTGTCAGTGTCGAATCGTGGCGCATCAATCACGCACAACTTTTTCGTCTGTTACAATCACGATCGTTGGAACAACGAATGAAAGACCCATACGTTTCGCTGGGTTGGTTTAGTCCCAGTCAAATGTTCATTTTGGATGAATATTGTGCACGTTACGGAGTTCGTGGTTGCCATAGGCATTTATGCTATCTATCAGATCTGCTCGACCGTGCGGAACAAGGGATAATGATAGATCCGGCTCTGGTGCATTATTCGTATGCCTTCTGCTGTTGTCACGTATTTGGAAACGCGTACGTCTCGCAGACTGGATTTCAGGCTGCTTTTTTCAATTCTGTTATCGTATCACCATATGTATGTGGGACGATGACCTTCAATGAATAATTTTTGTTCGCAAGCTTCCATGTGTGGCTTATTCAATGAATAGGGTTGGGTCACACAGGTCGGCTTCTTTCAGTTAAGCTATTTTGTTTGAAGCAGTTTGATACAAGTAATTCATTGGCATTTCTTTCAGCATACACTTGGCACATTTGTTGTGTGAACTCCGATCCACCAGGCACTTCAGTAACCTCATTCCCTAAGTAGGAACTTTTGAAAAGGTGTTATTTCTAGAAGTTTTTAACAACAGTCACTCAGTTTGTGGCCTCCTAGGGAAAGTCAACTACCTTCTGTCACCTTGGAGCTACCTCTGGGAGGATCTCAGTAATTCACGTGGTTCCTCACGCAACACTCCCCGTATTTTGAGCTTAACTATCATCCTTATTGATGACATAGTGTCCCAGTATCTATACTGTCGAATAATGCAAGCCCATAATCCCGATCAGTTCGTATGGTCTCTCAGTCTGGCTCCCATGTGGTTAATGATAAGAACCTACTTTTTTACTTTTGACTGCTGGCTTTACTCAAGCTGAGTGGCATTAGTTTGGTCCAATGTTCCTGGTGCGCGACTTAATGAGAACATTTGGCTTTTAGCGCCTATTAGACACTGTTTAATGCCTATATTTGTCAGCATTTCTGTGTGCTTGTAGACCTACCGGAAAACTAGCGAACTTCAGGAATGCATTACTTGTTGTTCGTCCCTTTTCGTTGGGGTATTTTTTCAAAGGAACACGCTATTCTGGTTTTTGGAGAGTATATAATAATAATAATAGGTGTTTCTCAATTTACTCCACCAAAAACCATCGAGTGCATCAGGGTCACTAATAATGGCAAGCTGTGGTCTACCGTTTTTCTGAAACCGATGTCTCTACAAGTTATTGTGGTGCAATGGCCGTCCACCCCTCTTCAGAACCATCAGGAAATTGCACTTTGTCATCGATAGTTTACGAAAAAATGACTTAGTATATGAATAGACCGACTTCTAATTTACTGTTTTTTTCGGATTAGCGCTCTAACCTGATAGCGATTTAGTCAACCGTGATATCTCACCTTGTTACTGCATCACACACGACTACAGCTCTCAGAATTTTTATCTGTGTTTGGCAGGATTACCTGACGTTTTCCATCTGTTTGACAGGACATCTCTCGATATGTAGGAAGGAAAAGTAGAGAGGGGAATTCGAAACAGCGCCCAAAGGGACCAGCAGTGTTTTGGTTTACACACACGGATAGATATACTAACAGGCTAGTGCGTTTGCTCTTCTCTGTCATCTTCCAGCCACATACCATTGCCAATATTGTTATGCTGCGCACACATCTACATATGCACACGTGTATACACTTCAGTCGCCTTTCTCTATGCGTGTGTCTTTGCTGAACTCTTGAGATATGATTGATGGTGTTTTAGATAAATTCAGCTCAGTTCCTTTGAGAAGTATTTCAGTACCCTGAATTTGCATGATTAGTAAGTGTAAACACATCTGAGAGGCTTCGGGATGGCTGTCTGCCAAAGCAATCAAGCAGTGATTGTAAACACCAACAGTTTTCCCCTCATTGTATACGGCTTGTTGAGACAATCGCAATAAAT
Organism: Opisthorchis viverrini; assembly: GCF_000715545.1. Taxonomy (NCBI): domain Eukaryota; kingdom Metazoa; phylum Platyhelminthes; class Trematoda; order Opisthorchiida; family Opisthorchiidae; genus Opisthorchis; species Opisthorchis viverrini. Next base: position 1,387,427 of record NW_008751751.1, on the reverse strand, counting down.
TGTGCTCAGAATTCCCTGGAGGGATTCTTCAACCATGAAAGGCCGATATTAATCCTTAGGGGATACTCAAGGCCTGGCTACTGTTTATGGTTTTCCCGGACAACTTTGATCCGAAATGCAAATCCCCAGTATCCCCACCCCAGTTATTGCTTTCTTTTCACGGGCGTTCTTTTGAGTGCAGAATTGAAAGCTCTGTTGAATAGATTGTATACGCTCTTGGTATGTTTCAGATGCTTCCCGATACAAATCGACCTATTTTACTCTAGTGAAAAAAGACTTCGAGATTCAGCATTTGGAGTTCACAACTGCTAACTGTTCACCAAAATGTCCATATATTTTTTTGTAGTCACTGGGAAGGTGAATGGGCAGTTATCAGGTTCCTGTTCTATCTTTGTAATGTACTACTCATAAGGTTGGTGAAAATCCATCGACAGCCCACGACCGGTTTCGCCCTTCTTGGGGCTCATCAGGTAGGCACAGTCCCCGGGTTTCCGTCAACCTTATGTTCTACTTGAAACCAAATTGCACGAAATTAGCGAATATACACTCATTTGCAAAGTAATTTGGTTCTTTAGAGAGACTCACCTGGAACCCAGCTGAATCTCTCGTTTATGATGTTCTCAGGCAACTTAATGTGCTGCACCAGGCCGCCTCATGTTTCAGTTGCTACGATATTTGAAATATTGCGATACATGTATATCTTTGTAATGTACTACTCATAAGGTTGGTGAAAATCCATCGACAGCCCACGACCGGTTTCGCCCTTCTTGGGGCTCATCAGGTAGGCACAGTCCCCGGGTTTCCGTCAACCTGGTTCCTGTTCTCTTCATAAGCTTACGTCAAGACTGTTTATCTGCCTATAGCTCAGTACACAGATCAATAGGTTGCGTTGGCCCGTTGCCCCCCCCCCCAGGACTGCAGTAAACCCAATGGGAAAAATAATGTTATGTAATTTGGAAAATGTCCTATATATCCAGGAGGAACACTATGTGATTGTGCAACTGTGTGATTCGCAAGTGAAGTTTTTGCATTTGTTGCAATCACCATTGGCTCTACTGTCTTTTCTTGACAAACACTTATCATATCTACCCCTGCTTCTTGAGACGGCATCTTCCGTTTGCTTTGCTTCGTTAACTCCTATTTCCGCTTTTTGATTTTAACGTTTGTCGGTATCATTTGATGCCCTGACAGCGTCCACGTTTCGCGACTGTATGTCACAGGCAGCATGACTGTGTGTATGTACCTTTGATATTACTCCTCCTCCTTTGCCTCGTGACATGAAAATGCAGACATTCCTAGGCGACTCTAGATTATTATAGTTCACCATTGCATGTACTGAGACTGTCCGCAGTGGTTGCATTCTTAAATGATCATGTACTTTGATCCATTTGGATGAGAATTACACGAAAATGATCGTTTTCGACGACCATTTCAGTGCTCGGAATTGTTTGTCTTCATTTTATGTAACCTAGGTGTGCCCTTCTCAATAGATCCCAATGTTTGAAGGATTGCTTTATAACAGAGTATTGCAAAACCAACTTCGTGTTGCAGTATGAAAGTATTCTCAAAGCATACCTCCAGCACTTACATACTTTTGCTCTACTGGAAATACTGGTGGAGTTTTTTTTTCCATAACTTGTACGAAAACGCGGTCATAAGTTCTGATTATCATGGTTTTGAGTGTCATCTGACGGAATGCTCAATTTTGTCCAGGGTTTTGGTATTTATTACGGATCGTTATTCAGTTTGGCCTGCGTCGCAAACGACAACTAGTTTGGCAAACATTTCACAGAGGTATTGATAACGCCTACTTTGATTATTTCCAGTTTGCTTCAATGTGCCAATTTTCGTGGAGTTTTATTTTATTAAGGCATTTTTAGTCAATAAGCGAAATCTCGGATCTCAAACTTCTTTCATGTTGAATCTGTTCGCCGGAAGCTGGGAGCATGTGTATACTTCTGCATTCGGTTGTAGACAAAAGACCAAAACACTAAACATGTTATTTGAGGTAGCTAGAAAAACACATTTCTAAGAGTATTCAAATGGGTACGAGGAACTTTTCACATCATGTCGAAATGGACCCGAGGCACAAGGAAAGCCATTATTTTGTATAAAGACACTTTCTACAAGCTGAATCGCTTGTCTTGAAGGCTAAATTTACCCTTTCTTGGGGGCATCGTGCGTTCTCATACTACTCTGAAGCTGGTGATTCACATCTCATCCAGATTGAACTCCGAAGCGGGTCTAAAATGATCCGAACATCATTCACACTTACATACTAAATAGGTTGGTTTGCGAGGGTGAACGGGACCCTCCTCCGACTGTTTTGACTTGTGCCAACTACGTATTCTTACTTGTGGTGCAGTAAAGAATGATGCTCGCTTATGTATTTCTTCTTGCACGGTTGCATCCGGTTAGTTGGAGCTGGTGGAAGTAAAAGCGTTGAGATGGCAGGAAGCTTAGAATGTTTCGGTTGAACTTTCAAGCTGGCTAGATTTCAAGTTGGGATGTACTGCACCGTATATCAATGTTCAAGATTCATGTCAGATTTTGATTAGCAATCGATTCACCTTAACGTAGAATTGTGTCGTATCCAGGTTTCTATCCTAAAAAGTTCATCGCGACTGCTAGTGAAATATTCCAGGATCTTGTAGTATGTTTAGCATATGGTTTGCTCATCAGTTTTTTTTGTGAATTAAGCAGTCGAATTGCGCAATGCTTCTAAAGAGGGTGTAACTTGCCGTTTTTGGATTTCACTCTCTTGCTACTTGAGTGGATGCTCGGAGGACAGTAATACTATTTCCCTTTGTTGTAAGAAAGCAAGGTTTTCCCCCAAAATGTTAAGCATTCTCTTGATAGTATACTGATAATCACATCTCTCACCTACCTATCCGATCCTAGTGATTTTACTCATCTTCCAATCACATTGGATAAACAGGTACACTGAGAGCCACCTAATCTTTGTCTGCCACATTCATTCAACCATCGGTCCCATAATCGTTTGCTCTTTATACTGGGTTAACGCCTCTGTTTAGTTTTCTGTAGGATCCGCGAAGCTACACAAAATTGTGAGTACCAAAGTGGAACGTATATTTTATGAGAAGACGTCCTAGCAATACCAGTTAAATGGGAATCTTCGAGTTGTCATCTTTGTTTTTTCACTTTTACTAAACAACATGAAAATTACGGAGAAACGATATTCCCATATTCGGATACCTGTATAAATAAAAGATGCACAATGACACAGTGAAATTTAATCAAGATGACTCTCACGGAGGCTCACTAGGTGACGTCTTGAGGACTTGGAGCCTCAAAAGTTGTAGCGACGTTGTCGGTAGCAGGACCCTCGGGAAGTTAGTTGTTTCTTGGGAGGAGGAGGCGGAAGAAGAAGAAACGAAATGGATAATCAATATATTCGGTCAAATTTAACAACGTCCCCTCAATATTAGGCGGGGAGACAGATAAAAATGATGTGTATATTCGACGCTCGGTAAAAGTTTTTGTTCATCACACCGTATACATGGATTCTGTTGTTCAAGGAATGAGCATCTACTTTGGTTCCAGTTAACACTGTCCGATCTAACAATACTTACTTGGTCAGTTTGTCCCGTATATCGAAGGTTGCTCGTACTCTGTGTGGAATACAATCTGACTAATAGTATACGTCTCCTCTATGTCACTGAATGCTAAAACAACATGGTCATCATTTTGTTGGTTGGCTTTGATCTTACGAACAGTGTTTGCTTATGTAAGTCTAATTTGATGAAGCCTCATGCGAGCTTCTCGATATATGTGGATTCCATGTGGATGCGGCTAAGACTTGTAGAACAATGGTTTCGAATTCCTTTGTTCGGATTCCAAATTCTATTGATAAATCAAATTCGAACAAGTCGCATTGCAATAAGCCTCAATGAAGTGAGTGGGAGTTCGGATCAGACGAGGAGCAACAGTGTCACGTACCGTCCTGAATTTGCATAGATTACTATCGTCGCTATCCACCAGCGCTTTTACAGTTACTAATTTGTTTTCACAAGCAGTAATAACAACAACAACAGGCTTTTCGTATGCCTGAAGGAGTTATTTCGGCTTATCTTTTTTTTCGCGAATTAGTCGGCCTCTTAAACCGCATGCTAAAATCATCCTTACATCACATTATTTTGAGCAGCCCTTGAGTTTTTTTCGGAACTGATGGTTTCGTGAACGATTGTTGTTGATGAGGTCTTTGGCAGCTGATATACCGAAATACGTATTTCGACGTATATAAGCGACGCCATTGCACTAATATACACCATATTTCGTTTACGTTTGTGCTTGCCAGTCTGCAAACAACATGGATATATTCGGTGGTACGGAGGATCTGTTCCATGGGATAAGCGAGTCAAGAAGCAGACAGTTGTCAGTGGTTTTTGGTCTTTTTGATTTGACATACCCGTCCCGATATTCATAAGTTACAAATTTCACCAAACCATTTTTGTTTATATTCGTTGGCCACAAATTCTATCATCGCGTACAACATTGAATACATGCCCTATCTTTCTTTCAGTCAAGATTCAAATGTACGAACTGTCCTCCACGAAGAACGTGAATTGTTTCTGGAAATTCGGCAAAGACTGTACGCGCTATTGGAAAAACAGATAACTGAATTTCGCTATTATTTTCCTTTTGGCCGTCCCGAGGGAGCGCTCAAGTTGACTTTGAGTTTGCTCGAACGAGTACGTCATCTTGAGGTTTTTCCTTTTTGGTGTCCCCCAATGGCTACCACTTTTGCGTGTTGAAAAAGTGTGGGAAAAGTGTGCTGGCCGCTCATTCACTTTCAAGTTTTTCTCTGTTAGTGTGTCAGATTGTGCCAACCGAGCTGCAAGTCGTTCACGATGATATGAGGTAAGCTGCTTGCCTCAGAAAAAGGGCAGTCTTGAATGGTTTCCGGTCATCCGTAGTTGATCCCCATATGGTCCAACTTGGCCCACGAGTGGATTATGTGGTGTGTGTAAGACTACACGTCGTAGGGGGCATTACTTGAAATTCGACCTATCGATAAAGAGGACGGTCAGCTCATGTCCGAATGTATGGCCTTCCGTTGTCTGTGCAGCTTGCTATATCAGATTTCACATGACGCATTTTATTAGCTTGAGTTTTTATATCACCCCAAAAGACGGAAATAGTCTCGACAGAAAGTACTTTTCTCCGTTTCAGGATGCAAGTCCATCGTTTCATATGTTGTCTCCCTTTATTGATAGCAACCCTCAACGGTAGCACACCATTCAAGTTGTTATGGGGTTGGGAAAGTTTTTGTGGAGAGAAGTGGACATTTCTTGAGTTTTACTAAGTTTTATTTACTAGTCGATCTACAGATAAATTTATTCGACACATCCTTGCTAAATGACGATATATTCTTTTTTCGATAATCACGGACTGCTCAATTCATTCTTTAATGTTATATTCGTGTCATTTGGCATCAATGGACCGATTAAGCTATCGAATCCAACGCCTGGCTCTCATTCCCTCATTCTCCTTAACCTCGGTTCACGAAGGTGTAGCAAGTGGAACAGCTCACTTTGATGCACGGTTTGTTAGCCGAGTCGGTTTGTATGTGTGACTGACTGAATTGTGTTCATGCCATTGCAAATCCATCTAATATTCAACCACCTTCGTGTTCAAACTTTTGAACAACTGACAGAATACTAGTAACAATAACGATAGCAATTTTATTATTATTATTGTTATTATTATTTGTATGTGTGACTGAATTGTGTTCATGCCATTGCAAATCCATCTAATATTCAACCACCTTCGTGTTCAAACTTTTGAACAACTGACAGAAAGAATACAACAATAACGATAGCAATTTTATTATTATTATTGTTATTATTATTATTATTAATAGGACTCCTTTATGACTGGAACGGAGACACAATTAAATAAATCTCCGAACTATGTCATTTTCGTTACCTTGTTATTCACTTTTTGATGCACCTGCAGTGACATCGATATCGGCTGTACTTGATACCCTAGTCGTCTGTGTTGTGTACTCTCAACGTCAAAAATGATAGTACTGAACGCTCTGGATCAATAACTGAAATGGGGAGTATACGAGAGACATAGCACTGAACCTGAAATGATAATCAACGCTCGTTTACTACATACAAGCGCATTGCTTATAAGGTAACATACAGGCAACAAAGACATCAAAACGCTGGTTGACATCAGACGGCCAGTCGGTTTGACGGTTGGAGGTCTAGATATGAAATGGTAATGCAATAGAGTCTATGGAGTAGGAAGCATCAGAATGTTTCTGGTAGATTTCGCTGGATGTTATGAAAATGAGAATATGTCCAACGTAAAATAGAAGGCAATCCGGAAGCCACTTCACTGGGAACATATCGCGGCGCAACCGAGTATGGAACTTGCTTGGAGGAAGTTCGAAGTAGTAACAACCAGTTGTCTCTGATCTATCGCCCATGTAGACTGGTTTCAACAACATGGTTAGGCAGTGAGTATTTTCTTGTGCAGCACGAACTTCAGTCGAAGAGTGGCTTTTTATGTATTGTGAAGTGAGTTTTCGCGAACGTTCGGATAATTAACAATGGGCCACTTCTCACGAGACTGGGCGAGGACTGGTTTCGGTAAAAGTGCCTGCTTTCGCGGGTGTAGAATCGTTCCTGTTTCATCTCGTCAGGCTTTCATATTCATTTGATGTACAGAAAACCATCCAATCTCTCGAAACATTCGTGTCAACACTGACTTTGTTGTCTATGATGTCTATGATGATGAGACTGATCTTTACTGAAGACAAATCAGCTATGTTTTAGCCAGCAGCATTTGGTATGCATTTGTATTTTCTCGCGCAACACAGCTGCAGAAAACGCGAAGTATTGAGGTGTTGCATAGTTCCTATATACTTCATTGTTGATGGTTAGGTTTCCATTACGGAAACTGGTAAAATTATGCATACTCGTTGCTGGAAAGTACTTCGCAGCCGTCTTCAAATTCTCAGTTTAGTATGAGCAATTCAGAAATGTTTCTGTGTCTATCCATTTCCGGTTTCCATTCTGCAGTGGTGATAGTGGATTGAAGCCGACGGAGCCGGTGGAACATAATCTCAAGCACCGATTCCCTGTTCATGAAATCCCCGTTTTTCTGGCGTTGGATGGTGTAAGCAACGCATAACTGAGGACTTACGACAAAATTGATCCGACTCATTGTCTAATACTGCATCTCACAACTATGAGTGGTGCCTGTATCACTTCTTTCCTCTTTGTCTACACTCCTAATCATGTATAGTTCAGCTCATTTGCCTGTCACGCTCCGCCCATTATTGTCCAGTGAAAAGAGAACCGAAGTATGGTTTGTTACTTGCTTGGACGTCTGTTTGAATTTGTTCCAAGCTTATCCTGTTATCGCTTCAGTTGGAATCATTTGGCTGTTGGTTGCTTTAATTCGCTCTTATTTTGATTTAGGTCCTAATGAAGGACACAGGAGCACCCGCATCTGCTGAGGAAGTTCGTGAGGTGATTCGGCGTTGTCTCGAACAGGCGGCTTTGGTGAACTATACCAGGATTTCAGAGTATGCCGCGATCGAAAGTACGTTCCAGTTCTGCATATCCTGACGCATGAGATATGTCTCCAATCATTAAACTATTATTTTATATGTTCTCGCCAACTAAGACGAATGTTTTGGTGCCGTCCCCCAATAAAGCATCTATTTTGAATTACTGATGTAAGTTTATGGTATTTTTTATTCACCTGGATGCTGACTGGTGACAAAATCTCTCAACATTTTGCGCAATCGTTCGAAGTCTACCCTAAGAGTCTACTTTCTACCTGAGGGTCAGCTTCCGTCGTGGTTTGGAACGGCTACAAGTTCATGCTTCTGAATCTCTACTGTCTGCTCCGGGAGCCGCATTCCGAGTAGACTGACTGTACAACTAAATGAAAGAAGCTTATATGATACTTCCTTTGGCATGAAAAAACACTACTAACCTGTCTTCACAAATCTAAGCACTGTAGGGTTTGTGGCATGGTTGAAGTTTGCTAGCTACAGCGTGCCCAGAATGGAGCGATGCGCAAGCGAATACACGGTAACGAATCACTGATGGAGTAGCAAACGGTTTTTTGAGGTTGAAATGGTTAGGCCACACCTCAATACCGTCTACCAAGAGCAAGGTTATTTTTACTTCCGAAACGCTTGCTAACGTAACTGTGTGTGGAACAGGCAGTAACATTACAATGACAAATGTGACCTTATACAGTTAATGGGTATGCTTTGGGATCTTTGCGATCTCCTGGATGGGACCTGGGTGATTCGGCTGGCGCGTAGTTGGAAATCCCGCAGTATGTCACACGTGCCTTCGAACACCAACCGGAGTGTCTTACCGAAATTTGACATTGTGCACTGAGCTTGTGTTGCGTAACATTTGCGAGGTATGCTGGATCAGTCTCACTTCGCGCCTTGCTCTGACATAATGCTCAGAGCATTTTTCCTGTCATTTATTTTTGAAGAGCATGGTCACAGACATAAAAAGTGAATACAAGCAACGAATGCGAAAGGGTAATAGAATATGAGAGAAAAGAGAGAAACGTCTCAATCGAAGCCATGCCATCAACAATTCCAGTCAGTAAAGATGAATCCCGACGTATGTAAGAATACTTTGTATGGAAACACGCGTGTAAAGACCAGCAGCCGTAGAAAGGACAAACAATGCTGAATGCTATTTAAGGCGCGGTAAGCGCTAGCACAATCATGACTCGCACATCAGGCACAAAGTGTCCGTCATACTGGGTCTGATGTGAGGTTAAATGGCAAAAATTTACACTCAGTGCGATGTACCACGCATAAAAGTGTCGTAAGTACGTAGAGAACCCACAATGGCAAGCAAATACAAGTCACTGATTGTGACCTTGGGAAGCCTTGGCGGATTGAGGAAAACAGATACCTGAAAAAGAGAGGATCATCGGTTGATCCACTAAAAAGTCATCACAACCGATAGCACGTAAGGCTGAGGTTATTGCGGGGGAATATTCATCAGCACCATACTTCCATTTCTTCTCATCCCACACAGTCACTCCGCGCTCATCCGAAATTATGCTGACGTCTACTACTACTATTTGCAATGATGTTTCTCCCTCAGGATTCAATTACAAGGTTTCCCTAGCATTTCCCGCTGGTTTGTTGTGACTGATGTTTTCATCTCAGCTGGCATACAAAGCATAGTAGCTTAAAAGCAAAAAGCAGTGCATGAATTTTCTGCCGTAGCCATCCTGAACATGGGGATAATGGAGTGTCGTCGGGTAGGGGGAACCTTAGCTGTTTTACATCCTTTGCAGTATGGAGATGCATCATGCATTTGCCGAATAGCAATGACAAGGTTTTCGATTCAACTTTTACCCTTTCGCACCAATTTCACCAGCTTTTCATTGGTATAGGAACTATCGCTGCCTTAGCTTGCGTCGCTAGCTTAATCGATCTAAAGTAACTATGCTGTCATATCTTTTGGTGAATCCTGAAAAGGCTGCATAAATCCTCTGAGGAAGTGGAGGTGGTCTTGCTTGATTGACTCCAATAGAATCTTGACAAGAAATGCTTGCTGTGGGCTCCCTTGAAGAGTGATTCATTTGCGAAATGGGTTGGATTAACAGCGTCGAGTCTGGTTGACTGATACTTGTAGCTACGTCAATGTTAATGAACTATGTGTAACTGGTATGAATAAGTCGAACCACATGAAAAACCCCTTAGTTTGAGCAATACAGATTCATTCCCTACATATTTCTAACGCCTAAACCAACGCCACTGAATCCCAGACTCTGTTGCGTTTATTACAGGTCTCACTCTTTTGACTTAATAGTTCTCTGTTTTCTTTTTGGTGAACATTGGAGACCCTTTGTTTCGCACTGAGTTTTCCACTTTTCTAAGACACTCAACTTCTGGTCAATCGCCGTCCCTGGTTTACCTTACGTGACCCCAAGCATGTGTCCTCTTGTTGTATCAGGCCTTCTGACATCTTTCGATCATTTTTGGCGTTCATATAGCTTAGGAAGACACTGTTACCAAACTATGCTCCAGATCAACATATTATTTTTATAAAAACCTGTCTCTTTTTTAATTCCACTTTATAACAGTTGTTGACTCTCCTGTACTCTCCGCTGTTCCGATTTAATTCCACTCTATTTTAAATAACTCCAACTCCGATCGGATTGTGTTCTTCGGTCGAGGGATTGGAGCCGTCTTTTACTCCATTAAACTCATGAATGGGAGATAACTATTAGTTATTCAGTATCCCTGTACATTTTGCTAATCGGAAAAGAGGCAATAGAGTTTGCAGCTCATCCACCTGATGTGCATCCTCTAGGCGGCAAAGATAAAAGCCTATGGTAATTCACTATTGATAGCTGAATCATAAAGGAAATCGTATTTTGCCACTCTTTTAGCAGCTTTTCAGTATTTTGATTTCCAGGGCAGTGAAACCGGCGTGCTATCATTATGTGTATTTACCTACTAACGGAGCAGTGTTCTCTATTTTCCTGAATACGCATTGTTTGTTCGCTTTTCGCGTTGCTGAGTTCTGTGGAATTTCGCTACTGCATATTGACTTTTGTACTTTGGGTGATGCTTGAAACGATTAGGTTATTCTTATTTATTTGGCTGAGTAACTATTTTGATTGAGTGCTGATTGGAATGCTGTTTCCTTTGACCTGACGTTGTTGATGGTGAGACAGCCAAATTTCCTCTCCGTTTGGTGCCACTTCATGTTAGGAAGAAGGAACTCCATGTGCCTTGTGAAGCTGTTTGCCGATTTTAATAACGTCTGGTGTATTTTTTATGTGATTTTTCAATCGGATATTACTTGTCGTAGTGAAATAGTTATATCCGACGTTACCAACTGTGCTCCTTGGCCCTGAGCCTAAGCTTTTCAAAAACTCCGTTTTTATTCATTTGGTGAGGAGCGTTACTTCTCCCGTCATGAATGTTAGGAAAACGGTTGGTGAATTTATTGATGGGTCTCACCAAAGGAGCAATACCATACATTGGTGGTTTTTATTCCAATTCATTTGACCTCACCATTATTGTTTATCAACTTTGCTTATTATTCGACCAGTTCCACCAAAATGCATCTTGTTTACATGTGGCGCTGTTGGTGATTAGAAGCAGAGTTTGTCGAAAATGTTCTATCTGTGACTGTGTTATTTCTATCCTCCTTAGGACGTGAGTGCGAAAACTAGTGAATGGTATACACCTGACGCCAACAATATCCATAAGGAGTTGCCACCTTGACTTGGTGGTCAAATGTGAGTGCTGAAATGATCCGCCGGGCTATGTCGGCTGGAACTCGGTTTCCCCAGCGTCTAATCGTGCGTGGTTGGTCGGACAAGGCACCGAAGCCATCGTCCTATGAGCAGTCACATCATATGTATGTGCAATTTAAATAAACCAAAAGTAGTTTTCTTTTAATTGAGAAAACACGATCCAATGGATGGTTTCACCTTCCATAGTCACTGTGAAAATGTGCACCAAACAGCTCTTGTTGGAACCATTTTTGCTCATCTTGCCTTTTAAGCCTAGCTCGGTCTTGTGCCTCCAACGATCCAAGATATCACATTTATTCGGTTATCTGAAGATATTGGTGCAATAGCTTGTGCATCTTTGGCGTATAAGTTACAACGAACTCCACTTGTGAATATGCTTTATTGAACTGAATTTCGGTAACGATCGCCTTTGTGTTGTACTTCCTCGTGTTCGGGCATGTTCCTAAGGACTGAAGCTCCGAAGCTGACGACTGATGAAATACTCTTTGACGGTGGTCTTATCTGAAAATAAAAGTTCATTCAGCAAAGGTACGCTTCGCCAATCGAATATGGCACTAGATGAGATCTGTGTATTAAATACCGATAGCATCCGCATAGTAAGTTTAAGGTAGATATTTAAACTGATGTGGTTAGGCCTCCACACAAACTTCTTCCAAGATGGAACTTGTAACCTCCAGGGAGCTACTGCCCACCCACAATGTCAGGTAATCATTCCAGGTTGCTCACGCAAGCTGCCAAAATACAACAATCAACGCTTCTGTGAGAGTGAAAATGAGCGCTCACCATGGTAACAGGGTAAGCAGAAACCCCAATTGATAATCACTGCGTTCATTCACCCACTCAAGCAGTAGTCAACATGTGCACCGGCAAGCCAAGCGATACTTCGTTCAGGATGCAGATGTCAGGCCGTAAATTTACCGACCGATTGCCGAGATACTAAATTACGCAAATTTCCCCTTTTAATCCACCGGACCTAGAAAATTTCCAACTTGTCCATTAATTTACTCGCGCATAAGCCGCATAAAGCTTCTACACCACGTCCTCACTCTGGCGACCTTCAAAAATTGACGTTTCATCTTCTGTATTCCTTTAGGACCGAATTTACCACAGGGACACAGCCTTATCCGATTCGAAATGCCACTGGCTTTTGGTTGGTTCACTGAACACTGTAGGTCGAGTAAATCAGGTTTTGTGTTTACGCATCCGTTCTAAAGAGAGGTTTACTTCGTCACATTGATCTGCGTTACCGTTCTGGTCATATTTTAAAATAGGTTTATTTGTTCTCCATATATTTTCGCTTATCTCCGCTAATACGCAGACACTGTGAAAAAGTTGCCAATAATCTGTTGGTGCGGATGTTCCTACAGCTTCCAAGCACTTTGACTGTGTGCTATGGTCAACTACGTGTTCCAAGGCGGATTTTCTAAGTTCGATGTTATAAAATGAACAGTTCACAAACTCAAGACAGAACAAAAAACACAACAGTGGGTTCTAATCGCGATGATCCATGTAGTTTTCGAGGTCAGGATGTCAGGGGCTTCAGGAACTCACAGGTATAATGGTATCGTGCCCTTGGTGTTGTTGCTGTATCTGTCTGTCCATTCAGAACCACCAATCCAGGGCGTACACTCCACTAATAACAGTTTATGAACATATCGATAAGCAGGTTATGTTTATTCCTCGTTATTCTCGGACTATGGTAAATGTTTCACAAACGCTCCACTTGTGTTCAAGGGGTCGTCATAAGTAGGTGAGGTGCTGTTCTTTTGTAGTTTTAGGTTTCCTTACGTTCGCCTGAAATGACCTGTTTCATCGTCCTCCAGAATCTGATGATGTCAAGGGTCACAGTCGGAGGCGCTGAGTTTAGAATGGTTTCTTAATAAGTGTAACAGGGCTCAGTGAAAAAACAAAGTACGATGCACACTGCATTGTTTCTGATGTGTTAATCGCTCTCAATACCTCCATGACATTATTTGTACCCCAGCCACCCACATTAAGCTATCGTGAACATTCAGCGAACTGTTCGTTTTCACGATCTGTCAACTAGTATTCTCTACCGGACACCGTTTTCAGACGAACAGGACCATCTTCGTGATTATTTACGTTGCGATCATTTTTATTTAAAAAGCAAGCCACTCAATATGTTACCCTCGCAAGCGTTTCACTAGATATAGACTGACAAATTGCCAGACCGTTGCCATGTTGTCCTCTACAGGTTCAGTGGAATGTTGCAGTGTGGTTGGCTTCCACAGTACTTCGGGGACCAGTTTAGTTTATCCCTAATTCGAAATGGTTCACCTGATCTGTCGCCTGGATCCATGTGATCGTGTAGTTGTACAATGAGTAAAGTAATACAATCACTTCGTCCTCTCTTTTTGAGCTATCTGACGATAGCTGAGTTACGTTAGCTGTCGTGTCTTCACGTCGAAACGGTATGAACGTGTGCAGAGGTAGATAGCTGGGCGCAAGGAGCCTTATGCGTGTGAGTCTTTCTGTAAATGCTACTTTCCCAACCTGAAACTGTCCTCGTTTTGATTTAGACCCGAACACAACCGATGGTACAACTTTCTTCTTAGCGACGCTTTCAAGTATCCAAGTTCCTTGTCATTTGGTTTCTTTTGTTTTTATCTACGACTGTTTCGGAACGATCAAATTTTATGGGAATAGGGAAACGTTAAACCCCATTTCATCCATTCTAAACCCAGAATGTCAATTAAGACATGACATGAAACCTGGTCAAAACTGTGGGAAACTAAAACTAAGCGGGTCTTCGCAGAATATCTTTCATTCAGTTCATTGGAACGAAGAGAATCGTTTTTCATGGGGTTTTGAACGGTGAGAGCGTTAAATCGTGATAACGTCCCCTCGGTCTGTTTGCTTTGAAATTTAAAGTATAATATTTTTGCAAATACCGCGCTGTGCGCAGGGTATTTGAAAATTGTACTGTCGTGTATGAGGAGACCTCAAGAGTTCTGTAATTCAAATTAAAATTTGTTTTGTAAAAATACTCGTTGTCATGGTTGACAAACATGGTGAACAATCGCATCCAGATATCCAACAAAGGGAAAATATTGAATGGTAATCTTGAGTATACATAGTGAATGGAAAGTGATAATTATTTGTTTTTCTTTTTTCCTGAAGACTTATGGGCTCCGTAATACTAGTCATCGCTAACGGTTCTAGAATGAAAGTGCGGAATGACGGACAAATATTGCACTGCAGTAATACAGATTTGAGTAGCTCGTATTCCTTTTTTTTCGCTCTTTCTTCCTAGGCCTGTGAATTTTGCGATGAAGGATAGTTATTGTTTAGTTGAGTTCCAATGTTGTTCTGTAGTCAATAAATTTTATTCTCATTTACGATCCGAGAGTAATATTATTTGGAAGACTACCCAAACCCAATGATTGATTCGGTAAGTGTGTTTGGGTGGTGTAATTTACATAAAATCATCCCCACAAAACAACGTCCAGAATTGGGTTTTACAACCGTGCGACGAAAACAGCAGCAAGAACAACAAACCGCTGTCTGCTGTCTGCGTGGGGCGAATTGTATGAACGTTCCACATCTGACCTTCACGACTGAATGGAGACGCATTTCAGTGAATTGATTTTAACGAAAACTCGCCAAGTCACAGAGCATTTTTTTGCTCACTGAAGTTTTGATCACAGAGATATATTGTAGGCGGTCTTTGTGTTCCAAGTGACATCTCAGCTTGCCGCTTTAACATTCCTACCATTTTCTGCTTGAACAGATTCGATGCTCAAAAAGATAAAACGACAGAGCATGTAATTCTATAACATGTCGGATCTAGTGTGGTGATTTGTTTCTCTGTTTGTGCATTTGGATGGCTGTTTGGACACTTGTGCAACATTTTTTTCGCTTTTTCATTTCATTTTGGATTTCAATTTCAAGGAATTTCCCCTCATCTTGAAATGTATCCACACTCTGCCTAAAAACGCTACTATTTTATGGACCGTGAATGAGTCGCATAAGCGAGAAGCTGATCGCTGTTTGTTTGTTCTATCTGCTTAAGCTCCAACTGACTAGTTTTGGCATCAAAGACAATCTTTACACCTTGAGATTCCTGTTGCGGAGAGCTAGATGCTCAGATATCGTTGTGGTTGCCGGAGATTTGAATGCACAAGAGGTCCGGTTTAGCTCATCTGAGACTCAATTAGGTGGTCGACATGGATTGTACTTTGTATTTACGAACACTCGTGATCGATTTTTCAGCTGTATGTTGGACGCGGACCGTTTTTAGGCAGTACCAACTTCCGAGATAGTCGCCTGACCACGTGGTGTCCTTCAACGGCGTGCCGGCTACCAATTCAAAGTGATCACATTGTCATCAGTTCCGACTGCGCGATCAAAAACTGACTGCTACTCGTTTTGGAACACATTTGTGGGTTCCGACCACGTGCTTGTCCGGAGACCTTTTCCCCCTTTTCCTGGACCGCGTAAGGTGCGGACAACTTGCTTAACAGGTGAAAGACTTTCAGCTCCAGATTACCACCACCAGGTGGTAATTCATACTGGGATGAGATTCCAACCTCGTTGCATACTGGTTGGGAGTTTCCTATGGCACGGAGCTACCGAGCCCACTCGAGCACTGGATATTAGACCAAACAGTGCCACTCGACGAAACATTCCAGCCGGTCACGAAAATAACTTGGTCTGACGAATTATAAGACGTCAAGTGAAAGAAAGGGTGCGCGCCGATCATGAGGGTTGGTGGATGCGGAAAGCCAAGGAAATGAAAGAGGCTTAGAAATCCGATAATACCCGAGGATTATTTCTGTTGATCAGTGTGACCTGAAAACTACTCGTGAGTGAAGGTGTCGAGAATTAGAATGGTGAGATCATCCTGAATAAAGGAAAATGTCTTGACCGCTGGACCACATACTTCGGACAACAGTTTACATGGCCACCAACTGTAACCCATCTGGAGCCTATAGGTGGCCTACAACCCTGGACGGTGAACCTGGAACACCCTGCGGCCTTGGAGCTTCATGACTACATATATTTTCTAAATCGTCATCGCGCTTCTCGTTCAGATAACATTCCACCTGCATTCCCTGGACTGTGAAAAAATCCCATGAAAACTGAGTTATTCATAGCAGTGTGGGTGTAGAAGTCTATGGGTTATGATATATTTTCAATTTACTGGCGTCTGCTCAGTAACCTGTCTTCGCATGCAATTCTGTCACCCATTACAATGATAAACAGAGATCGAGATGGAGATGCAGTCCTCAGTCAGCGCTTGTCTGATCTGGTTCACTGCATTTTGGAAAAGTAGTGTCCTATGGTACTAAGGAAAATCAGTGATGATGCCCATTTTCAAAAAACGGAGGCTCGTGGAGAGTGTGGTAACCATAGGGGATCAGTCTGATACTCGATCATTACCAGACTGTTGGCGTCATTTGTGTTTCGTCGCCTTATGGTGAATCGTATAACGCTGACTAGAGTGGCAAGCAGGGTTCCGAACTTCTGGGGTTGCACTGACCAAATTTTTACACTCCGTCAGGTGCTAGATCAACGTCATCGGTAATAGATTCACAATTTTAGTATTCATATATTTGCGAGGTGCGTTCCAATCGGTTGGCCGGTCTGCCCTCTCTTGCATACTCATCAAAGAATGCCCCGGAATTTTGTGAACACAATAAGTTCTTTGCACTGTCAGACTTATGGACGTGTGAGAGCATACAGAGAGCTCTCCAAAAGCTTTCATACACAAACCAGTGTTCGTCATGGTTGCCCACTATCTCCACTCCAATTTAGATTCGTGATCGATGAAATAATGATGCGAACGCTGGAACGTCTTCAAAACCCTGGTGTTCAAATAGCCTGTGACGAAAACCTTGTCGATCTACAATATGTAGACGATATCACTTTTATCATCAAAAAGGAAGCTAGTGCGCAGGTGTTTTCGAATGAGCCGATCAAAGTCCTCTGGTATGCACTTGACACCCGATAAGTATAAGGCCACGTTCTTGGCACACCACTTACAATCCAGGGAGAAGCACTCGACGTTTTGGAGCGTTTCACGTATCCTGTAAGTTGTATTAGTTCCGTTTCAGAATGGTTTCGTAAACAATCGGTAACTTTCACTGAGACCTTATCAAACGAGCTATCTGTCAGCGATCAGGTCACTAGATCAGAGTGGTCGCACTGCTGTAAAAGAAGCCTATGTAAACTGGGTTATCCATAACAACGTTTGTGCAGAGGCATAAAGGCTAATTTATATTTTCAGTTTAATGGGTTCTGCTCAGTACCCTATATTCACATGCACTTCCGTCATCCATTACTGTAAAAGACGGAGCTATTGTAAAGTGTACCATATTTGGAGAGCAGTATCGTACAGCACACTTGGAGTCCGATAAGCTCACTATCCGCTTGTTTATACAAATTGACCGATAGTTCATCGTCATCACTCGCGTTACATTTCCAAACTGAGATTTGTTTTGTACAGATTTGTAGCCTTATAACGTGTTTTCTTTGTTAACCTCTGTCTTTAGTTTTCTTCCAGTTCCCGTCTTAATTTTATTTGTTTATGCACTGTTTCTTACACCCTTGCCTACCTTGATTCTTGTGTTCATTTCGTTTTAAGGCGGACGGGACGCAGGAGCTGGTCGGACTCAACAACATCGCAGTAAGTTTTCTAATCTATCCTTCTCCAAACATCCTCGATGTATTGCCATGTCTGACGTTGCCACAATACTCCCGTATCCTCGGTGGATACGGTTGGAGCCCCTGAGATAAAGATTCTATGTGCTGATGGGAATCACCGTCACTTCGATTCATGGAATATATTATCGTGGATGAGAGACTTTGGCTGGGAAAATTGTCTTTCTGTACGCAATAGCTACGTATGATTATGTCCGACAAATATACCTATAAGTTTCGTTTCAGAAAGGTTTTGTAAACAATCGGTAGATTTATTGCTGGGCAACGTTTCGCTTCTGACAAAGTAGCTTCCATTAAGGTGTCATAGACCGAAAATGTAAGGCGATCGGGATTCAACTTGAAGTCAGTCCCCAGTTGCCCATATATCGTAATTGTCAGTTCTCCCTACTAACTAACAGACAGGAACGTCTAACTCCCAGCACTGGTCAAGTGGGTTAGTCGTAAGACTTCATCGATTGGTTCTCTGAATGCTTTGAAACTCGGTCAACCTGGTAACTTATTCACTTGGCCTGACAAAGCTTTTGTGTCAAAAGCGAAACGTTCCCCAGCGGTAGGTCCACCGATTTTCTTTTGCCAAACCTCTCTAAAACGATGACTACTCACTCAGACCAAAACTCTCCCAATACTTATAGATGGTTTACAAGGCCTAATGATAATAAGTGCGGTTCTATTAGTCTCCAACTCAGGAATAAACAGTGTAAATACACCTACCAATGAGAACGTGCTTTGCCTAACTAAGTTCCAAGCTGAGCGCACGTTGCTCGGGTGCCAGTGAGGTGAAATCTGTTCTGGGTTGTAGTATTAGCTCTACGTGTGTGGTTATAGCCCTGAAAGAAAGACGGTCGAATTTGAGTCGCAGCGATATTTGAAGGTCTATTTGATCTTATTGCTTTTCTTCTCGCAATATCGTATCATGTCATTGTCAAAGTTCCTCAATTTCGGTAGTGATTCGGAATTAGGAACAATGGGAAGTCGAATACATAGAGGTGAATATGAAAAGGGAATAGATAACTTATGTGACAAGATGGATTTAGAGTACACGTGCTTGCTGTCCTTATATGCGGGTTTATCTTTGGTTGCCCATAGTTTGATCCATTTGTCTTTCTTGCCACAGTGTATCATCACAATACCCTGCATCTTGGTCCAGTCAGTCACCAACTCAATAGACAATCACACATCCGATACTTAATCGCATCATGACTGAATTTCTGTCATTTTCTAACGGGATTGTTTTGTCGCCCCGCTGACACTGTTGACGGAGTAGTTTCAATATCGTGTAGGCCAGACACCAAAATCACCAGCCTCTTATGAGCAAGTGGAAGGTGGTATGAGCAAAACAATACACAGCAACGGTTAAATAATTCGCATGGTTCTCTCCCAAAGAAGTGTTTTTAGCTCTGGGTTTATTTCACAATCCACCAAGGGCGCACCCATTATTAGCAGGCTTGGATGTGGCGGCTCAGTGAGTTTTGATCACTGTTATTATCCAACTCAAATTAACCCAGTTCCTACTGTTGGGATGTCGCTACACGATGCATTTATACTGACATTCAACAAGACACTTTTGTCGTGTTTGTCTTTCCAGGCAAAACACTAACCGACTTGATCCATCTGGCCGAACTATGTATTGAGGTATTGCGACAAAACGAGGAACACCATGCAGAGGTAACTGCCCATGTTGTCCAGTTTCCACATTCTGTTGCCGGTGATTTCAGTTTGGTGGTGACGTTTCAACTCGTTTGTTCCCTACTTACTCCAGCTATTCGACTTTTGGCCACCTCTGCCTGAATTTTTATCCCCTGATTGGGTTAGGAATTAGTGTATTTCTGGTCGAATTCTAACTCTCGATTCGCAGGCGAGTGAACGTGAGTGCGTGTGAAGTTACATTCAAGCTACTTTTGTGTTCGATTGGATGAACGTGTGATTAATGTGAATGCGTTAATGTTTTTCTGTACAGTACAATTATCTGTTCGCCCTATCTGAAACTGTTTTTTCCACCCTCTCCCCCCTCCTTCCTCCGACTACGGTTGAAGTTTACGTAAACGTATCAACTTTCAGTGTTTGATCCGATTAATGAGCCGAAACAACATAAACCTGTAACAACATAAACTTAAATGTGGACTCATGATTAGAGTGCCCTTCAATCATAAGCTGTCCGATATTGTGTGCACTGTGCCATTATTTACGTGCCTAAACCGCGTCTAAAATCAATTATTCCCCGAATATACACTCATTTGCAAACTAATTCGGTTCTCTAGAGAGACTCACCTGGAACCCAGCTGAATCTCTCGTTTGTGGCGTTCTCAGGCAACTAAATGTGCTGCACCAGGCCGCCCCATGCCAGAGGACATCACAAGCGAGAGATTCAGTTGGGTCCCAGGTGAGTCTCTCGAAAAACCAAATTACTTTGCAAATGAGTGTATATTCGCTGATTCCGTGCAATTTGGTTTCAAGTAGAACATAAGTTTGACGGAAACCCGGGGACTGCGCCTACCTGATGAGCCCCAAAAAGGGCGAAACCAGTCGTGGGCTGTCGACGGATTTTCAGCAACCTTATGAGTAGTACACTACAAAGATAATTATTCCCTGGTTAACCAGAACGTAGAAGTTGGCTTGCAGATGTTTCATCCCCATTCGAGGGGACATCGGTGCGCTGTTGAGTGGTTAGTGCCTCTCTTCATGCATGTGCATGGCTGGCTGTTGATCATCATCTCACATAGAGTCTGATTAGTTTTATCGTTATCTGTGTTACGTTGTGATCTGCATTTCTTACGTGCGTTTGCCCGACTATATACTAAATGTTTCGTCCATTAATTCCTGTTCTGATTGGTCCGGAACAGCGAATTCTGCGAACAGATCAACCGTCACCTAATCAGTCATCAATGAATGCGCCCGAACTACCAACAATCCACCACATTACAAAACCCTTTTGTTTGATGTTGACGTAACTGCAGCCTCAGTTACCTGTCGATGGAACATACGATAATCCATTAGACATGTCGGATTATATCCGCACTCGGCAAATTCAGGTTGTTTTCCAAACGGTTATCTCCATGAGCTGTTTTGAGTACAAAAGTCTAGCTAGCAATTGTTGTCTGCGTGGCCTTTGCCACCCAAATCGCGGGCTTTAATGAGGACTTTCTGATCTAGCTCACCGCGTTGGCTTTTTAAGTATCAGTATGAATAATCTCAACTCATCAATGCATGCTTTGTGTTGCTGACGTTCGCTACCCCTTGATCATCTACCAATCTTAGCCGCGTTGTAGTGGGTGACCTAGTCTCCCAACTCATGAGCGTTCTGTGTGTCTCCAATACAATATGATTTTACCTAAATGTTCAAAATTGTTGGCGGTCTGCAACTTTCCACCAGTAGCGTAAATTTCCGTAATTTTTCCTGGCTCTTAGGGTATTCCATAGAAAATACAAAGTCAAAGTCCTGAGTAGCGCTCTGCCTGCTGTTTGGATACTCCATACCCCATTTCTGCAATAATGATCGATAAGCAGTGAGAATAAGCTATCCTTCATATGTCACGTGACACTTTAAGGAGTGCATCCCACACCATAAACAGTGTTCTTTGCCAAGTTGCTAATTGTCAACTGTCGTCGTTTCCAACGTTCCTACAACTGGAAATTACAGTCCCTTTTACGCACGCCTTTTTGACGAATTTCTTCGTGTCGTTAGACTTCTTTTTTGGAACAGCTCTAAACCACTGTCTTACGGTTGAGATTAGCTTGTTTGCTTTTTATGTAGGAATGCACTACCTAAGTTTTTATGAATCGGCAAATTCGATCAGTCGTCAGTGCCGAATTGGCAGACTCTCGCTGATTGGCCACCATACCACAGTCCTGATGCACTATAGATGACGTTGCATTAATGATGACCGGTTTGGGCATGCCCCCAATGGCGTTGACTGACTAATTTGGGGGGGGGGGTGTTATCTCTCCCTATCATGCCACTAGTCAGTCTGGCTGGGAGTGAAACTGTTTATTCCAACGGGCACGACAAAAGGATACATATGAATCGGCAGTTGAGTCGATCGACTCGT
Source organism: Opisthorchis viverrini (assembly GCF_000715545.1). Lineage (NCBI taxonomy): Eukaryota > Metazoa > Platyhelminthes > Trematoda > Opisthorchiida > Opisthorchiidae > Opisthorchis > Opisthorchis viverrini. Next base: position 1,365,396 of record NW_008751751.1, on the reverse strand, counting down.
ACGGTCCACAAAATTCCGCATGACAAAAGGGTACATATGAACCGGCAGTTGAATCGATCAACTCGTGCGGTCCACAAAATTCCGTCACGAAACGAAACTCATCTAACGTCAGTACATCGATTTAAGGAGGTATATCGTCACCTTACTAGAAGCCTTTTTAAAGTAGGTGGTGCTGCTCCACCGAGCGATAGGAAGTGGGCGGTTCCCGTCAATGATGCGAAGGTAGTCTATGCTAAAGGGCCGAGAAGCATCGTCATCATCATGGGGACTAGTCAGTAGTGTGCATTTAATAACCCCCTAGGGGGATTCGAACCCTCAACCACTCTATTCGTAGCCATACCGTTCAATGGCTCTTTTGTAGTGTGATCGAATTACACTCAGATGAGAGATAACACTTTATCCGATTTTGGCTGGTAGTAGCTGGTAGTAGCGTCGATAGAATGACACTTGTGTCGGACGGATTCTGACCAAAAATGAGAGCAGACACCTCAGTTTATGCATTAGCGTTGGACAGACACTGTATGTTGATGGTCCACAAAACCCGTCCGACCAAGGTAGGCAGTCTACTGTATCATTTTGCCGAATATATCTGTTAGGTCCAGGCTTACTAAAACGCACATGCGTTCTTTGGACATTCCCCGTGTTCAATTAAGTGGCATGACTCAATATAGTTTGGATTCGACTTTCAAGTTTGGGAGTATACTGACAACGAAACTAAGGCATCTACGTAGTAGCAGTTGAGTAATCGTGAACTGTGCAACATCAACCTCTCTATCCTTATTGACTCTGATCAGCCAAACTCAACCAGCTAACTTGCTTTGTTATCCTCAGATGCAAAGTCGTTACCTGTATGCTTTCTGGTCACTTTACAGGCGTTCGCTTGGTTCCACGATCTTCTAACAGAACACACCGAACTTTTTTGGAACTTCTTCTCCGCCGACATGACTGGCGTTTTGGAGACCATGCCACCAGATTGTTGGGACAGTTTTCCCTTATTTCAACTGCTCAATGATTATTTACTCTCTGAAGGTAAGACTCATCCCGCTAAAAATGGTTGTACTGGTGGATATTAATTCAAACTGGCTTGGTTCGGAATTCCGGTAGCGTGGTGTCCCAGAACTCTCTTCCTTCTGTTTGTACCATCCCGGTTCATTACGTGCATGTATTAAAGATGACGGTCAGATACTCCAGATGCATGCACTCATTCTTAGCTGCCCATTCAAGCGGATTGTATTTAAAACTGAACGTTATTTATTCATATCCGACGGTTTTGTCATCCGCCAGTTCCAGAACGTTGGTAGGAAGTTTCATCAAATCGCATGAACGAATTACGAATTTCATTGACCCTAAAAACAATCAGAGTGACTTGCTAGCCCTGAAGCGATGCAATCAGATAATGGGGATTCTAGTGTCCTCATATTCTTCACTACTTCCTCACCTGGACTGTCGCGTGTACCTTTTTTCCGTTACCAAAATTGAGCACAATAGTATTTACTTTCTTTTTCGGGTTCCTTATCTCACAGAAAATCCTTACTGCTAAGGGAGTGATGTTACGCGAGGATCTCTTTTGGTTGGTTTACTGCAGAATTAGACTGTAACTTTGAACGGAAGGCGTCCTTAGCAAACCAATACCCTTGGGTCGTGTGCGAAAATAACCTAACGTTGGCATAAAACAGAAGTTCATGGTAATCAAAATTGATTCTAGGTTCATCTAAATTAGAAAGTGTTGTGGAACTATCAGTAAATCGGTGTTTCAGGCAGAATTCTTAAACAGTCGGTTTAGCAAATACACTCATTTGCAAATCAATTTGGTTTTCACGGGCGACTCAAGTGAATCTCTCGTATATGATGCTCTTCAGCTGAACATGTTGTACATAGGCTGCCCCATGTTTCGGTTGGTACGATATTCGAGGTATTGCAGTGTATTTTCCTAAAGGAAACTACTCACAAGGTCGAAGAGTTTCCAGCAACCTTGTGAGTAGTCGGTGAATTTATTCGTTGACAAGGTTCCGCTTTTGGCACCGATTGTTATCAGATGTTATCAAAAGACTAAGTTGTCAGGTTGACCAAATTTTAAGACAGGCCAGTCGGTGACATCTCTTCAAACTTCCATACCTGATCATTGCTGGACAGTAATCGAAAGTTCCTATTGCCGGTGTGGATGACAAAGACTTGAGACTGATGGGTTATGTGAAAGTGACCACTTCAACGACCGTGTTCTTCCCGTTCGAGGCACTTTGGCTGAATATTCCTCTTGAGTTTTTCCAGAAACCTAGTGGGTGAGTAAGACTATCAAGTTAGAAGGTGAGCAATTACGTGGGTTTTAGTCGATTTGGTTTTTCTACTTTGGGACCAAACCACATAGAAAATTCCTTCTCCCAGATAATCGCATCCCGCCATGTGTAAACTCGGCTAATCTAAAGCCACTCTGCACATGCTTCCCATTTTTACACCCTCTGCTCTCTCCACGCTGAGACACTTGAGGATTTCCACCTTCTCGCGAATCAGTTAGGGTGTTGTGAATCTTAGTCCTCCTCTCGGAACTCTCCTGACTTTCGAGATCTATTTCATGTCCAGTACCCGGCGCGTTCCCCGCTACTGCTGAGTATTTGATCGCTTCATATTCATATGAAATTCCTCATGGTTTGTACCTGTGCTCAACAGATTTTGTCGTATAGTTCCTTGGCTGTTTCCTGCACATAATCCCTACCAACTTCGAGACGCTCCTTCAAGTGAACCAATGTTTGAATCCTACTGAGATAATAATCCTATTCACCACTCTTCTAATTATTCAGATTTTTCCCATCTTGTATGGGATGATCGCTGTCGGGTCTCCGTATGGGGACCGTAACTCACCTGAGTTACACCTCAATTAGATTCACTTGGTTTTCGCTTCCTTGGAGCCTCTTTTCAACACAGTTTTTTTCGGCCGATCCCCGCTCATAATGTTCTTTTTCAGTAGGACTTTGCTGTACTGCTTTAGAGTACCAGCACCAGCTTAAGGCGTTTTGCTCGTGTATCAAAAGCGGGGCTGTCCCAATAGTCAAGAAATGACAGCTACATGTGCGTGGATTGAAGCACAGGTTGGTGCTTATGATCTCCGACCACAGATCGGATAGGAGCTGATCGTTTTCCGCTTGTTGCAGACAGGTCGTCGGCTATCAACGCTTTCGTGGGGCACCCTTCTGCTTGCCTTGTAGGGCTCGTTTAAACTGAACGAATCTGGTCAACTAAAATGTGGTTTTCCGTTAATGCGTACAGAGTAATGGCTTGAATTTCAGCTTCTGAAATTGCAGGGGATTGTGGGGAAGAAAGCGTGCATACCTTTGCGTCCTGCAATGCGCTCCCTCATTTGTCTCGTTCTCCGTTCTCAATCCTCACAATAGATTTTATGTACACAGTTAGTCTGACCACTGGGTTTGATGGGTTTTTTATGGTGTGTCCAGGGTCTAATGAATGCATTGTTTTAATTTGGACACTGGTCTTAGTAAATTCTGATAAAACCGCACGAATTTGCTCATCAGTTTTTGCGCAGTGGACGATCTGAACTGTTGGTTGGATGATACCGTTTTCTTGATATTTGTCTTGTTTATGACTGGTCAAGTGCCTGATACGGGATAGTCGTTCCATCACAGCATATTCCTGATGTTATTTACTACGTTGGCGTTGAGGGCCCTATTAAAACATCATTTAAGCTCTATCAGTCAGCTTACCACGGTTCGTTTCATGGAAGGTAATCCAGCCAACGTCCAGAGGGAGTCGGCTTATGGCACAAAGTCAAACCAAAATTTGATTCTTTGGCTCTGACTCAACAGCTAAGAAAAGTGAAGGGACGGTATGCAATTTCGATTTCGCGAGCAAGCCTTATATGGCTCAGAGCGAGTTCAGGAGATGTTCCATTTCACCTGAAAATTCTCGTTGCATGACCCTAGCATTGTCGTGAACATAATTTCATCATATGATGGATGCGGGGACCTATCATCTTTTTTGAGTGCCTGATAAGAATATTTGGCACGGTTTCTGTCATCGGGGTGATAATTACTATTCAACTTGTTTGTCTCTACGGTATCTGTTTTAGCGCGAAATAAGTCGAGCGTGAACGAAGCTTGATTTCCGACTCTGTCTCCGAAAGTGAACACTCAGTGTGTGTGATATGCTGTCAATGATATTGAGGGTGGTTGCATGTGTGTGGCCACTGTTGAGTCATTTTCTAACAGGTTATGCAAACTTTCAAGGCTTCCGTGACAGGTACGCTGGTCTATACAGAAGAAACCACTCAACCTTGGTTTCTTTTGTCTTTTGTGATTCCGATTTCGCTTCTGAGGAAGATCACCCAGCACTAATCAACCTAAACAGGTGTAATACACCGCCTACCCCATCTCATCCTCACCGTATACGGTGAAACTTCTGTCAGACCTACTTACTTTCTCGTTAGTATGTGCATCCTCCACAGGAATACCGAACAACATGCTGAATATGGGTAACGCTATTGCGCAAAGCACGTTAAGACGTCATTGCGGACGCGCAAGAGTGAATTTGGTCTTTACAATCGGTTTCTGTCATTTTGTCTCTCGCGATTGTTGTTCGCAGGGGAGGTGGGCTCACGAGACGGGTTAATGAATAGCTCATTTGAATCAGTTGCAGCTAGAACTACCATATCACGGTTTTTGTTCAACTCATCTCCCCGTAGCCATTACAGACGTCCACACGTGTATACATAGTCTAGCGTTCAGTCTTACAAGTACGTGTGAAACCAACCTATGACCAACTGCTTTTGTTCAAACATGCCCCACGTATTGCTCTGGCTAGCGGCGATTGGATTTTGGTAGTGGAGCTTGTGAACAACTTGAAGTACAGACGCAAGGATAATGAAAGGCTGGGTGTGACATATCCAGTGCTTCTCTACATCCTGTGGAGATTTCCCTATGTCTGGCGACGAATGACTGTCTGATGCGGGCAAGAAGTATCATTTTAGACTAAGTGGAATGCATCTTTTACATCATCTGCTGCCCATTCACATTCAATTTGAGTGGTAAAACGAAATAGTTGACAGTTTGTTAGGCATTGGAATGCAAAAGTAGACGAACGAAATTTTTGAAACGGAAGTCAGCATGCGCAAAGCAAGTGACTTTCGAAAATGAAACTCGAAATTTCCTGTCTTTCCTTGATGCTCAGGTTTAGAAGTATAGACAGATTCCTAACCAGATCCGCGTTTCACAAATTGAGGCGGATCGGACAGCGCCTTAACTTTGAAAACCTCTTTATCATAAAATGTAAATGGACCTTGACAAAATTGTTAGTTGTGCATTCCGTCAAAATAAACGATTTTTGTGACGAGAACCAGGGAAATTCTCCTGTAGGAAACTTCAAGAAACCAGCTTCAGAATTTCATCAAAATATTATAGGAAGGCCACAGAAAAGGTAGAGAAAGTGTATGATATAAATAGGGCATCCGAGCTCGGTGATAACAGTAGCATTAATAGTGTAACGGTGATACTATTGAGTAGTAGTATGTGTTGTTCTTGAAATTTCGCTCTGCGTCTCGTGAAAAGAGGAGACCTGTTGCGGAATTTGTGGAGTCGCTTCATAACATTTGCTTGGATTTGAGCAATGAATGATTGGAGCCAATGAATATCCACAAAAGTTCAAGTAGACGCGTCCAGGTTTTGTAAATAAGATGTAAGTGAGAGTTTTCCTTCCCCGTCCACTAGTCTGTAACCGGTCAGTTGGTACTTTCTAATAAATAACTCTGCAGCGAAGGCCTTCTCTCTTTCGGTAGTAATAATCGTTTGATTGTGATATCCTCTGGGTGCATGGCTGCCGTACCACTTTTTATAAGCAAGAGCTTCAAGATACTGCCAGGTTGCCCAATCGTAAACAAGAACAGTCGAGATCCCGATGTTAGTTTGGAACCATGGACCTTCTGGTCAGTACTCATCTGAGGTCTTACTGTCCCATGAGGTTTTTGAAACGTTTATGGAAAACCTGTGGCCATCGTTAGATCGTGTGAACTATACTTATTTGGTGTCGACCCGGTATAGTTTAGCACAACATTACAATTGCTTTTTCGGTCAGATATGTCGCCTATCATTTTCATTGCTGATTTGAAGTTTCTGTTTTGGATGGTAAACCAAAACCGTTGCTCTGTGGTATGAGTTCATAGCTTTACGAATTTCCCCTGTACTTTACGTCGAGCAAAATTATTTTGCAAGGCAGCAAATTTTCTCCTTTGAGCCACTTACAAAACGCCCACCTGGAGAAGATTGTAAAGCCTTTGGGACCAGTTTTGTTTTTGCATAGAATCATTTGGCATCTGAGAGATTATTGAATGGCCTATTGCGAACAATAGCTCACAAGCTTTTTTGTGCAAGTGTCGTTTTTTCACTGCCATTAATATTAAACATTACAATTAATTTCGTGATCTTTTCAACTCTATTCACTTGAGCCTACATGTGTGTCATCTGAATGTGAATCCGAATCCTGTTTTTTCTTTCTTGGAATTATTTGTTCGTTACACTATTCCGTTTTTGTAATTCATCATGGAGTGATCGATATTCCTGTGTGTCCAGCGCTTCGGCCAAACGTCGTACTATTCTACTGTACACTACTATACACCTCAGGTAGATTATAACAGGAGGGAGGATTTTTGAAGGAGGCTCTGTTTACTAATGACTATTTAGGGTATTTCATTAAGATTCACGTTGTTCTCAGACCCAAATGCTCGCACTGCGTAAAGCTGAAAAGAGACTAGTTCTCTGTTCCCATCGTTTACGGGAGATCGTTTAGTGCAACTGAAACTGAATGCAGTCTTAAAGTGTCTGTGCTGCTGCACAACTGAGCTTTATCCTAAACACCGGGGGAACTTTCACGTGACAACGTAAACGTGACTCATCAAGCTTATCTGTCGCCTTCTAGATACCTACATCGCAGAAAAGGGGCACTTGATCGGGTGCGCGGTGCGGTGGTAGCAGTGTTGGTTTTAGAAAACTGACATTCCAATCCTCTTCAGTCCCCTAGCATTTGTTACAGAAAAGCCGTCAAATACATCCACAATACTTCTTTTATGTGTCGCCATGTAACCGGAACCTGAAATTTCTGTCCATTTCTGGAGTTTTACTCTAGGTTCACCTGACAACGATGCGTTTACAAAAAGGCTTGACGCTAGACGTTTGGCTGTCATTGTTTTAATTTGACTTCCGACTGTATGTTCTCTCCACTATGCTATTGACCGCCTAACACGTATGGTTTGCATCTTGCGGTCAATAACAGTCAGACAACTACCAAACTCCCCTGGTTAATGTCCTTTTTCCATGCCAACGAAAAAGTCCTACACATACAATTCTTAGCCCGTTTTGTATGCCCTATTGGTACACTGGGTCTTCGCCGGACGGGCCTGTTAAAACCCTATTTCTTTTTATCGTTCGCTGCTGTACCGTCAAATAAGGTCGGACGCTAGTATACCAGCAGGTCACCTGCGATTAACGGCTCTGTTTACCAAACGGGCTGAGCTGGTACATGAAGTGCAGCTCCCAGTTTGTGTTTGTCATGGATCCAAACCTACATGTGGGGTCTATACCACAGTACTTACCAGCACTTGTGGAGAACATTAACACGTAAACCTTGAAACATTAAGTTCCACTGTTCACTACTTCTCGAAGAAAGGACACTAGCCTATCACTCTTAAATTCACACGGAATTGGTTCAAGAATTCCTCTGGGATTTTGAGCATACATTCGACTGGCCTGAAGAAAGCCTACGGCAACCACATCATGCTAGATAAATTACACTTTGAAGTGATTTGCTTTGAGGCATAGCAAAAAACACGCTTGTCCTGGTCAGTTGTTTCACTCCAAACAACTGAAATTCCGTGACATGTCCGCCAACCCTTTCCATTTTAGGTTATATCTTGCAATAGCGGTTGGGCGAAACAATTTATCTATTCTCTTCACAGAACGTGATAACCAAATTCATCAAGCATTGGGTTGCGCTCGGCTATCCAAAGTGGAATCGCTTAATGAATCGGTGGAGCTTGAGAAACCTAATTAAGTGTGTCAAGTCAAACATTACATTTCCGTGGTCTTTTACCAAGACTTGTATACTGAAAACCTACTTACTCTGTCTGAACAGATATAAATTTAGTTAGTGCATGCAGCCCCCACCACATCGTTCCGGCGGCCATTATACCCAGCCGGGGATACAGTTTTAATACGTCTTAATTTGGAAACTGCGCCATGATTTTCTCTTGTCTGAACAGATATAAATTTAGTTAGTGCGTCCAGCCCCCACCACATCGTTCCGGCGGCAATTATACCCATTTGGGGATACTGTTTTAATACGTCTTAATTTGGAGACTGCGCTATGATTTTCTCCATATTCATTAGCATCCAGATGCTATGTGACCATAAAGGGAGGGTGCTTTCCGTGGTCTTTTACCAAGACTTGTATACTGAAAACCTACTTACTCTGTCTGAACAGATATAAATTTAGTTAGTGCGTCCAGCCCCCACCACATCGTTCCGGCGGCAATTATACCCATTTGGGGATACTGTTTTAATACGTCTTAATTTGGAGACTGCGCTATGATTTTCTCCATATTCATTAGCATCCAGATGCTATGTGACCATAAATGGGAGGGTGCAGTGGGGCGATAGAACAGGAAAATGCATGGCAACCTGAGTGTGGTGGGCATGTTTTGGTATGTCACAAGTCGCGCCATTTTAAAGTACACTTTTCAGGAAGTGGCCAGGTCTCAGAAGGCCTTCAAATGAGTCAGAAGAAACAATGTGTTCAAGTCTCCTAGGAATGTACAGTCGACCTTGATATGTATATCGGTAATGAATGTGCCCCTTTTTTTGCCCTAGAAGTATTTGGCACAACTAGTTCTTGCTCGCTAGACTTTTGTGTGTCCAGTCGTGAAAGGAATGTGTTTTCAGAAATGATCCAAGTTTAGGTAATCTCTTTTGAATTTCGAAGTTCATTGAAGTGAGAGATATGAAAAAATGACGACAGTTGCTGCTTGTATTGCATTAGAATTGATTTGACTATTTCCAGCCCCAATTTTTTCCCTACTTTACGTAGCATTTCCATGTTTGGTTTCACTCTGTCTCTGTGTACCGACAGAATGGCCGTTGCCTCACTATCTACCTGAATAGTTTAATACATATGATACCCAAGCCACCTCATAGTTGTGGTCACAGGTGGATGATGACAGGTCATCAAATTCTTCCAACCGACAGCCGGATGTTGCTTGGTTTTGTAATGACAAAAGTGGTGTGGGTGAGAAGTTTCTAACTGAACATACTACTGTATGTCAGACAGTGTCAGTAGTGCATACAGAAAATAACTCAATGACAGAGTTGAGTGGCATGCTCTGCGTATGGCGACTGTGCATTGTTTCCGCTGCCAGGCTGTGGAAGTCTCTCGTTGTGAATAGCACGAGAATTGCACGTCGTTCCTATCCCACGTTCTCCAGGCTAGGATGTGCAGTATCTTGTAGGGACAGCCTTACTAATCCATTTCGACCAAAACCAGTCCAAAAACATGCAGGGACGGACAACAAAAGGTGATGGTTCTTGTTCGCTCCTTTGCACACACACAGAGTTGGTTTACGTTCGCTTCGGGAACGGCCCGCTCCGTTTAGCACACCCTTCGATGTTTGTCTTTTAAACACCCACTTCCTATCTACTAATTTAGTACATCCAGCCATCTTGAAAGAAATTGATCCATCTCTCAACTCTAGCAAAATCGAGTTCCTCGCCGTCTATTTTGCATGTATTACTCTGTTTCTAGACAGCGCCATCATGTTTTCACTGAAGAATTTTATTTGCCACCGTTCATGAATACTCTGTAGAGGAGTGCTTTTCACTTAAGTCATCCTTACCTATCACTAAATCACCTCTCGTGAATTCAGGTAGGTTTTCCATGTCATGTGGATTGCTGCCTACGGTTTTGCTATTACATCCCCTCACACTGTTAATTGCATACTACGCACCGTCAGTGTACGTTTTTGTCACAAAAGGTTGCTCTTCTTCTTTAATACTTCCGCTCGATGAAGCATGAATACTTTTGCTTTTTCAATGCTTCACAACCGTCAGGTCATTTCGCTGGCCAGCTGTCTGTCTAGTGACTGCTTCTCACATACTCAGCGTCATTCGTGCGTGGATGTGAACGCTTATGAGTAGCCTTGATCTGTTTGGGTTTCCGATAGGCATTGCGCCAGTAGTTTCTCCCATGGGCTTTTGAGTTGTCTGTCAAAAGACATCCGTCTTACCTGTCGTACATTCTATTTGATTGGCTTAAAGAAGCTTATAGCCACGTACGGCCACTTGGAAGTCTCGCCTCTCCTCCATCACCACAGTATGTGGTGAGGTTGTCTATCTGCGTGGCAAATGACTCCAGATGTCCTTAAAAATACAATTTTCGTTGTTTTTTTTATCTACGATGCACTGCTGCACAACCAACTGCATTATAAGTTGCGTCTATCACTGACACCTCTTCAGTTGTTTACCGCTAGAATTGATACAAATGCTCACACGCTCAGACACTCTTAACTTCATACGATCTGACACACGACTTAAAGTCGCCATTTTTAGTAGACGATTGCGCGACTGATACGTCAGTCATACGTTACTCCATCCTGCTTGCTCGCTTGCTGCTGAGCCTGCTGTCCTCGCGCACGGGGATTTTTTTATCTACGATGCACTGCTGCACAACCAACTGCATTATAAGTTGCGTCTATCACTGACACCTCTTCAGTTGTTTACCGCTAGAATTGATACAAATGCTCACACGCTCAGACACTCTTAACTTCATACGATCTGACACACGACTTAAAGTCGCCATTTTTAGTAGACGATTGCGCGACTGATACGTCAGTCATACGTTACTCCATCCTGCTTGCTCGCTTGCTGCTGAGCCTGCTGTCCTCGCCGCACGGGGATTTCCCCCGTCTCATTCTTCTCAATGGCTGTCTCCCTTCCACAGTACTGCAGCCCCAGAAGAAATATACTGATCGGCAATTCAGTGAACTGTTGTATGCGATAGTATTTATTGAGAACTCGAATGCACCAGCGCGCACAAGAACAAACAATAAAGAAAGGTGCTCCTATTCCCATCCCGTGCACCTCCTTGTCATGTGTAGATCCTCGTCACAAACAGTAATATTTAACCAGTGGCCTACAATTAGGACTGAAACCCAAAATGTGTGACTTTCACCAGCTATTTATGTGCTGCTTTTTTCTTGTAGAATCCCTAAAGTCAGGAAAATTCCACCAACAGCTAACCCAAATGTTTGCACCCTTGGTGGTTCGTTACGTGGATTTGATGGAAACCTCTATTGCCCAGTCCATCGGTGTCATGGATAGTTCTGCAACAGAAACGCCTGCCGCCCCCACTAGCACAGCTAGTGGTTCCGGTTTCGCAGCGACTGCCTTGGGGAATGTGAGTGCTCTGACAAACATGGGATCCCTTGTTTCTGGCGCAGTGTCCGGAGCCGCCAACGCTGCAACCGCTGCCGGACGAGCAGGAGGTGGCCTCATGGCTGCAGCTACCGCAGCTGCAAGCGCTGCAACTGCTGCGGCCACCAGCGGTCCTGGTTTTTCCTCCAATCCTGCCCCAGTAACGTCCAGTGAACTTTTATGGAAGTTGGAGGCACTGCAAACGTTTATTCGTGAACTGCACTGGCCAGATTTAGTGTTTGCCGAGCATCTGGATAACCGGCTTAAAATGATGGCTGCAGATATGATTGATGCGGCTGCTCAGCGGTAGGCCAGAATATTTTATCCGACCTAATAATGTTTCGTTTTGTGCCAGTTATGATTCTTTAATTTCAACATCGCCACAGGTTTGAAAGATGTTCATTTACTCGACTCAGCACTACCGCAAGCCGACTGACTACTGTTCGAAAACCCATTTGTTTTCCCCTTCTTGTGGTTGTCAGGTGAGAGATTCCGTCGACATTATTCCTCACTTGGATACAAAGTTGTTTGTAGATGGATTTATACACTCATTTTGAAATTAACTTGTTGCTAACGGTAGACTCAGCTTGTTCGTTTTGACAATTTAGCTGTCACCAAAAATACAAAGGAGCTCGTACACGGCTTACATGGCGCAACTAAATTCATACATTCGAAAGACGCCCCCATAGCTGTTGGTTAAGTTTGAACTTTTCTCCTCCCTCCCGTAGCTAAACTGTACTGCCTTATGAGAGCCCGTCACTTTACGATTTTTCGCCTGCTTATTTAGGTCGGCGAGTGTTGTGGAAATAACTACATCCTGTAGTACGCCTTCTTTCTATATACAGAATGCACTACTCATAAGGTTGCTGAAAATTCTTCGACAGCTGACAGCCGGCTCCGCCCCTCTTGGGGCTCATCAAGTGGGCGCAACCCCCGAGTTTCCTTCACTTGTGTTCTACTGGAAACCGAATTGCACGAAATTAGCGAACTACACACATTTGCAAATAAATTTGGCTTTGAGAGAGAGAGTCACCATGCCGCCTCATGTTACAGTTGGTACGATATTAGAGATATCGCGACATGTATATATGTAATGCTGAAAATTATTCGAAAGCCGACGACCAGTTTCGTCTTTCTTAGGGCTCATCAGGTAGGCGCAATCCCCTAGTTTCGCGCGATATCTCGAATATTCTACCAACTGAAACATTAGGCGGCCTGGTGCAGCACAGTCAGTTGCCTGGGAACATCACAGACGAGAAATTCAGCTGGGTTCCAGATGAGTCTCCCGAAAAACCAAATTTGTTTGCAAATGAGTGTAGTTCAGTAATTCCTTCTTTTTGTTTTACCGGAATGGACCAAGTGGACTCTACGTTTTAAAAGCAGTCTATTGTGAATCTAGGAACTGCTTCGATGAAAAAGATTCTTCTAGTCGATAAAAAGGTCCCTGATTCTACCGCAAGACGGATTCGTCGGCTTTACGTTACAATACTAATAATGGTTTCCTTTTCCTTGTTACCGAGATACCTATTGTGCGATGCGCTTCGGAAATGTAGTGCAATTTCCATTCATACATATTAATCTGCAGCTGTTCCATCCGTCACGTGCCCTGTACCTTGTTGTTCGAGTCGTGAAGCAACCAACTGCACTGCTGCCCCTGAAAAGCTACAAAGATAGCACTGTAATCACTTCGTCAGTAGCCGAAACTTCATACACTAATTATACTGTTACTTCTAACAACAGAATAGCTTGTGATTAGCATATTTGGATTTTGTGTTGCCAAATTGCTTTAAAAACCCATGGAGAAGGATATATCGATTGCGAAAGTAGGTCTTGATTGTTTCGGATGGACGCGGTTGCAGCCATCTCTTCTGTGTTGCATCCTAACTAGCACTTTGTTGAGACCAACAGGCCACTAATCAGTGAACAATAATCAGGATCTTGTTGAATTTCGATTCTCACTTGCTTCACGCGGAGCATCGCTTCTGACGGCTTCTTATCTATTGCCATCCAACCTTATTTCACTTTATAACATTCACCACTTATCTGTCGTTCGTATTTTCCTTAGCAACCTGGTTTGCTTTGAAACCTGGCTAAAGCGCTCGTCCAAAAGCACTGACTTTATTTTACCCAACGAGTGTTGCAATATGATCAACACGGTGGCCGATCTGAAAGCGAGCATACTGAAGTTGTGTACGAAGGACACCAAAGGCGAGGATATGGTGAGACTGTGATTTCTAGTTGCTCTGTTCCCAGATATCTGCCTTTTTACGTCATTTTCGGTTTCCCCCCAAACAAGCACTGGTCTAGGGATTAACTAAAAGATAAAGTTACCAAGTTGTGTGACCTTTACTCACTAAGACAATGCAAAGTACAAAGTCTAGTACCTGTCTGGCGAAAGTGTAATCAGTACCCTGGGGCAACCGCAACGGACCCTCAGGTGAAACTTCGTTTGAAATGCGCAGCGGATGTATTTAGCTAACGGAGAAAATATCCGGCGAAGTTGTGTGGGATTTTTCATTTTTATTCCTTAACTGAAACTTCCCGCTGCCGAACAGGGGTAAGAGTATCGAAGGGCTTTCTGTGCGTCCTAATGTCCCAGAGGGCAAGGTTTAACTAAGTGTATATATATATATAT